>NC_133202.1:23597872-23962872 GCF_958299795.1 Porites lutea
GTAAACAGAACAGTTTACTTTAAGATACCTGACTACATTAAGCCTGAGGGAAGAATCACCCGGCAGTATAATCCTAAGAACTTCATTCAAGATTACAGGCAATGAACGTCTTCTTTGCCGACTCTCTCACTTGTTTAAAACACTTGTCAGAAAGAAAAATTTCCTTCCTGCAAAATCCTGATGTAACCTTTCCAAAGACGAGCCAATCATTCTTGTATTCTTTCCTGTTTAAAATTCCTTCAAGGCACACGATGCTTTAGCACTACGAAAAATACTTTTTGAGTCACCGATAGCCCTTTCGGAGAAAACTGCAGTCGAGAACCACGGTGTGTTGTAACTGCAAGGCACGCAGCCGAGAACGTGATATATTTCGATAAGATCGCCGCCATATTCTAATGCAACTTTTCAAAGGAAATCCCTATCATCCGTATTACCTCAAGAAGGACATGATTGAAAACATACCCGGAAGTGGGCTGGCATTTGAAGATCTGCAAAGAAAGTACAGCAGGTTTGGAAAAGAAGGGCTTATTGCAATACTTTCACAACTACCCTCTTCTTCTCCCTCACAATCACCACGAGTGACCACCAAGGCTCGAATTTTAGCTACGATGGTCAAGTACTTTCAATGAAGAAAACAATTAGTGTTTTCCATCTTGTCATTCTATAACTGATGAGATATCACTGTTATTATACTAGTAAACACCCTTCAGAATGGTTTTCGTATTTTTCGTAGAAAACACATGTTCTCAGTAGCTATGTGCATTATGCGCATGCGGGCTTATGGCTCAAGCGCGTATCACGCGCGTGTACAGCCCGAATCACGCTTGTTTTTCGGATTTTTGTGACGTCGTGAATTTCTCGCGTTTCTTCTGGCCAACCTTTTTGAAATCACCTTATTTTTTAACAGTTGCAGTACCTTTATACTGTTTTTTTGTTGTTTTGTTTTGTTTTGCTTTTTCTTTTGTGAAACGTTTCAACCCAGGAGTCATTTCAAAAGTAGGTTGAGTTTGATCGTCCGGGTGAACGTAGTCCTGAATAAGACTGTTGTTGTTGACAGTGACTGACGTTTCAACAACCTGTGCGGTAGTCATCTTCAGAGTCAAAGTGAGTTGTATCACGTCAGTTGATGATATTATACTCTGGTTATTGATCTGATTGGTCAATTACGTCGCGATGTTTTTGGTTGTCTGTCAGTTAAGCCGTGATGTTATTGGCTATGAAGACTCGTAATTGGTAATTGGTGCGTTTCTATCCGTCTATTGTCACAGTTAAACAGTTGTCTATTGTTAGTCAAAATGTCAGTTCTCCAGTCGTTCTCTCGTAGTTAGTATTGCTTGATCTCGTCAATAAGTCGTTTGTACGGCGCTGGTAACTTTTGGCTACGATTCAGTGGCGTTTGTTCTAAGTTAGTAAACCAGCTTTCTAAAGTAAGACGTTGATAGTAGTCTGTAGAGTACGTTATACATTTCGCAGAGTTCCAGTCAATTTGATGTTTGTGGTGGTCAGCAATGTGATTGTTGACGTCACCATTCCTCGTCGCTCGTTTGTGTTCGGTCAGTCGCGTGCTTAGGTTTCTGCCGGTTTGACCAATGTAAGAAGCCTGGCAGTCGCAGCATTTGATCTTGTATACTGCTCCCTGTCCGTCCTCCGGTTTGTCTTTGTCCTTGACATTAGTAAGCAGTCGCCGTAAAGTGGTTATCGGTTTGTGTGCAACACGTATATTGCAAGGTTGTAATATACGTGCAATACTTTCAGGGTTTCCTCTGATGTACGGTATAGTCGCTGTCATAACAGGGCCAGAGTTGGTCTGAGTGTTGGAATCAGTGTTACTGTGGGTGTTCCGTCTAACAAAGTCCGTGTTGTAATTGTTCTTACTAAAAAACGTTGTTAAGATAATCAGACTCGTCTTGTAGGCTGTCAGGTGAGTCGCAAACTAGTTGCGCTCGTCTCGTCAGAGTCCAGATAGTAGTAGCCTTGAGAGAGGTCGGGTTGTACGAAGACTGGTCTAGTAATCGGTCGGTTTGTGTCGGTTTTCTTTTGTTAAAATCTGTAAGAGCTAAATTCCTCTATGAAAAAAAATTTCAGATTTCAAAATTTTGGCGCAACCGTCTTAACGCCCCAATGTTTTTTACCACTTTTAAATGTTAAGCAATATGTTAATATAATGTGGCAAAGTTTAAGACATTTCACCGAGGGAGATTAGAAATATTAAAAAAAATAATCAAAAAATGACAAAATAACTGCCTGTCCAAGGATGCGATGTCCCCATGGCAACGGACTTAATGCAGAAGATGAAACTTGATAAAGGAGTCTTTTATATGATTGGGTAACCTACGCGGTGAAACTTGTGAACAAAATTGTAAAGACAAAGTAACTAGATTTCCTTCTGTAACGTATGCTAGATAACTGGGGTTGTTGGTAGATACTCTAGGGAGCCACCTTAACGCTATGTGGGTTAGAAAGCTATATAGCTTAAACTGGACGTTAAGATGCGTCATTGTCTCAGTCAAGTTATCCAATAATGTTGAAAATAATGAGTGCATTACTATGTGTAATTTTGTTGGCTGTATCAACAAGGCAAAAAAGCACGGTCTGAAAAGAATAAAAATACTGAGGCAAAGTATAGAAGGTCACGCTGAAACGCTAAAGTTAACCCTCTCTCAACTGTTACTAATTTCAACTTTTGTTTCACTGCAGGTCGGTTTGAAATTTTTACTGGACAATTATAAGCTTAAATACGGAGATTCCTTTCCTCCAGCAACCAGTAAGTTGCATTCAACTCGTTTTAAGTCCCGAAAATTCAGCTTATTCTAGTTTTAATTAAAAAGAAACTATTAGGAGCCGGTCCATATGACTACATTAATTTTCTGGTTTCATGTATATTCAGATAAAATCGACCAGATACTTGACGATGCAGAGAATACTGAAAGCATGGTTAATCAGATTCTTTACCGAACCTTCACGTATCAAAAATGTCATGACAAAGCTTCTCTTCCTACCGGCGCAGAGGTAACTATACCATTTAAGTCTTGATTACTTGAAACGTGGTCAGAATGGGGCAAGGCAGAAACGAGGAAAAAAAGCACAACAAACTGAGTGAAAAAAAAAAAATACATGCAAATCGACAGGTCTGAATCATGTCCGTGACAACACTTGTTTACCAAGCGAATCCGCGCTAGGGATGCACTTTTATCTGATAAACTCATTCGTGAGTGCTAACGACGAAGAATACGTTAGACTTTTAGTAAACCAGTGATCGAGGAAAATGCTTTTGTTTTGCATTGTTTTGATCGTAACTTTTAGCAGAAAGATGACTGAGAGAAAAGGAGCATCGTTTGAGTTCTGGTGACTTTTCTTAGATGGTTCGTAAACGATTTACTCTAATATTGCCTTATTACGTTCGACAGAAGAGCAAATCTTTTAATATAACCGAGCGATGACTCTTCTGGGTCGCTTCTTCGTGGCACGAAAGCAGGCAATGAGCGCAATAATGCCATCAGACACAAGAAATTACGCTTTGTTTATAAAGAGCGGATGTCTGTAAATATCGACCACAGGCAGGAAAAATGAGATTTTTGAAAAAGCCAAAAAATATTATGTAGACTCCCCTAGGTATTCTAGTAATGAAAATATAAATTTTAGTTTTATTGGATAAATATTTTGGCGATACGGCGAATGTCAAGTTCGGGCGATTGACGGCCTCCGCCAGACCGCTTTTTCGGGTCCCTAGATCGGGTTACGAAAAGACCACGATTTCAATCAAATTCAAATATCATTCAACCCAAATAGCTTCTTATCGTATTAAAAGGGGTCTAATACACATACTGAGTGGTCATGTTCTTGGATTGATCCCAACTGGAATATTTTATGGATTTTTAAATATTTACAAAATTTTAAGGCTTTTACGCGAGCAAAATATTGTCAGATTTCAAAGGCCTAAAATCACATCCGATACATGATTTCTAACAGAAAAAGAAATTCTGCGTTAAAAAGCAATCTCTAAGCTTTCAAAATATGCTTTCAAAACTGTGGGCAACATATGAAATGAATTTTTGGGAACGCAAAATTCACAGAGCACTTGGGTGTAATTTGACCTTTCTGACTCGACGGTCAAGAGGTTCGGCGCGACACAAATCATTCCTTCAACAAATGTTTCAGCCAAAATACGTTTAATTTAGTAAATCTCAAGTCCCACAGTGATACATAGATGCTTCATATACATTAGGTAGAAAGTTTCATACCACTTTGTCAGCCGTAAAGAACTATTTCTCTGGCCCTCGGGTGCAGTAGTTGAACTCGCCTCGCGAATGTAAACGTGTGGGTCAAGTTCTTATCACGAAACAGCAAAGTTTTCAAAATCTACACCAACTATCTATCCTGTCTAGTAGATAATCAGGTCTACAATTTGTTTGTTTGTACCTTGTGTCCTTGTTTGACTTCATTCCCACAATGAAAACAAACGAAATTCCCGCTCGCTCGACAAGTCACGTGTCACGTGAAGGGGCCGTTTTAGACCTGATTGCGTTTTTTTAAATACGTAAACATTGCTGAGTTGTAAAAAAAAAAATCGAGTTTTAGCTCAATTTTTTTCTTACCATGCAGCTTTACCGATCTCAGGCTTGTGATCCCCGAGCGTTTCTAACCGCGATATGTACATTACGTGTTCTTTCTTGTTGTTTGTTCGTTTGCTTGTTTTAGTTCAACACATTTACCCCATCCTGATATAACTTAAGCGACTGGTCATTATTTATCGCCGGGGGGGGAGGAGGGGGCGGGGTGAAGGATTTGGGGCTAAACAAGGTGAATACTAGCCAATCTCCCCTTTGAATGTTACTTCCCTGACGTGATCCCGCCTAATAACTTTTGATGACTTTCACGATCCCCCCCCCCCCCCCAACCACATGTCTTCATTTTCCAAGCAAATTCAGAGTGGTCCCCCTCTGAATCCTTTTAAAGTTTTCACCGATTCCCCCTTTTGGGTTCTAAGTTACGACTGATCCCCAGCGGATAAATAATGACCGGTCCCGAATGTGTTTCGCAGTGATTATGCAACACGCTTATATGGCCTATCATGTGCAAAGAGCTGATAAGGGGCCGACCATTTGACTTTTGAGAGCTGGGGGGGAGGAGGATGGTAGAGGTGATTTGAGAAAAAAATATCCTGGTCTGATTTTGACCACAAAAAAGTCTTGCAAGGAAATACCTGCCATACAATAGCTTTGTATGTCAGGGAAAGACATTTTCTAGAATTAGAATTTTAATATTTGTAGAAATTTACTAGCTGGCAATGATGCTGTTTTATTTTCAGCACTAGAGTAAACTTAGTAAAACAAGACGATCCAAAAATCTATAAATATCGACGCCGCGATCGCTAGTTAAGACCGTGGTAGCCGGACGCCCTTACTTGACATGTGCTTTACACTAGCCTTATACAGCATATTGCAATACAATTGCACAACGGATTAGGATATTTCCAAACTGACAGAAACCAGGACAAACAGAGGAAGGGGGAAAAGTGTCGAACCACTACCAACAACCAAAAAGAACAATATCTGACCCTAGGCCCGGCCCGAGGCGGGGTTTGGAGGGGGAGGGGAGAGTGAAGTTACCGAGATGATAAAGGGATTTCTTTTTTGTTTTGAAATTTTTCATCACGGGATTTCTTTGGAAATAGGAAAATTTGGAAAATAAAAATATCCATAGACATTTTTGGTAGCTTGATTTAAGTAGGAATTTCAAAGGGTATTCAAAACAATCTGATTGGTGTAGTACCGCACGCGTACAATGCTGGCAGCGCAGTTCAGACTGTCAGATGAGAAAAAGTAAAATTCAGCGGATGGTACGATGAATAAGCCAACCACAAACATTTACTGATCCTGACATTGATCCTTCACGGAAAAATTTCAAGGCTTAGAGAAATTAGGGCTTGAAAATTTGGGGGGTTAATTTTCGGTTCTAAGATTTTTTTGGTTTCGTCGGGAATCCGACAAGTCTGGTAAAACTGCACGGTAAAAAAAAAAAGAAAATTCAGATTGTCGGTTCATTCAAATGGCATATCTACAACATGTAGGATAGAAATGGATTTTTTTCACAACTCAGAAAAAATCGCTGTGTCGTGTTTACGTAACGCAATCAAGTCTAGAACGGGCCTTTCACGTGGCAAGTGACATGTCGAGCGAGCGGGAATTTCGTTGCGCTGTAGTTTGCATGTCTCAGTTTCATTGTGGGAATGAAGTCAAACAAGGACACAAGGTACAAACAAACAAATTGTAGACCTGATTATACACTAGACAGGATGGATAGCTGGTGTAGATTTTGAAAACTTCGCTGTTTCGTGATAAGAACTTGACCCACATGTTTAAATTAGCGAGGCGAGTTCAACTACTGCACCCGAAGATCAGAGAAATAGTTCTTTACGGCTGACAACTTTCCACCTAATGTATATGAAGCATCTATGTATCACTGTGGGACTTGAGATTGCCTAAATTAAACGTATTTTGGCTGAAACATTTGTTGGAGGAATGGTTTGTGTCGCGCCGAACCCCTTGACTGTCGAGTCATAAAGGTCAAATTACACCCAAGTGCTCTGTGAATTTTTCGTTCCCAAAAATTCATTTCATAAGTTGCCCAGAGTTTTGAAAGCATATTTTAAAAGCTTAGAGATTGCTTTTTAACGTAGAATTTCTTTTACTGTTAGAAATCATGTATCGATGTGATTTTAGGCCTTTGAAATCTGACAATATCTTACTTGCGTAAAAGCCTTGCAATTTTGTAAATATTTAAAAATCCATAAAATATTCCAGTTGCGATCAATTCAAGAACATGACCACTCAGTATGTGTATTAGACCCCTTTTAATACGATAAGAAGCTTTTGGGTTTGAATGATATTTGAATTTGATTGAAATCGTGGTCTTTTCGTAGCCCGTTCTAGGGGCCCGAAAAAGCGGTGTGGCGGAGGCCGTCAATCGCCCGGACTTGACACTCACCGTATGGCCAAAATATTTATCCAATGAAATTAAAATTTATATTTTCTTTACTAGAATACTTAGGGGAGTCTACATAATCTTTTTTGGATTTTTCAAAAATTTCATTTTTCCCACCTCTGGTCGATATTTACAGACATCCGCTCTTAAAACTTTTAAACATGCACAATTGTTGGTGCGACCAAAGAAGCCTTCTCTTACATATAGCTTGTGTTCAGGGGAAGGATACCAAAATCATTTCGGTCAAGGTAGTCGTGTATATACTACTAACAGTTACATCTGCATAAATGAGCGTTCTGAGGAACGGAAATTTCGATATGTTTCTAGCGAATTGGGATAACGTACGCAATTAGGTGAGCGCAGATCCGCCTAGTGGCATGCTGTGGGCTCAAACCTTGGCCGGACCACTACTCAGGCCTTTAACCCTTTGGCGACGGACTGGGTCAATTCCGTTCCGTAACGAACGATGCAGATTCAGCTACTTATACTTCCAGGTAGTGCAAGTGATTAGGTTGGTAAGCAGCGATCTTTGCACAGATAACTCACTCGGGAAATTCTGACCAATCCAGCTTGAGTTACACACCGAAAAAAAAAAAATTCACTGACTGCTCTTTGCAAAATGAATTTGTCCCTATCCTGGACAGTTGGCGGGGCACAACTCCTTAAGAAAAATGATCAGCTAAGTAGCAAACTAGATAAGAAAAGAAATGAAAAGGAAAGGAAAAAATGGGGGGAGCAATGTATCAATGCATAGTTAGTAGAGGAGACTGGTTATGAAAGTCGGCAAACATCAAATTTGAAAACAACTGTGCGTAGTTTATGCTGGAAGCTCCCTGACCTTGTACCATCCTTTGTTTTTTGTTCACAAATTGTGACTGAAAAAATTAATGCTATTTTTCTATTGGTCAGCAAGTTCAAAATGATAAGAATGCTATTGAACGTTGTGCACAGTCAGGTCCAAAAAAGCTAACAAAAACATGTAACAATTAAGAATCTAACGGGTTTCATAACCATTCCACTTTAAAATAACAACTGTGATCAAAGATCAAAATAAATTGGCCAGAAAAAAAAAAAAGAATAAATTTGGCTTGTAATTAAGCATGCGCTAAAAGCACAACAAAAGGACGACTTCACCAGCGAAAAATGTCTGATTGGTCTACGTGCGACCGCGTGATATTGCCAAAATCAAAATGGCGGCAACATACCTCCATCGTTTGTTTATATTTTCAGAATAGCATAAACTTTTAATTAGCCTTTTTCTTCTATTCCTGTAAGATTCGTTTCCTGCGATGCTCGCTTTTTGGCCGGTTTACCGGATTCAACTTTGGACTTGTTTAAGCGATAACTCTTCACGATCACGAAGGAGAACAATATTTCTGATAAAAGCTGGGTCACTAGAAAGAACGGCCTTTGTTCACAGCTCAATGCCATGGAGAAGTAAGACTCTATGGGTCCTTTGAAATTGCTTAGACACCTGGAAGTTATTTTATTATTTCTTTTCTTTACCGAAAAGATAAAGCAAAATTATGTTTTCTCCAGCAAGACTTTCTAATTTATATATATATATATATAAAAAGAGCTTGAACATGAGCTAAATAAACTGTAGTGTCTGCATTCATGTTCTTTTCATTGTGAACGGGTGCAATATTAATATAAAAACTTTAAAGCCGTCTATGCCCGAGTTTACTCCAAACTTTAAGCCCCTATGAGTTTAATTTGTGATGATTTTTTTTTTCTTGGAAAGAACTTTTGAATACTTAAAGCATGTTAACTCTATCATTCATTCATAACTTTGCTCCAAAAAAAATTAAGCCGAAAACGTTGGACAGAAAAACAAAAGCATTCATAGAAAAATTACCCTGTTCATCTCCTTCCAGGATCCAATTTTCAAGCAAAGAAGCAACTGAAACTAAAACTTCAATCCTATAAAATTGCAAGCCTAAATGTACAGCAACTGTGCACATTGTAAACATAAGTTTTTTTACAAATCAGAATGTTGCTGGTCATACCGAACTGTAGCTCCAAGACGGTCTAAGCTTTTTAATAAAAACACTTTCACATTTTTTCACTCGCCAGTTCAAATAAAACTCAAGTTTCCGTAAAAACTGTAATAATGTGCAACAACAATGAAATGTGCATCGATCGACAAAATCACGTTTCGAACTACGCACTTTAGAAAACTGCCGCAACCCGGCCGCTTTCGATCCACTAGCCACAAGACAATTTACACAGCAAGACAATAGGGCCGTTTATACGAGAGAAAATAAGCCGCGGCTTACATAAGACGCGAACACCCCGTATAAATGGTACAAAATCTATGTTCACGGCTTATTCAACCAAAGGCCAGCTCAAGCCGCGGCTTATCCTGGCCGAGGGGTTTTGGGATGGGCTTATCCAAGCCGCGGCTTACCTTGGACGTGAAAGTGTTCGTGTAAATGCACTCAAACGTTGTCCGCGGCTTGCTGAAGCCGTGAACGACTGCTGCGCATGCTCTGTTTTCAGTTATATCCCAGACCTTCACGGCCGAGAGACGCTCGTTGCAGTGGCGGGAAAATGACTTTTAGTGTTTACATTTATGGCGGATAGAGATTCATGTAAAATTAGAAATGTGTGGAGTGCCCCAGAAGAAAAACAAATCCTGCTCATATGCAGCGAGCCTGAGATTCCGGGGCAGCTCGATGTCTGCGTTACCTCGGCAAGCGTAAGTTCTCCGATTTTAATTTTAAATCTACGCTTGTTATAAGTACAACCTGGCCGCGAACTAAGCCGTGAACCATTTATACGAGCAGTTCGCGTCTAATATAAGCCGTACTCGTATAAATGTTTCCTTTCGCGTCTTATGTAAGCCGCGGCTTATTTTCTCTCGTATAAACGTCCCTAATGGCAAAGAATATTTCTTTACCTTCTTTATAATTTCCTTTTGTACCGAATGACACGAGATTAAGTTGAACCAAGCGTAAGCTTATTTTTCTGTCATAAACAGTGTAAACACACGGAGATTTAGCATCTTAATACAGTTTTTCCAGCAACAAAGTACAAGCTGTCATATTAACAAAACAAAGCTCAAAAATGTCTGTCCCTCTACGTTTTTGTTGAATCCGTGATAAGAAACTTGAACTACACAACAAAAACATTTTGGATAGCGATGTACTAATACGCTCTTCGATCAACAGTCGAATGTTGTCGAATGTTAGATTCACAATCAAAGTCGAATTTTGACACCAAAACGGGATACACATTTAACAAAACTGTCGCTTCCGTGCAACTAAAAAAAAGCCCAATAAATTTTCTTCCACTACTTTATAATTTCTTTTTGTACCGAGTTGCACGGAACATGCAGTAAACAAAGAGAGTAAAAATTACCCACCTTTTTGGCATGTCTTCCACATGCAAACCAGCGATCTCAACGTCATCAACACTGAATCAGACCATGCCACTGCGAGTTTTCGCCAGTTCCAGAACGCTATATTCCCTAGAGAACACACTTCCACCAAAACTTTGACCAAAATAATTTTTGATCTCTTACAGTGGCAAGAAATTGCAACGCTGTCACTCCAAAAAAATGCTGTCATCGCTTCTTTCATCTCAACAACATTTCGCGGGCGTTTTTGCCTCGGAACCAATGACATTGCCTGAAATAGATCACGTGTCATTTTCAGCAGCGTAGACATTTTTCGCCGGTGAATCTTCAAGGGCTTCAAAGAGAATGAGACACACACACCGGAAACTCAGGAACTCAGGAAAATTGAGAACATAACTTTACAGACTTAAATGCAAGCTAACATTTAATTTATCATCACTATAAAATAAGCACAGGGGTTAAAGAGGGAGGCGTTTCTGTTGACTTCACAGGCGTGGGAAGCCCATGAAGCTATACTGGTAGAGGGGTACCTTATAACACATCAGCCAGATCTAAGCGATGTCTATGATCTGTATGATAATCATGATGCTGCATACAAGATACCCTTTTCCTGCAGATTTCCACATTTTGAGGTAAGAATACACCATTTTCGCGATGACATCATTTAAATGCAGCCGACAAAATGCTTTAACGGCCATTATATATAATCTCTCATTTTATGATATGCGGGGTGACCCGCCGGGGTTGGTTACTCCATCTGCCAGACCTATCAACGTAGAAATTTTGCTCAGAAGCAAAATTATTTCTTTCCAAGGTGATGATATTGGAACGTGGGGAAACACGATGGCTGGGGATAGGAGTAGTGTTTGGCGATTACGGCACGGACTCGTTTCCTGGATGGAAGAAAGGAACAGTTGGATATCACACAGATGACAGGAAAATTTTTGATACAGTAGCGTGCTCTTTCGGGAGAAAGACTATAGGTTTGTAATCTACATTTTGTGTTCTGATTAACGAAGGCAAAGTATTACATTGGATGGCAGGAATATGTACCACACTTTGGAGAAAAACGTGGAAGAAAATCTGCTGCAAGGAAGCATAGATAGAGGATATTACACGGTGGCGAGAAGATATGAATTTTATGTTCGAGTGGCAAGAACAATATCTCACGAGTGAGCGAAGCGAACGAGTGAGATATTGTTCTTGCCACGAGATGAACTAGATGAACTCAGATGAACTACTACGAGTGCCTATTAACTTTTAAAGACAGTTGTTGATTGGTAAGGAGTTTAATTATTATCATTATTATTATTATTATTATTATTATTATCCATTCAAACTATTTCCCCGATTCTGATTGGCTAAAAGCACACCCAAAATTGACCACAACCAGCTACTGATGACCAAATTAGGAAGAATTTTGCGATGATTGAACCGATGACGTCAAAAGTTCAGCTTTCTTGCAGGTTCATGCATGCTGCCCCTGCCCGGGTGATATGGCTGTGCGAATGCGTGAGGTACTGGCCAGGCCGTAGGTTGGTGTATGTGTGCCCTTTGCTTTAAGTTTGTCTTAATGCATCGTTAAGCGAGAAGACCTGGGGACGAGGTTGAGTTGTTTTAGTTGTGAAAACAAAAATGGCGGACATATAAATCACTCGTTTCAAGAGTAAGAACTAGGCGAAATAATTATAGCTAAGGCATGGCAAAAACAGCAAGAAGACATCTCGAAGGGCAACATCCGCTATCTGGAGAATATTTGCGGAGCTGAACAACCCTAAACGTGCACTATCGAAGATGAACTGAACATCGATGGAGGTAAGCATGTTTTAGCTATGTTTTTAAACTAGGAATTATTTTGAATGAATAATAAAACAATTATTGAATTCGGGTTCATATCATATGAAGAATTATGGAGATCTCTCAGGGTGTTATCCGCGAACACTCTCCTCTATCTCCATAATTCTTCATAAGATATTCAGCCTCATCCATTATCTTTTCTCTCTCTCTCTCTCTCTCTCTCTCTCTCTCTCTCTCTCTCTCTCTCTCTCTCTCTCTCTCTCTCTCTCTCTCTCTCTCTCTCTCTCTCTCTTTCTCTCTCTCTTAACAAGGCCCTACCGCAGCTCGCCGAGGTGACGTCATTCGATGCACTGTCGTGTTTGAAGACAAGCTAGAGACTGATGGTCAAATCCGAATTCCTGTTGTTTTTAGTATAAACGGAGGCAAGATAATTCCCGAAGATAATAACCCATCTTATATTGAATACAGCATGGACAGACCTGTAGATCTGTTTCCTTACCTGGCCTTTCAATACGAAAACAGCGTTCTGGCTAAGGTAATATTACCGCGGTAAACAGTCTGTTCTAAACGTGGAAGAGATCCATAGCTAAATTGTTGTTATGAAACCAAAGTACTTAGGTGCGTGCCAATCCAAAAAATACAGAGTTTGTAGTGAGAAAGAATAGAAAGAAACGAAACAAAAGGATCAATAAATAATGATAAATAATTTGTAAATTGAAGATCGTTTACCCTCTAAGGATGAGCTTTTTAGTGGGGAGGGGAGGGGGTCAGGATCGGCTAGACTAGGCGGTAATGGAGTTTTGGTGTGTCCCTGGGTGAAGCATTTGATCAGGGTCAACAAACAGCTCCGTTCTTCAAGTCTCTGTCTTCGCAGAGTGTGTGCAAAAATAATTTCGGCGAGCATATCGTGGATGGAAGGAAGGAAGGAAAGAAGGGAGGAACGGGGAAGAAAGTAATTATAACTTTATTTTATGATGAAGGCAGATTTCAGTTTTAGCATCTACACGGACAACAATTAAATATACCCTGTAAAGTGATCAAGTGATTAATTTATGACGGGATGTATTTGTTTATAATCCCTTTACAGACACCTCTACAATACGGGCACCTTTTGTGTCAATGACATTTTTGCTAGTTTTATCCTTTTCAATCCCAGAAAATGGTAAAAAAGTAAAAATTAGACAAATGTTCCCGGCTTCATTTTGTAAAATGCTGAGACACAGAAACAGTCGACTCTCTCTAAGCGTCCACCTATATAAAACAGACACCTGGATTTGGTCCCTACCTTTCTTCGCTCCTTTTCTTTGACTCTTTATAAGACGGACACTTAGTGCTGGCCCCAAAGGTCTCCGTCTTTGAGAGAGTTAACTGAAGTCACCAAAGTTGATCCATTTGAATATAACCACCATAGGATTTTGTCCACAGACCCAAAAATTTGAACTACCTTACGAAACTCCATCTGATCTAGTAAGTTATCAACCTCCACTTTTCATAATAATTACACCTGTGATGTGGAAACCTCGCTTATCTCATTAGTTTCTGTCCCTGCCAGGAGGGCCTTAAGGTTTCAATTCGCTTGCTCGATTTTGGCGAACTCGAGAAAGACTCTGCATCGAGTAAAATCTTTGTCGAGCATGCACTGCGTGTTGGTAGGAAATAGTTCCGAACCCAAGCACAGGGCGCAGAGGAGTTATTTTTTTATCGCAATTGAAACAAAAGTTTTACTGCCGAACGCACGAGTGGCCTGTGTTTACTGTAGAATCTGTATGAACTTGGTAAAACATTATCCATTGCTCCGGAAAACCGCTGAAAGTAATGACTGCGAACGAATAACAGTTACTAACATAGAAATTTTTGCTTCATTTGCCAATAACTCCTCCGCTTGCTGTGCCTCATGCCTAACAGCTGTGCGCTTGATACAGCGGCCTCGGTTATGACCATCGGATTATCAATAACCATATGCTCGAAGTCGGAAATAAAAAGCTTTGTCACGACGTGATAACAAAATACTGGGCTGCATTGACCTCAAAAGTTTCACGTGATTCAGCCAGATCCTCCTTTTCTTCTCCTCACTCAAGAAGTCAAAAGGCGGCTCTGATCACGGGTTGATTGTTTCTTTGCTGCGAACGTTTGACTGTATTGTTGTTAAGGTTGCTTTTCTTTATATTTGCCTCAGATGTGTGCAAGAGAGGACATTGATTTTCAAGGCCAAGAGTTGACATCAAAAATTGCCGAAGTGGTCGAATCCAAACTTCAAACGAAGTTAGAATGCGTGGAGAGAAACCTTGAAACAAAGTTAGAATGCGTGCAAAACCTTGAAACGAAGTTAGAATGCATGCAGAGTAAACTTGATGCTTTGCTGGAGAAGTTAGGTGAAGGGGAAAGGAATAAGTGACTTTCATTTTCAAAAGGAGTCGCTATGAATAAAGCGTCATGAGAAAAAGTATGGGGAAAAACGACTGTTTTGCGTGTTTGATGGAAGCTCAGTTCAATAACAAAAGGACTGGTAATCTGCTCGTTAGAAGCATACTGTGTGTTACAGTATAAATAACATAAAACTCCAACCTTCGTAGTAAAAGGGGAAACCTCCCTTATGTTATAAGTAGGTTATGCAAATTTTTTATCGCTTTTAGGTAGGTTCTTGAAGATCTCTACAAGGGGAAGAACGCTGGTCTGGAATTGCGATATCAATGTAAATTGCAATTACCATGTATTCCATTTTATCCAAAAAGTGTAGACTAAACATTTCGAATGCTTTAGTTTTAGAATATATCGTAGATGAATACATGTAAGTTAATACACTTGATAGTCTTTTTTTATACTTGGCTTAAAATGGCTTCACCTTGTTTTACCTGTAAAGGCATATTTCGAATTAATGGAAGTCTTCTTAAGTTCCATCGTCCGTCCGCCCGCCATAAACTTCAGAGGGTTGAATCATTTGGTTACTTTTTGTCTTCAAGTGCAGTAAAATAGAACATGGCAAATTCTTAGCACAGTAAATTGCAGTGCAGTAGGTTGCACTATAGTACAGTTGCTGTGCTGTACGGTGATGCGCACAATTAAAAAGACAATTGTCTTGAGGGATTGGTGCATCTGGATATAATTAAGACATAGCATACGTGTCAGCTTGAGGTACGGGCATTTATTAATTAATTCCTTTAAGAAAGGTTGCATTACATTCATAATATATTCATATAGAAAAACGTTTCTATATATATATATTTTTTTCATCTAATAATTTTAAAGGCAATTCACTATACCTTATGTATAGTGATCAGATTAAAATAACAAATTAATTTATCAAGAAAATTTTGTAATAGCTGCTTCGTTGTTGACTGTTCAAAATAGACAACGCCGGAGCCCATTGTTTATCTCTTATGCCCATTGCCACGAGACTGGAAGCCAGGCAAGGACTGTTAGGATAAGAATAATTGTTCTTGCAAAGCATTTGCAACAAGTCGGCCGCAAAGCCTTTCCTTTTGCAGCCCAATTCTTACTGTTAAAATAAAAATTACCAGAGTTACCCCAGAACTTTTTAGCATGATTTAAGCACTAATTCAGCGGAAGAAAATGTAGATTGGATAGAGCATTTGCCTTATCAACTTTACACAAAAAAATATCTTTTGCATGCAGCACAAAAGGTTCATAAGCGATTCAGTTCTGGATTTGTGCACTGCCATCAGTGCTCTGTTTAAATAAAGGTTTGTAACAGAAAACTATCTCGACCTTAGTTTAGCAAAGGAGATGTACTTTCAGCAGAAATTATAATAAATTAAAAACTTATTAGTCATGCGTACATATCATTTCTATAATGTAGTCCTTCAGCTTGATTTCCCCTCTTACTGTCACTAGCACGGACGAATATCCAAAGCATAAGAAAGACTGATCAGACTTAATAGCATCATACAAGTGTCGACTGCTCGATTTTTAACGACGGTCGATATACTGGCAAAGTTTAGCACAACGAAGGCAAACTTTTTTTGTCAAGGCTCGTGGTTCTCGTGGAAACTCAAACTTTAACTACAATTAAGAACTTTAATTATCTTCTTCACTGCTATTGCGGCATATCGCATTCAATTGCTAACAAAACAGGAATGTCGAGATTTCCCTCCTCGACCACCTTCACATTTCTATTGTTTTCCCTCCTCCTCCCCCACCACCACCACCACATTTCCATTGTTTCTCCTCCTCCACCACCACTATCACCACCACCACATTTCTGTTGTTCTTCCTTCTCCACCACCACCACCAACACCCTCGCCACATTTCTATTGTTTTCACTCCTCTTACTATTTTCCTACCATATTTGAGTTTGGCCTTTAAGGCCTGGTTTTGGCCTATTTGGCCAAACAAAAGCAAAGGACATGTGGTGAGGGTGGTGGTGGTGGAGGAGGGAAAACAATAGAAATGTGGTGGTGATGGCGGTGGTGGAGGTGGAGGAAGAAAAACAACAGGAATAAGGTGGTGGAGGGGGAGGGGAAACAATAGAAATATGGAGGAGGTGGGAAAACAATAAAAATGAGGAGAGGGAGGAGCAGGAGGGATAGGTAAGTAAGACGTTGTCTTCCGTCCAAAAAAGGGCTAGTTTGCCTTCGCCCTTGTTACTATGTAAGATTTGCGCGCCAAGAATCATTGAACCAGAATTAGGACAATCACAGCGGCAGAAAATAGAACTTGTATAATTACGTTACAGCTCAGTGATCGTAGACCACGGGCGAGTTTGACTTTATTTCATAGACACCATGAATTAACCCTCGGACGTAAAAGTTGGGGTCGATGCCGCCCCCCCCCCCCTCCCCTCTCTAAGATTTTTCTGAGTTTTTTCCTAAAGGATAAAACATCAGCACCTGACGAATTTCAGTGGCTGTTCGTTCATCTCTCGCGCACATTTGGAGACAAGTTTAGTGATGGTCAGTTGCTGTGGTTACGAGACATGACGTGATAAGTAGCAGGTGGTCAAGCCATTTTTGGGTAAAAATACATGTTTTAAATTTCAACTTGTTTCAGCAATAAAAGTAAATCTTGTGGCTAGAATTATGCAAAGTGCTTATTTCTGTGTTATTTTTCATGTAAAGCACAAAAAAATACCATTTTTCCTGGTTTTAACCTGATTTCTAAAAAAATCCAATATTACGGCCAAGATGGCGACCATTGTTGGTGACGTCACGGGCCTTCAGCACCGCCACAACCCATAAAATATACCTCATCTTGTTAAGAAGATCAAAGGCCTTCCAGTAAAGGTAAAACTCCGGGGAGGGGTTACATCCACCCACCCCCCCACCCCACCCCCACTTGTACCACGATGGGGGTATGAATTTGCTTGTAGAGGTTAACCAATGAGAACGCTTCTCATTTTCGAATCAACCAATCGAAAACGAAGACATTTATTGACCTTAAAGTAACTAGAAAACCAAAAACAACTAAAAATAGCACACGACCTTATTTTAATGAAATTCCTGTGCATTTTATTCATGAGATAAAGACAAAAGGCTATGACGTCATCGGCGTTAATGTATTCCACGAACCGCAAATTAATGAGATTCCACCGCAAAAAAAATCATCCCTCCTATACTACTCTTACCAACATTAATTCTTTCCTCGAGAGCAACCTCGTTATATTTTTAAGATAAAATGGTTTGATATAAGAAGTAATTATTGATCACAAATTACGCTTTGATCTTTTATCAAATTCTTTCAACTAATTCTTAAGGGAAAGGTCTGAAGATCAGTCTGGAGAATTTCTATGTGGATAAGCGGATTGAGATCCTGCCCCGTTAAAAAAGATGTTTTGTTGCTCTTCTAATCCCTAAAAAAGTAGCCCTCAGATGTTTTATCCCTACTTTGAAAATATTTTAACAAATTAAGGTACACGAAAATTGTGAGTCTGATAAAACCAATATGATACAAGAACGTGGCGAATCGCCTTTCTAAGCTTTTCGTATCTTAACTAATGCGTAAATCAAGGCATTCAATAATGAACTCAACAGTCCCGAAACTCTCACCCAATGCAATCTGCGGTAGTTGCCAGAGGGGAAGATCGCCTATGTTTGTAAAATACATTTTCCATAACAAAACATGGTGTCCAGCAGAGGACAAAAACACCAACAAACAGGAACACTGAAAAAGCCATGTGCCTTTCACGCGTACGAATGTTTTCGGAAAGATTGTCACTGCCTAACAATTTTTCACTCTCTGAAATAGAAAGATCGAGATCTTGCCGAATCCATTTCCGCACCAAGAGAAATATCCGTGAGTATATAAGAAACATGAGGACCATGACTGGAAATCCGATTGCGTCGGTGATTATGAGCCGGTACTCTGCCTCGTTGCATCTATTCAGAAGAGAAAGCAGTGCCACGCACAGGGCAATCAGCCATATGTAGACAATGACCAGTCTTAAGTGTGAGTGAATCAGATACTCCTGGCTTTTAAGTGGCGCTTCGACCATGATGTATCGCTCAAATGCTAGTGTTAGTATAGTCAAGGCAGATGCTACCATGGACGTATACAGCGAAGTGAAGGCCACGTAGTACAAATTATATGATACATAAAAGTGAGATAAATCCAGTAACAGTTCGCTTGGAATACCTACGATTAGGTCACATACCGCCAGATTCAAGATGAGGTAGTTTGGAATAGTCCTCAGCTCACTGAACGGGTCCTTTACGATTGCGATCAAAACCAAAGAGTTTCCAAAGACGGTAAGGAAAGACAATAAAAAAGCCGTGGCTGCTACGCCGCCAGGAACATCTATAACAAGAGGACAGTCCAATGGAATAGCGGACGAGTTCTCTGTGAAGGCTTTTTGGTTGTCTGTGTAACCTGCGCAGAAATATGTCAGGTAAATACATCAAGATCAAAATAACATCTTACACTTGGCGGATGCATTAAAAATGAGCTGGAAATTTGTGGTGAAGCTTGCACGTGCAGTTAACTCTCTCCAAGACGGACACCTTTGGAACCGGCACTAAGTGTCCGTCTTATAAAGAGTCAAATATAGGGAATAAGCAAAGGCAGGGACCAACTCTAGGTGTCCGTTTTACAGAGGTGTCCGTCTTATAGAGGTGTCTGTTAAGAGAGAGTCGACTGTATTATTTTACAATGTAGGTCATGTGATAATACACTAGAGAACTGTTCCATTCAAATTTCTTCCTATTCACGTGCATATGAGCGCATGATTTATTTAAACAGGGCCAATACAGTTTCACAACTTTTACATAGAAAACCAGCCCTGTGTCTTAATATTTCGACCCCCCCCCCCCCCCTCACATTTTGTGCATTTTCAAAATATCCCCCCCCCCCACTCCCTCCCGGGAAGGTAATAAACGATCGGTCCCTAAGAACTGGGATTTCAGCGCGATTTCTGTATCGCAGCAATTTCCACGCCGATTTCCAAACTAAACAGTCCACATCGGATAGGTGCTTATAATACGGATGGCGTTTTGTGTCTGCACGGAAAGCTATCCTCTGTAGTGTCAATATGGCTGAGACATGAATCATCTGAGGTCACAAGAGTAATAGGCTCTTTGCATGACTTTATCACGTGACCTACTTTCGGTAAACTCGAAAACAGTCACAGTTTGAAAAATTTTGTTAGGGCAAGCTGAAAGAGCATATTAAAATTAAGTGACCTGAGAATTTTCAGCCGTATATCTCAAAAATAGCGATTGCAACGACCGCCGAAAGTTAAAAGCATTTGTATGGGAAAAACAACTTTTGCCACCCAGTCACGCTTGCATGGTTTTCTATAAGAAAATCCATGTAAATTCTAAAATTTTTAAACTGTCGTTAAATCTTTCCTTTACGCATTTAAGGGCTCAAGTTGTCTTTATGGATTAAAAGGAGATTTGAGCCCTGTAATGCTTAAGGAAATATTTCATGACAGTTTTGAAAATTTCGAAATTACAAGGATTTATATGGAAAACTGGATGGCAAAAGTTGTTTTTGTCATACAGATGCTTCCAACTTTCGGCTGCCGTTGCAATCGCTACTTTTGAGAGGTTACCTAATTTCAATATGCTCTTTCAGCCTGTGCTAACAAAATTTTTCAAAAGTGAACTGTTTTCGTGTTTACCGAAAGTTGATCACGTGATCAAGTCATACAAAGAGCCCATTCTTTGGCGAACGGAAAGTTTCCTTCGAGGGTCACATCAAACTGAGCTTTAAACGTAACAGTAAAAACTCAAATACCAGAAATCACACAGAACTGAAAATTGACGTGCGTTTTGACAAAAATCATCTGCATTATAACTATATAGATTGACTTAGTAATGCTGAAGGGGAGATGCAGTAGTGCTGTTGAAGGCCGTCGAGCAGTTATTAAATCGCCTAAATGGTATCATGCATGGGTGAGGTTAGTTCCTCTAGAATTTGGATGGTTTGCAATATCTGGCATTTTTTGGAAGAATATTGTAAACACACGTAAATAGAACAGCGTGCCAACCAAAGAAGAACATAAGGAAGCTTGTTTTTCGGATTTGCCAAAGACTGATGAGATTAAAAACTGTTTTCTTCTCAGAGAAAATTCGTGCTTGGTGTATTAATTAATAGGACTGATGTTCGGTTCCCATACTTTTTTGTATGCACAACTACAGTTTCCCAGCCATGTATAGCGGGAAAGCAATTCGAAGTCCTAATTTGATAACCACAAGCCTTTCTTTTTCAAGGTTGTAAGTTAATCTTCAGATTTAATGAGATTAAACCATTGTTTTGAAGTTACAGGTTGTCTTAAGTCCTTATTTCACTATATTGCAACAATAAAATTTCTGCCAGGACTGTGTGACGAACAGGTGACACTACAGTCGCATGTTGAAACTGCTCAATGCCGTCATAAACCAATTAGCAAGTTTACATGTAATTCGTATGAGTGTAACCTATCGTGCTTAACCAATTCTGGTCTCCTTCGCGGCTGTCCGTCGGATGCCATCAAGAAGAGCTATTTAAGGCATTTTCCGGCCTCTATCTTGCTTAAAATTAAAGGTTCCAAACTATCCGAAACTTTGCATACCTGTCGAGTATTACACCGGACGTGCTGTTCCCAAAGCTTTATAATAGCTTGCGAAGCTCGCACAAAAGACTTTCACCGTCCTCTCAAGTTTTGCCTTTCGCTTTCCCCCTCCCTACTTCTTTTGGTTCTCTTCAACTTCCCGTTCTTTACGTTTTTCTTAGGCCCTTTTGACTGAATTCCCCTTTGTTTGGATATCATTTAAAAGTCATCTTTGCCCTGCACAATTCAGAATACAAAGTTATATTACCTTTAATTTATGTCTCTGAGTGAGTTACTCTTTTTAAATGGTTAAGTTGGTAATTATTACATTTGTGATCAAATGTTATTACATTTGTGACCTTTATTACATTTGTGACCAAATGTTATTACACTTGTGACCTTTATTACATTTGTGACCAGTTATTACATTTGTGCCTTCAACAACGTTATAGTAACTCGGTGCTGGTCTGCCATTCTGCGCGATGCATGTCATGGAAGCCCTAATTCCTCTAAACATACACAGCCCACGACCCCAATCACCAATGGCCTTCCACTCTGGCCTTCCTCTCCCACCTTCCTTCTGGCCACTTAGATGTAGATTCTATGCACCGTCAGCAGTTTCTTTGTTTTCTTTCTACACTTCAGGGTCAGGTCTGAAAGCGCAGTATCGCAGTATTGCGGTTAACGGTTTCACGTTACAAGTCCGCTCATATTTGGGACTTTGCGGGTGATAGCTATGCGGCGGCCATGTTTGTTTTAATTCACCCACTTCTATTTTAGCTGAGAAATTGTCTTCAAAATTACGTTTTTTAAAATAGAATTCGATAATCAATAAGCAAAAGAGTTCTAAAAAGTGGTTTTTCTTCTTAAACGTGGGAGTGGTTTTTCTTCTTAAACGTGAGATTGTGAGGTTTCATGGTGAAAAAACCTTGTGGTAAATCACTTACCTCTAAAGCGTGGTTTAGCAGTATAAGGGTGAACCTCTTGCCGCAAACTTGACGGCAAGGCCCTGGTCACGTGACTTCTTGACGTTCGCAGTTCGCGAGAAATGCCGAAAAACCTCAATCTTAAGGCCTCTTAAGATAGTACTTTTAAGTGTGACGAAGGAATTTCCCCTGTTTAAACAAAGATCGCGTCTTAATCATATTTATATTCACGTTTAAGAGACGGGAATGGGTGTGCAGCTCGAACTGTGAGCCTGAGTGTTTATTGCCCTCCAAATAACATACAAAGTTCAACATCATAACTAAAGAATGGTATACAAATATTCCTAAATAAGGTCACTCAGGTTAAACTATTCACCTGCGCTGCCTGATACGAAAACCCATAAACCCAATAGGAATAAAAAAAAAAGGTGAACGTATTCCCCAACCGATGCGGTCCCACAGCCTCTGGGGGTTTAAGGTAAAAAATCAATCTATAGATGAATAAAGTAAGATATAAAAATAAAAGTTGATAGTCCGAGAGTTAAGATGAATGATGAATACATTACAACTGCCAAAACCTTATACACCTGACAACAATAGGGTCAATTAACGCTATAGCGGCTCACGTGCGTTCATACCAATAGGAAAGTATTTACATTCTCTGTCACTGCTGCTACGTTTAGCTCCCCCGAATGTAAACACATTATGTCTTAGGTCTATGTCAAATGGATGTGTGAAACGGGATCAGGTGTTCAGTTTTAAAGACGGGTAGTCCGTGCCGAAGAGACGGAAAGACCGACTCTCAGGAGGCAGCCGTTACATATTGTGGCAATTGCATGCGATGTACTCAGAGTACCTCTTTCGAATCAGCCAACAGTCCAAGCAGACGGCGTTCAAATTACCTCCAGTCAGTCTAAGACCCAGGCGCACGCCATTGACTAACAATACTTAGTGTTACCTATCAACAGAAACCGCCCTGGAAAGGGCATGACCAAAATATCATTACCAAATAAACATGTTTCAAATCGTGACTAAAATTTAAACTTTGACAGGCTCTTTGACGTACACTACAGCTTACGATATTGAACTATTTTGCTTTTATTGTTTAGTGTAACTAATGTAATATGTTGTAAAAAAAGATAATGGGTTACATGGATCACACGTGAGAAGCAGGTCTTTGATGCGAGAGGTGACCCATTTTGAATTTTAAATTAATAATGTTTTAATCTGAAAGTTGATAAAGTACAATTCGTTTATCGTTTGACAGACTAATAACAACTATATAGTCATAAGAATATATTTTTTGACGTTGATAGATAAATGGTCTTTTTCAGAATAAAACCTGTCTTTCCTGTTTTTTAGTGTTTTGATAAACCCCTCGGTCGCAGCTGAGCGCTTCTCAGCGGATAGACAGCAGCATTTATTTCCTAACAACATTTCTAATAGAGTGATAAATGACAAAGAAGTTGCTCATCGAATCTGCACCTTTATTTTAAAGCATCTTACACTGTAGTCGCGACTTAGCTTTTGAGAATGCTCTCCTATGCGATTCCTCTTTACTTATGCTTGATCTCAAGTGAGGCTTTATCAACAACAAAAACATCGTTCCCAAGGGCAATTTTTACGAAGGAAAACTCGAGATTGAAGGGATACTCTTTTAAATGGCATGTGACCTCCAGCCAGATATCATGCACTCAAGCTTGCCTCAGGAACCCAAGATGCTACTCAACAAACTTCAAAGAAACTGGACTACATGGTGCCAGACAAGAAGGCACGTGTGAGTTGAACACTGAAAGCCCGTTGGATCTGATAAGTTTGGAAAAGGATTTACATTATGAATTTGGAAGTTTGTAGGCTCCATACTCAAGAGACAACATGGTGAGTTTGCTCTTAAGTTCTCTTTCATTCCTTATTGTTGTCGCTTTTTACCTTTTCTTTTTATTTGAGCGTCATTTTTAGGGCCCTTTACCTTTCTCTAAGATGTTTTTTGGCCATAGAAAAAAGTAAAGTCTCGGTGATGCAAATGATCTAGCCACTCTGCGGGATTCAGGACGCAACGTTATTATGAATCACAGCTGTTTGCACTTTTCCAAACTTATATTCTGTTGTTCCATAAAAGTGAAAGCCATGGGTTTGCTTACCCCTCACAGCTACATAGGTAGTATTACAGAGGGTCTATGATCGTCTTAGATTCTTATTGTTAGGGTAAAGAATTTGTAACAGTATAGCTCTGGATCTAACCTGATAATCAACAAACGGACCGTTTTGTATAGTTTATATTTATCACCTGTGTGTCCCAGGCATTATTTAAGTTTTACTCTTTTCATTTCGACTACCTCAGCCATTCTTGGTCTCATTTTCCGGCAGCAATTACACGTTATATTTTTAAAGCCCATAAATTTAAGTTAGTGGAACTTTAATGATCGCTGGACACATAATCTGTAATGCACACAATTATTTGCTTTATTGGCCACTCGCATCGATTCCACTTTAAAAAAAAAGGAAATATTAAATTCGCAGTAATAGAGAGGTTTTCATTTATGAGGTTAAAAGCACGAACTTTATTGGAAAAAAATTCCAGCAATCTGCAGAAACTCGATCGCCTGGAATATCACCTGACTCTCATTGAAATAACTGTTTTTCTTAAACTCACCTAGTTTCTATTTTAAAAGAGAGGGAATATAAACAAGATCAGTTATTCACAACCGGTGTAGATTGACAAGAGGGCTAAATGAAAATGGCACATATCGGAAATACTGTGAATAGGAAATTAAATTATTCGGTGTTTTTTTCCTTCCAAATTTTAATGAAACCTTATTTGTCACCCGCTCTGAACTTAGCAGATATCACAACCACGTACCCCATCTGAAATTTGACTCATTATGCATTAAAACATCTATTAAATATAATTTCAGCTGAGGAGGTTAGAAATTAAGGCTTTCTGTCGCAAACCTTTTTTTTCTAATCCATCCAAGAACATCAAATATGCACAGCATGGAGACGGGTCACATAGTCGGGCCTAAAACAAAAACGTATAAACACATGTATCTTGAAGTATATCTGAAAACCAAAACAAGGATATATAACAACCTTTTTGCCACAATGACTTTCTAAAAGATAAAGGGTAAATGAAAGGGTGAAAATTAGGGGCCATTTCAGTACAAAAGTTTCAAATGCTCATGTAATATTTGCTCCATTAAAGTGACAAAGAAAATAGTGTCGAAAACATTCTGTAGTTCCGTAAATATAATTTCTGACTAGAAGGCAGAATTTCAGTGATAAACGCGAAATTCAGCTCTTTTACTGTATGTCAATTTGATTCAAAATCGCGATGATAAATGCTCTTTTTTATCACGGATTTTTTAAGTGGATAAGAAAAAAAGAAAACAAATATTTGACTTTCATAACTAATAAATTTAGGTTAATTATCTTAATTAAAAAAACTGCATTTGTTCCAGTCAAAATAGACGTCGTATTTGAATTAAGATTTGTTTAGTTTGACTAGAATCTAAAAATTTAACGGAAATAGTTCTCCTTTTTTTTAGCCGATAAGAAGCTGGAAAAAAAATATATCATTCTGCCCTCGCGCTGGGGTAGTCAGGAGTTAAAGACTAAAAAATTATTTTATATCCAAATTAAATCGTCCTACTTTCCAAAAATTACTAACTTGAAAAAAAAAGAAAAAAACAAAAGACAAAGGAAGAAGAACAAAAAGGAAAAAAAAACAAAAAAAAAAAAAAACAATGGCAACAACAACAACAACAAACGAAATTGCACATATTTAGACATTTTTGATGATTGTCACGCTGTCGCCATTTAGCTACGTTTCCGGATTTACAATGTTTCTAAATGGAGGTTTTCGGGAAGATATTTTCGATATATTTTCTTATATTTTATGGAAAGAGTAGATCTTGGGGAAAGCAAATAGAATCTGAAGTCGTTCGCAGGTAATAAACTTCATTTACGAGGAAAGTTCCATTTATAGTTTAAATTTCGATCTTTTAATGTTGCTCCTATCTCAAATGCATGGTTATCTCCTATTTCCTGTTTAGATTTAACAACCACGAACTCTGAAATTTTACATTGATAGAATTACAATCCAGTGAAGTCCAACGAAGGTTACCAGGCGCTCTAGCCAATTCCACAACTCAATGGTGAATTTGCGATGGAATCTAAAGGGGCTCGCCAAATATGCCGTAAATGACCTAATAAACGCTTTTTTCCAAATGAACGCCTCTTATCTAATAGACACGACCTCTACGCTCTTAAAATTGTCTTAGACGCCCCTCTCTAAACGCCCCGCATGAGAATTGTACTCTAAAATACTAAGAATTGGAAAGAAAGGAGCAAAATCATTTCATACATTCAGCTTCTTGCTTGATTAACAAGGCTTTGTGTATTTCGTTTCATTGTTCAATGTCAAGTTCAAAGTAAGGATAGACTAACGATGGCAACACAAAAACCCTGAACGAGGATTCTGACATCGGTGTTGGGATTTGAAAGAGCGATATGGATCTCTTGACGGCCTAGACGTAACAATTGATGGAGTGGATATTCCGCTATTTTAAAGCTAAGCTTTCTTGATATTTTTTCTGAAAGCATATTACTTCTGTGGTGCTTTTTACAGTTTTGGGAATAAACGCCTCTGTATTTTAAACGCTTCCTATCTATTAAACGCCCCCACTTGGACCCCTTGAATGAAATAGACGCCCCGGGCGTTTATTACATGTAGGTGATTTACGGTAGCGGCCTGAGATTGCTACCTTCCACAAAAGAGAAACTATGTTTATAAAAAGTAATGATAGTGATGATTTAATCATGACTTTTCAGTGTATCTCCACATTTTATCTTAGGATGACTGTCGATGGATTGGATGCCAAAACAATGGTGCTTGTGTAAAAATAAACGAAGAATATACCTGCGAGTGTGGTGTCCAGTGGATTGGGAAATTTTGCGAAACAAAAAACAGTGAGTATGATTAGAGTTATTTATCCTTAGCCTGTGTACAAGCTCTTCATTTAAGAATCGATTGCAAGCTAGCGAAGGTTCTTTCACAGCTTGACGGCGCGGGATCTTACATTAGAGAGATTAGAGTTACGTTTGCGGCAAACGGCAAACGTCAGATTCAAGTTGTGACTTTCTTAAAATAGAAAACGTGCAGCTAAAAAAATAGCCTGTGTGGCAGGCGCAAAAAGGGGAGGGAGAGGGGGATAGAGGGAGAAAAGCACGAAAGAGGGGAAAGGGAAGGGAGCGCCTGCTATAAGAGCCGGTGTTTTTGTAATCCGCCCACCATTTTCTCAACTAATCCGATCATGTCACTGTCAATACGTGACCAATCACAAGTACGGGGCTTCTCAGCATGGTTCAAACTTAATTACTTTGTTTATCGGAAATTGTCAAGTTGAGACGCTTTTTTCAAGTGATATCATAATCGAGCGAAATTAAACATTTTTACTGTTCTTGCTCCCGCAGCAAACACGACAAACATAGACTACGAGCAGTCTCTCATTTTTTTACTGCTCGCAATCTACGACAAACAATGATCAGTTTCGTGTGAATACACAACACCTTTTATCTTACAACCTCATCAAGCACTGTGATGGTCACAAAGAACAGAACACTGGCCAGTCTGAGACAAGAATAATGAAAGTAAAGGAGAATTATAAACAATTGTCAAAATGCTCAACGGATAGTTTTTACCAAAGCTTCAGCTCTCTCTTTGCAAACCATTTAAAACTCCATTCAAGACGGTATATGTTTTTGCGGAAAAGGAGGTCTTTTGAATATCGGCATTGCAGATGTCTGGTAAGAATCGCAATCGCTTTGAATCGCTGCTCAGTGTTTGGACAAATCCAGTATACAAAACCTCCTGAGCATCTCTGCCTGCTAAACAAGCTGTTACAGTCGGTTTTAGTTCGGGTTTTATCGTGAAGTGGCTACGTGATTGGAGTAATTTTGATCATCCAAAGCTTATGCCAGTAGAACACATTTTCTTGATGCCTTCGTCATGTTTGTCTCTCACACTAATACACGCCAGGATACACGCCAATAAGTTACTCATTACGGCGCAGCCAATCAGGAATTTACGGACGCCAGCGCCCGCAGAAATGAATAAAAGGGGGTTCTTAAAGCAGGCGTCCCTTCCCCTCTCTCCCATACCTCCTCCCTTTTTCCCCTTTTCCCTATCCCCTACCCCTTTCGACGCCTGCTACGTAGGCTACTAAAAAAAACAGTCCAAACAAATTTCTCTGGACAAAACTAACGTGAAGCGACGAATTTTGAGGTGGAACTTAATTAACAGAAAAGTACAAGTTTTAAAAGGTAAAGCTTGACCACGTGGTACAAATTCACTTTTGCCGTAAACGTGAGTCTAAATCTCTTTAATCTCGTTATTTTCAAATAAGGTGCTTGCTGACAAGCTTTCCATCACTGTTTCGTTGCAGTTTTTGTTTACAACTTTGCTCGGGAAAAGTGCAAGAAAATGAAACGGGTTATCATTGAAAGAACAAGAAACGTTATACTTAAAAAAAAATTCCATTAGTTTTGAATGCTAGGGTTTATGTTTTAATAATATTAATCACGTTTGACGCATATTCCTTGTTTTCCAGAAGAAAAAAAAAACACATAGGTTTCTTTTTACCTAAATTTAAGCTAATTGATGGTGCTGTATTAGATTGCCCCTATAGAGGTGATATTATTAAACGATTTTCGCTTTGCATTTACCATATTCAAAAATCTAAAATTGAAATGATTTTCTCTGGGTTCAAAGGAAGAGTAAAAACAAAATTAATGACAAATGTAATGCACTGAATTTCGAAAGAATGGCTTACTTAACGATCATTTTACTTTTCTCAAGGAATGTATCATAACACACAACTAGCCAGGTCATGCTAAGGAAGGTCTTACAAAAGTAACTGCGACACGAAATTGGCTCCTGTTTTCAAACATGTTTTACGTGGTTTTGTAGCTTCATTTGTTTATATCTCATAAAGGGAGAAGAAATCCGGTTGATAGAACATGAAACTGTTTCTTTCCTTTGCCCTCAAAAAGGCCTTAATAAAATTATAAATCAGAGACTGCTAAATTTATAAACAGAAATTAATGATCGGGCAAAGTGTGTCAAGCACCAATATCTGGGATTGACAATAATCCCTTGTGTTTTTATAACGGCAGCCTTAATCCTTTAAAAATTGTAACTTAAAACAAGTGTCGAAACCAATACACCCTTAATTCATGTCGCCTTTTATGAAAAATAAAGAGCTGGTTGCATCTTGATGTAGCCTGCTGCATTGCAGCCGTCCCTCCGGGCCGTAAAGTTTATTGCCTTACTTCAGCGAGTTACAAATTACAAATGTGAATTCTTCCACCTCATCTTCCGAAATCATCCTACTTCGCTTTTCAAAAACACGCGAATTGTGAAGTTCAAAAGCATTACTCGATCTATTAGAAAACATAATGTTACTTCAACGGGTTCAAAAAGTGTGATTTGTGATTGGTGGATTTCCATCAATTTTGTGTTTCAGTGTTTCAAGGTTCTTGCTTGTGATCAAAATAACGATTGACGGCAGCGAAAAAAGAATTCGCGTATTTTCGAAAAGCACATGTAAGACAAGTTTTGACAGTTTTGGTTCATTACTAGGGTGGTACGACTTCACGACGCTGAGAGCCACAGGAAAGAATGGTCCAGTTAGTGCTGCAGGATATAAAGGCACTTTACTCCAGGAGGTATATGTCACTAACGGTGTCCAAGAGTGGCAGGTGCCAATCACAGGAAAGTACAGTGTAGAAGCTTGCGGAGCATCAGGAGGGGACGGAATTTTGCCCAAGAAAAGGGGAAAAGGAGCAAAAGTCAGTGGCGTAATAACATTGTCAAAGGGAGATAAGTTAGCCATACTGGTGGGACAAAAGGGGTCAACACAGGATAAAAGCCACCCAGGAAGTGGGGGTGGGGCAACGTTTGTTTATCGTCCACCGAACAAACATGTCCTTATTCTTGTGGTTGGCGGGGGAGGGGGTAGTGGGAAAGAAGATAATCTACCTGGGAATGATTCACCGGATGGCAGTGGTTCCGTTGACACGAGAGGTACTAACGGGGGTGGTGGTAAGGTTTGTCGAGATGCAAACTTTATACCAAACTCTGGGGCTGGGGCTGGTTATCTTAACAACGGGGGTTGCCTTGAAGATGGCAAGTATTGCGGGGCAGTGCACTGTAGTAAAGGGGGAATTTCTTTGGGTAAGGGTGGAGAAAGTACCACGAATTGCGATGGTGGGTTCGGCGGGGAAGGAGCTTGTGATAACTTTCCCGGGGGAGGAGGTAGATATTCAGGGGGTGGAGTATCAAGTGACAAGGTGGCGGGAGGAGGTGGATCATACACGCCTGATGATGCATGGGAAGTGATAAAAGGAGGCTGTGAAGATGATGGTTACGTTTCCTTTACCGCAGAAGATTGAATCGGTTGCAATTCAGAAAACTTAGAAATCTCTAATTAACTTTTTCTTTAAGCTTGTCTTAATTTAAATGATGAAACTAAGGCAGCTTGAGCAAGTCTAGGATTATAAAATCTCCATATGATGGAAAATGTTTCGAAATATGTGCTTCTGAAAGCGTTCCCGGGCCCGTGAAAGGCCAATTTGGGCGCGATGTTTTTGTTTTTGCATTTCTAGTATCGTAGGGCGATAAGAATTACGGCTACAAGAATTGAAAGAGATCTATCGAGCTGTCTCCCTCTTTTCTAAGTTCGTCGAGCGAAACGCGCGAGAAACCTCTCGTTTCGCGCGTCTCTTGGCTTCCCCGCTCGACGCTCGCTCACGCATTCACTCTTTTCACTAAATCTGAAGAAAAAGAGAGACTGCTCGCAGTCTAATGAAACTGCGGAGAACAAAATGGCGTACTCCAAACTCATAATTCCTGCTAGTATTCGTTCTGCTAGGACGTGCCCGGATATCCATCCCCCACCGTGCTACAAGTTGGGGTTGGGGTAGCCAGAGCCCCCTTGGATTTTTGACGTGTTGTAAAATAATTGCAAACATTAAACTTTTCGTAGATAGCCTGTGACGTGATCTATATGATGATCTCAGAAACATGGGATATGACGTTGTTTAGGATCTGGATCTGTGTCATTTCTCCAACTGCTAGTTAGTGGTCGTTTCTTGTCATGTTTTTAAGGCATTAAAGCGAGGCACAAAGCCCCTCTGCTCACTGCAACAACAAAGTTTGAAAATATTTTCTCTTCTACTTCCCTCCCGTTTTGCTCGAAATTCATCTCCCGGATTGCGGTTGTGCCCTCACCTTTGCTGGGATAATTTTCTTGTCTATCCGGATTTTCCTAGCTTTATATGCTGAAATGAAATAAGCGGCGACTCTTATTGCCAAATTCATCCCAAACTGCGTGGAATTGTCATTATTTGGTATCCCAGCAAACAGATCTCACCCAAAGCGAGAACAATACCTGACTCAATAATTACTACCTAAAGGAACCTGAAGCAAAGAAACATCTTGCCTTGAAATTACTGTAAATGTGTGTAGGTGAAGGAAGGAAGGAAATATATAAAAGAGATAATTAATTAAAATATATAACAATTAAATTACATTAGATAAACGTTTATAATTTCATTAATAGGGGTGTCTATATCAGCATAACTATCCTGTCTTTGAAGATCGAGTAATAATAGCCAGTTGTGTATTTGTTTTCCTAAAAGCGTACTTAACTAGTTTTTCTCAAATTCTCAGGGATACCGTTAGAGACGGTAAAATTTAGGACCAGTCCTTTAGTGCTAACGCCTCCTATAAATGATGCTATTTTAACTTTTTCCAAGAAATTTCCTTATTTTTTTGTGAGCATTGCATTTTGCCATACAGTATAGTTTGTCCGTATGCACCGGGAAAGGGGTGGATAAATATACGAGTCCAATGAAATGCGTCGCTTTGTAAATATAGCCACAGGCTGGGGTTAATTTTATAAAATAATAATAATAATAATAATAATAATAATAATAATAATAATAATAATAAAAGAAGGTCAAACTATCATCTGGTTCAACTTTAACGAGTGTTTATTTGAGGAAAAAGCTCAGTAATCCCTTTGTCTGAGGCAACAGCGCTCGTGCATGCTCTGATTGTCTCGACTGAGTTAACCCGCCCGGTTGAGCCAAAGTGTTCATATGGAGAAACGTTGACCCGCCTAGGAAGACGAACCCACCATTGAATGAGCGGGGTTCCCTGACTAGGCCAGGGTAGCTCGGTAGGTGAGTGAACCTCATTCTCCCTAAACGACTAAACATATAGGATCGGATATTTAAACGAAGTCTAAATTGGGCCGCAGTTTAAGAAATCATTGGACCTCCAGATCTCTTCCTTGGTGGGTTAATTCAAGAAGATAAATGTTTTCCTAATTTACACTCTATTCGTTAATAAAACAGTTCACCGCAAATGTTGTTGCTGCGGAGCGAGCCTACGAGAGAGCAGCAACATAATCAGAATTTAAGACTGAAATATACAGCTATTTTGAGAGAGGTTGTCGGAAAAATGTGCACACGACAATGCCGAAAGGTGATATGGGATAAGATCAATATATAGTTTTCTGACACTGTAGCTGTCAAACCTACTTTTTTTGGCTTTCCTTTAGCACTCGCAAACATACGTCCATGGCCTCTCGTGCCATTCTTTCAAATCATGTTCTTTGAAAAACAGTGAACTCTAAACTACCCACAATACCATTCGGGATTATCGCGTGCACTTTTACCGACAACTTTCTCAAAATAACTGTATAAGGTGGGACGAATTCTCGAATTAATAGCCTTTTGCCAGAATGCATTGCATTTTACCAGACACTGCGCCACTATTTACCAGAATGCATTTCGCCACAAACAACTCAAATAAAAACACGAGGAAGTTCGGTATCGTTCGCTGTTCAGACTCTGAGTTTTCTTTGTGGCAAATTTTCTTCAGCACGGTTAGAGATCTTACCAAATTTGAGATACGCAGCTCAGGGATCTTTCAAATAAGTACGACGGTTAACTTGGAGATTGGATTGACTCGTCCAGGCGTTAAAGTTGATGAGAAGATGAGCATTTGCTGTCAGACTCTGCAACACGGGGATATACTCCCCGCAAATTGCAGCTTGCTAGAAGGTGATGCGAAAGTGAGAAAATGTCGTGCCATGCTATTCTTAAGAACCTGTATGAGCCGAAAATGGATGTGATTTTGACCATTAGCTTCAAAATAACAGCGGAAATTGAGATAACAAAATAAATATTTTGAGTCCTACTTTGCAGACGAGAAAGTGTATCGGCGTTTTGTAAAGCACAATTGTGTTCTTTCATTCATTCATTGCCATGGAATGCGTTTACATTGTGTTTCTTTTTTGTTTTTTATTTTTTTTACTGTTAATAGCTCGGTTAATGCGGCTGCGGAAGTTCCATGGAAAAGGCATAACATTTTGTAAATTACAGACTCTTCTCCAAGGTTACGTAATCAACCTTTGTGCTGTAGTGGTATGCTGCCGAGCTCGAGTCCTACTCAGTATCTTATCTTTTTTTCCCCCCGTTTTTTGTGTTGTTGTTTTGTATAAATATATACCTAAATAACTGCTATTTAATAAAATGCAATAAACAGCAAGGAAAGATATCGTGTTTCCAGAGAAAAGATAGCACACCGTTGTTAAATATATAGATAAACAACTTGTTGAATTTCTATCCGCATTTCCTACCATTTGATCATTTTCAAAACAATGTTCCCACGAGTTCTTCCTATAGACTGATAGAAATTAGTACTTTCTGGCATGTAAATAGGACATTTAATGTCATTTTCAAGCAGAGCAGATTGGATCACTGCCTTACGTACTAATGTCAGTATCAACAGAATGTACCGCAGCATTACTACCTTTTAGATACCCTAGTTTATAAACTAGGGTATCTAGTATCTATCTTTTATCTATAGATAAAAGCGTTGTGCAAACTGAAAATGACTTAGAACGCGGTTTTGTTAAACACGGGCTAAAGTCCGTTGAAATGATCCGCCTATAAACTTTGCCTGAATCATCTCTTGTCTTGCGCCCGGTTCAAACGACGTGCTATCGTCGTGCCAGGGATTTAGACTAGGTGGTGCCTGAACTGTGTTAAATAAGTTAGGTTAAACATGTGGCTTGGCTTTTGCCGAACTCGGACTTAATGCCGTAGTTGTGATGATGAATTTGCCATGGACTATGATATATTATTTTTGTTGATTACTATGGAGTTAATATGTTTATTAGCTTATATTTTGCTGTCTAGCAGGACTGATTGATTCAATTAAACGCCATTGAATACGATCGCACGTTCGGCGGCCACATGTACCAATATTATAGCTTTTAAATTGACTCTATGTTGATTTTCTTGCTTCGATCAGATAAGCTTTTGCTAACTGTGGCAAACGTGTGCAAAAAAAAAAATCTGTCTATAAAAATGACAAAAACTGTGTGAAACCAATATAAGACAAATTATCTTAGAATATTTCGTAACAACATTAAGAACTCTATCCTCAATTGTTATTATAATTAATTAATTATCTGCCTTAGCGCATAAAGAAATACGTTATAAATAAAAATATATATATTCTTAGTTCGGTCTGTAATTGTATTTTATTGCAGGGGTCATCCACTAGATCAGCCTTTGCTATTTGGATGACCCCGACTCGCTCTCTATTTTGTTGTTAAATTTTTCTTTTATTCCTTAGTTTTACTGTGTTTAGTTGCCTATGTAAATTTAACCCTTATGTCATGTAAATAAAGCTGGGTAATAAATGAAATGATATGTGTGGAGAGAAGAACACAGAAAAAAAATTATGAGCTCCAGGAAGAGTTTAATAAATCATCTTGTCTTGTCTTGTCTTGTCTGGTTTCAGTACTGAGGCGACGGTCTATTTTTTTTTTTCGGTTTTTTAATTCTCTAAACCCAGACATACAAAGCTTTTTTAAAAATTAGTGAGCAAATTAAAAAAAAAAACAACCTGAATTTCTAAACACCTTACTTATTAAGTCTCCTTTTCGCCGGCCTGATCCCATCTTCTTTCTTTGGTTTTCTTTCTGTTGATTGCGTCATTAGTAAAAACACATTATTGTTACCGGACTTTACCTATATATCTCGTCTTTCAATTGATATTTGCTGTTGTTTTTGTAATTCAGCTTAGAACGCCCACGTTGCATAAGCCCCGTGGTTGTTAGATAAAAGTTGGGTAAGAGTTTTCAGAGTAAAAACTATAAATCAGAGTTTTAAAAATATATATTTGTGATACGAAGTTAAAGACTGAGATTCCTTACGTTCATAAAATCGTACTCTATATCTAAAGCTTCATAATCCTATTCCGTGCCACATTATTTGCAAAAGTTGTTTCGGTTCGATACTCTGGTCCATCTAATTAAAATCACTGTTAGCGTAGAAGTGATGGACACAGTAAACATCCTCAAAAACAAGGACTCAGCCTAATTGGTCATTCACAAATTCTGCTCCTTGGGTTGCACTGCGCGTTTCTGGCTTAAAAAGACACTGCAGGCATTCGCTTATTGTACTTTAGTTTGCAATTTTGACAAGGTAGTATTTCGCTGGGTTTTATTTGCTCGATCAGGCAGGACCTTACGAGCAGCACTGCTCTTACATTACCGTTCAATAGGCGGCAAGTATGAAAAGGGCAATAAATTTCGAGAAAAGGATTTTATCTTTCTAACGTCTGAATGTTTTCAAATACCTCGATAAACTGGAACAAGCAAAACGCATATTAACGTTATATCACAACAGAAGATTGAACAGAAGATACAGGATGGAACTTACCAATAAAACTAGTTTTAAAATGATTTGTGAATTTGTCAATACATAATCATCTTGTCTGTTATTTGAATTTTCTATATGGGTATAATATTCGCGTGTTTGAATCACAATAACAAAAAACGCGAAAATATAGACCCAAAAGGTAAATGGCTTTCGAGATGTCCAGAGTTGCCTTTAATAGGAAAGAAAACTAGCATGCAAGCATGCCCAGCGGGGATTACCGAGTGTGACTGATTCACATACATTTGGTGCTCACACGTCTGTACTTGTAAACGGATCTGCGAGGCTCAGTAGCTTGGACTTATGGCAAACTGAAAGGTAACTTCGTTTCCTGTGATTTACTAACTACCACCATGAGAGTCGAATGAAAATTTGACCGACGACAAAATTTCAAAGGTCCTTTGAATCAAACAAACCCAGTACATCGGGGACATCGATAGATTACCTTATTATTCATGATCATGTGAATGCATGTTTTGGCTTGCACGTAATCGGTTCAAATCACAGCCATTGGATTCTAGTACCTAAGTGTTGACGACAAACCCTCTCAAATGGGTAAAGGAGCACGCAAACACGTTCAACCTCTACAATATTCGAATTTTCCGTAGAAAAATCGGCATTATAAGACGCCTTATAACGTATCATAAAACAAAACAAATATCAAGCTGAATAATGACTACATGAAAATCGAAAGTTAGAATTGCGGAATGAAGGATAAAAAGCAAAGAAAACCGTAGCAGTTGAAGTCTCGAATTCTGCAGTTGCGGAAAGACTGCCTCTGGCTTCACACCGGATTTGAACCCCTGACCTAAGACTGTGATACAGGTGAGCAGCTCCCGGTATGGCGGAGGTCAAGAAAGCAACATTTTTCGTCTTAACTGCAAAAGTTGAGTCTAAAACTGCGTTGTCCTCTCCTTAAACCGTCCCAAATCGTCATTACTCAAATTTTGCTGAAGGTAGAAGTTTGTAGTTGCTGTAATTTTGATTTTATGCCACTGAACAGCTGACTGAAACGGGATAAATAATTAGTATTCAGGAATAGGCGTTTGCATATGAGTTGATCAGGTGATCAACTTTTGGTAAACACGAAAACAGTTCGCTTGTGGAAAATTTTGTTTGCATGAGGTGAAAGAGCATATAAAAGTTAGGTAACCTGTAAACTTTCAGCTGTATATCTCAAGAGTAGCGATTGCAACGGCTGCAGAAAATTAGAAGGATTTGTATGAGGAGAACCCGCGGGGGGGGGGGGGGGGGGGGGGGGGGGGGGGGTGTTACTCCCGAAGATGAAAATCATTTCTTACTAGATTGTAAGGCTTATTCTCAGATCAGAGACATATTTTTCTCCAAACTAGAAACTAAAATACCTGACTTCAAATCACTTTCACACGATACTTTAATATCTCTTCTTATGAATTCTTCTGATTATTTAATTAACTGTCAATTAGTTTCATTTATCTCGCTATGCTTTGAATTAAGAACCAAATTAATATCAATGAATGAATGAATGAGAACTGTAACGTTTTATAATGTTTTGCACGTACTGATTAGTTGAATTAGTACTTAAATTTAGACTAATAGCTTTTGCAATACTGTAAGTCCTTTATGGTCATGCAAATAAAGCTTTTGGTGTTGTTGTTGTTGGTGGAGGTGTGCCGCCCAGTTCTTCAAATCCTGACCCGATTTCAGACAAGAACTATGTAATTTTCCACACCCGTTTTCACACTTGACCTCTAAAAACCATACCCGTTTTCAGACCTGGCTTTTAGGCAGAAATTGTGCTATCATTACATAGATTAGAGCGCAAACAAAAAAAATTATTCAAAGCCATTTCGAATTCGCACATTTCTCCTTTCATCCTAACTCATTTGGAATGGAAACGATAAATACGTTTATACACTCCGTAGTTCCCTCGAAAACCATACCTGATTCTAGACCAAAATGGGCAAAGTGTATACCCATTTTCAGACCAAATCGTTGCAAAAACCTTACCCGAAGGAGTGAAACATACCTATACATACATAGATATTTTATTTATTTGGAGTCTTATGGCTTATATAAGGGAGTACACCCCCCCCCCCCTCAACCCCCCTCCCCCTGTGGAGAAGAACAACCGTTGCCTCCCAGTCACGCTTGTCAATGAATGGTTTTCCATTAAAATCCTTAAAAAATCCAAAATTCTCAAGAGCAAATGTCTGTAAAAAATCGAGCACAATCGAAATTTCGCGGCCACAGTCAAAAAATCATTTTCGCTCATATCTTTTCCATAGATAGATATTAGTAACTAACTAATCGCGGTGTAGTTTGTTTTTCAAAAGGCCGCTTGCAGGATTTGGAGAAAATCGACAACATCAATTTTCGTGGTTGTCTACTTGCATGAAAACAACAAAATTTGAGGCTATAAATGCTGTGGTTTAAAAACTTCGCTCTCACGCAGACAAGAAGAAAGCGGGGTAAAATGTTCCCCGATAATTCAATTTATAAAGGGTTCTACTTTTGGTTAAGTGATAATTTCTTATCTTAACGATAATCTGGAAAATAGAAAATGTTACTTTAGTTTGGTTTCTTTTTCAACTAAACGAAATTTAAATTTAGGCTGAAAGTTGCGTTTGGTATTTTAGGCATGTACTACGCCTTGGTTTTACCTGAAACTCAAGTCATAAGTTATTTAACCATTGTGCTAAAACATATTTAAGAATTAGCTTGGGTAATTACATTTGTACTTCACACAAACCTTTTGAAGTTGAATAAATTTTGCTTGAAATTTGAGACTTTTCAAGAACGTCGGTTTGCTACTTGCTCGATAAGTCACGATGGCTGAGCACTCCAAAAGAAATTTAACTCACAATCGCACTTGTATTAAAGACATTTGTACTGGAACAATAATTTTTGTTACCTCAATGCGTTTTCCCGTTCTTGTTAACTGGCATTGCGCCGTGTTCCCTAGCTAATCAGCCGATGATTAAAAAACTCCAGGAAACGTGGTGCGTGAAAATAACCTCACACAAAAGATCTCTTGGTATTGCTGGCCTTTCTTTTCCTCGGTCAAACTTTTACATCCATTGCCATTTAAATATTCTAGGTCTCACAAAAACTGCGATTTTGAGAGTGAAACTTTCCGGTTGCCGATACATCTTTGGTCATAAAAGTCTGGTCAAAAGTGTTGTGTAACAGGATTCACAGGCTTCCCAATCTAACCATTTGAGTTTGGTTTTGTTTAATGTTCTTGCCAAAAGTAGCATATTATGCTACTAACAATCCAGATCATGTTATTTTTTTTCTCTAAGTTTTCTTAAAGTATGCTTCCATACAATACTAAATAAGTCTTAAAATATTGTTTTTCACGTCAACTTCCCCCCTTGCCTTGCATTTTACTTTGATTGACATTGGTTCAATCTCTAGTCTAGCTATTTCACCATTTTCATCATAAAACCATCAGTTAATGAAACAAAATTTAGCCGGTATTTTTCTAGCCAGGACCCGCGCTCTTACTCTTTTTATTTCGATCTGATTATTTGATTTCGGGCCCGAAAAACTGGCCCCTGGTGAGTTGTATAAGGCCTCAAGACGAAATTTACTGGAAAAGTAAACTTAATGCTTTTGCCCAAACATTGTCCTTTTAACATAAATTTTAAGATGTCAGGGCCTAACCCATTGGTAAACACGTTTGATTCCACCTTTCTTATTTGCTGTATTTGTGGTGTATCATCTTAGTGTCAGATTTTAAAGCTTGTTTGAGTAGCTTAGCCAAGCATCCTGTAAGGAGGAAGTTGTGTGCCGGTATACTTTGACGAGTATCCTTTGATAACGGAATGAGAGAGGAACAGGTCAGCGTTCTAGATCTCAGGTTTCCTTGATTGTATATATTCAATGCTAGAAATCAAACTCATACCTTAAGTCTTCACACTAAAGGAGAGGTTTTTAGACTTAAAAATAGCGCTGCGTCATCTACCACTCCAAAAAGGACGCCCTGCCTGGATCGTATTTCCCCAATTACTTTGTAATATCTTCTTAGTTGCGTGTGCTTATGTAAGTTTTTAATGCTGGTTAGCCTGTGCATGCATTTGAAAAGGGGGAAGACAGGGCTTATAGCAAATTGCTTACCTAACATCCTTGAGTAAGAGTTACAGCGTAACCCTTTCGACGGATTCTTCTATCCCCTCAACGATCGTTCCATCGGAGTCTTAATAGATAGTACCCAAGTAACATTCAGAGCCACCCTTCCACACCCACCCTTCCTCACGAAATAACATTAATTTTTCATTGTGATGCTTCACTCAAAACAAAAAAAGCTTCCGAGGTCATTTATCGAGGTTGTCCAAAGTTTAAAACAAGTACTCAGTGTTCGTGTCTACTGGCAGGGCGTATGATTTTGATGTCTTCCAAATCCCTTAGTCAATAACGTAAAATTCCAAACATAAGCCCCGGGGCTTATATTTTTCAAAGGCCCTTTTTGAGGGGCTTATCTTTGGAGGGGCTTATATTCGAGGAGGCTTATCTACGGGGCCAAATTTGTGTTTCGAGATCGATGGGGCTAGCCCTTATAGTTGAAAGTAAATTTACCGTTTTTACTTTGTTTTGCTTTGTAATTTGAGAGCAATTTTCCAAGTACAAGCCCTCGGGGAACTTATATTTGGAGAGGCGATTTAACGGAGGGTTTTTTTGCGTTATATTTAGAGGGTCTTATTCATGGAGGGGCTTATTTTCGGAATTTTACGGTACTTTTATCACGCAGGTATCAAAAACTGACCACCACTTTACACTTTTAAATCAAGTACTGTTGGCAACCAGACTATGCAACCTTTCAGTTGTATAATTGAACAAATAACTTTGAAAAATCAAAGAAATGCATGAGCCAATGAGCAACTTTGTTTTCTGCTCGTTCTTTCTCAATTCGAAGGCGGATGGTGTCCGTTGTCACGCAACACCACTCCTTGTCTTCCACACATTGTGACTCGCCGTATGTTGTAACTGACTCTATTAAATGGTAAGAACATCTTTCAAATCTCCGAAATTGTCTTAAAAACATATTTTCCTCTTGATATATTTTGTTCAATCACCTTACGAATTTGGATCATAACACCCATTCGGTTTGAGTGGCATTTTAATAACCTGGCCCGTCTCCAGTGACCTCTCGTTAGAGGTCAAATTACAAAATGCATATGTTAGCGCGGGAAGAATTTGGAGCTTGAGAGTAGAAAAAGTCAAAAAAGTGCTCCATACTATTAAGGTAAGTTAATTCCAATTGCATGTTAGCAAATTAATTATCGTACAATAGAAGTACATCAGATTTCTTCTCAGAAAAAGCCAGTGATCCGTTTGGGTAATAGCGAGGCATTTTTGAATTATGCGAATGTGTCATTATGCGAATGTGTCATGTTTCATTCAAAATTCAATTAATATTTGTTGTTGTTTTTGTAATTCAGCTGAGAACGCCCACGTTGCATAAGCCTCGTGCTTGTTAGATACAAGTTGGGTAAAAGTTCAAAGAGTAAAACCTATAAATTAGAGTTTTAAAATATATATTTGTGATACGAAGTTAAAGACTAGGATTCCACACGTTCATAAAATCGTACTCTATATCTAAAGCTTCATGATCCTATTCCGTGCCACATTATTTGCAAAAGCTGTTTCGGTTCGATAATCTGGTCCATCTAATTAAAATCACTGTTAGCGTAGAAGTGATGGACACAGTAAACATCCTCAAAAACAAGGACTCAGCCTAATTGGTCATTAACAAATTTTGCTCCTTGGGTTGCACAGCGCGTTTTATGTTTTAAAAAGACACTGCAGACATTCGCTTATTGTACTTTAGTTTGCAATTTTGACAAGGTAGTATTTCGCTAGGTTTTATTTGCTCGATCAGGAAGGACCTTACGAGCAGCACAGTTCCTACATCACCGTTCAATAGGCGGTAAGTGTAAAAAGGGCAATAAATTTCGCGAAAAAGATTTTATCTTTCTAACGTCTGAACGTTTTCAAATACCTCGATAAACTGGAACAAGCAAAACGCATATTAACGTTATATCACAACAGAAGATTGAACAGAAGATACAGGATGGAACTTACCAATAAAACTAGTTTTAAAATGATTTGTGAATTTGTCAATACATACATCTTGTCTGTTATTTGAATTTTCTATATGGGTATTATATTCGCGTGTTTGAATCACAATAACAAAAAAACGCGAAAATAAAGACCCAAAAGGTAAATGGCTTTCGAGATGTCCAGAGATGCCCTTAATAGTAACCAAAATTAGCATGCAAGCATGCCCAGCGGGGGTTACCGAGTGTGACTGATTCACATACATTTGGTGCTCACACGTCTGTACTTGTAGACGGATCTGCGAGGCTCAGTAGCTTGGACTTATGGCAAACTGAAAGGTAACTTCGTTTCCTGTGATTTACTAACTACCACCATGAGATTCGAATGAAAATTTGACCGACGACAAAATTTCAAAGGACCTTTCAATCAAACAAAACCAGTACATCGGGGACATCGATAGATTACATTATTATTTATCATGTGAATGCATGTGTTGGCTTGCACGTAATCGGTTCAAATCACAGCCATTGGATTCTAGTACCTAAGTGTTGACGACAAACCCTCTCAAATGGGTAAAGGAGCACGCAAACACGTTCAACCTCTACAATACTCGAATTTTCCGTAGGAAAATCGGCATTATAAGACGTCTTATAAAGTATCATTACACAAAACAATATATCAAGCTGAATAATGACTACATAAAAATCGGAAGTTAGAATTGCGGGATGAAGGATAAAGCGCAAAGAAAATCGTAGCAGTTGAAGTCTCGAATTCTGCAGTTGCGAAGCCTCTGGCTTCACAACGGATTCGAACCCCTGACCTCAGACTGTGATACCGGTGAGCAGTTCCCGTTATCGCAGAGGTTAAGAAACCAACATTTTTCGTCTAAACTGCAGAAGTTGAGTCTAAAAGTGCGTTGTCCTCTCCTTAAACCGCCCCAAATCGTCATTATTCAAATTTTGCCGAAGGTAGAAGTTTTCAGTTGCCGTAATTTTGATTTTATGCCTCTGAAACGGGTAAAATAATTATTATTCACGAATAGGCGTTTGCATATTAGTTGATCAGGTGATCAACGTTTGGTAAACACGAAAACAGTTACATGAGGTGAAAGAGCATATAAAAGTTAGGTAACCTGTAAATTTTCAGCTGTATATCTCAAAAGTAGCGATCGCAACGACTGCAGAAAATTAGAAAGATTTGTATGAGCAGAACCGGGGGGGGTACTCCCGGGAATTCTTGGTGGAGGTGTGCCGCCCAGTTCTTCAAATCCTGACCCGATTTCAGACAAGAAAAATGTAATTTTCCACACCCGTTTTCAGACTACACCTCTAAAAACCATACCCGTTTTCAGACCTGGCATTTAGGTAGAAATTGTGCTATCATTACATAGATTAGATCGCAAACAAAAAAATTATTCAAATCCATTTCGAATTCGCATATTTCTCTTTCTTTCCTTACTCATTTGGAATTGAAACGATAAATACGTTTATACACTCCGTAGTTCCCTCGAAAACCATACCTGATTCTAGACCAAAATGGGTAAAGTGTATACCCGTTTTCAGACTAAAACGGCGCAAAAACCTTACCCGGTGGGGTGGAACATACCTATACATACATAGATATTTTATTTATTTGGAGTCTTATGGCTTATATAAGGGAGTACCCCCCCCCCCCCCCCCTGTGGAGAAGAACAACTGTTGCCTCCCAGTCACGCTTCTCAATGAATCGTTTTCCATACAAATCCTTAAAAAATCAAAAATTCTCAAGGGCAAATGTCTGTAAAAATCGAAATTTCGCGGCCACAATCAAAACTGAAATCATTTTCGCTCATATCTTGTCCATATAGATAGGTATTAGTAAGTAACTAAACGTGGTGTAGTTTGTTTTTCAAAAGGCCGCTTTGACTTGGAGAAAATCGCCAACATCAATTTTCGTGGTTGTCTACTTGCATGAAAAGAACAAAATTTGAGGCTAAATGCGGTGCTTTAAAAACTTCGCTCGCACGCAGACAAGAAGAAAGCGGGGTAAAATATTCCCCGATAAATCAAGTTATATAGTGTTCTACTTCTGGTTTGGTGATGAATTCTTATCTTAACGATAATCGGGAAGATAAACAATGTTATTTTAGTTTGGAAAAGTAAACTTAATGCCTTCGCTTAAACATTGTCCTTTTAACGTGAATTTGAAGATGTCAGGGCCTAACCCATTGGTAAACACGTTTGATTCCACCTTTCTTATTTGCTGTATTTGTGGTGTATCATCTTAGTGTCAGATTTTAAAGCTTGTTTGAGTAGCTTAGCCAAGCATCCTGTAAGGAAGAAATTGTCTGCCGATATAGTTTGACGAGTATCCTTTGGTAAAGGAATGAGAGAGGAACAGGTCAGCGTTCTAGACCCCAGGTTTCCGTGATTGTATATATTCAATGCTAGAAATCAAACTCTTACCTTAAGTCTTCACACTCAAGGAGAGGTTTGAGACTTAAAAATAGCGCTGTGTCATCTACCACTCCACAAGGACGCCCTGCCTGGATAGTATTTCCCCAATTACATGAGGAGCTTTGCTCAAGAAAAAAAATCTCAGCAGGCGCCGGAAATTGATGCCCTGGTACGCGATAGAAAGGTGTTTGCTTGGTGTCATAAAATTAATTAAGACCGAAACATAATAAGTAAACCAGATGCCAAGTATCCGCGAGAGACGCGTCGTTTGAGCGCGAGGCAAGGCGAGAAGCCAGCATCCCACGCAACGGTTTTTTTTGCAGCGTGACCTTTCTGTTTAAAATGAAAAAGATTTTGATCATTTGAAATGTATCTTCTTAAAAATAAAAGCTCGCTTCATCTACCCGTAGAAAGAAATTTACATGAATTTAGACTTACTGTTGGCCTGTAAAACCGATAAACAAATCCAGATCGGACTGCCGGTGATTTGGACGGGGCACGCCAGGCTTAAAAGACATTACGTTAAAGCATTTTATATTTCCTTTGTCACTTTGATAAAATTTTTGAAGGAGCGACCCATATTTCATGTGGAAATATTAAATACTCGAGTGCCGGAGTAAGAAAATCCCTCTTGAGACATGACGTGACGTGTGTGACAAAGCGTCGCAAAAACTCGTTTCCAGTGCAGCTGAAGTGAATGGACGGCAGCGTACATGTACCATTTTGTTTGTTTTTGAGGGTCAGGCACCGATCATGCGATGTAAACGAGTTAAATTCTTACTAATTAATTAATATTCTACCTTAGACTTTCAAAGTTCAAAAGCGCTGTGGTTTTGATTTCGAAACCATTTGAAGTGAAGGCGACCGTCGACGGTATGAGTCTTCGTTTCCCATTTCGAGTCTGTCGAGGGTTACAACCCCCAAAAGCATTGGCATGCACTCAAAAAAGAAATATGTGGAGTCCGTCCGACGAGTTTCTCCAAAAAAGAAATATTTAGGAGATTTCCTGACGAAAGACGCGGCAACGCGGGAACTTGAACCCGCCAAATCGGCCTATGCCGTAGTGGAATTCAACATGATGCCAGCCACTGTGTACGTCGCTTCCACGTTCGTTTGATCACTGGTCTTCTTCGCCAGAAAAGCATTCCACCGGATGGCCTTGTAAATTTTGTTTTTCTTTAAGGTAGAGGTCAGACTAAAACGGACTTAAGTTACATATTAGTGATATTAGACTTGAGGTAAGTTTGTTTTTAGTCAAATTATTCCTAATACAGTGAGGTATTTCTGTTTTATGGTCACTTCAATTTAAAGAAAACATTTAGCTTCAGTTATTATTCTGTTTCTCTTGGGTAGTCAGTTTATTTATGGGCTTTTGTTATCTACATGGCAAAATCTAATTTTTATCATAATTATTTTGTACTAACTGCTTTTGTTTCTCTTGGGTAGTCAGTTCATTTATGGACTGTTGTTATCTGATATAAACAGGACCTAATTTTCATCATTTTCATTTTGTACTAACTGGTTCTGTTTCTCTTGGGTAGTCAGTTCATTTGTGGACTGTTGTTATCTGATGACAAGACCTAATTTTTATCATTTTCATTTTGTACTAACTGGTTCTGTTTCTCTTGGGTAGTCAGTTCATTTGTGGACTGTTGTTATCTGATGACAGGACCTAATTTCAGTTCATCATTTTCATTTTTTACTAACTGGTTCTGTTTCTCTTGGGTAGTCAGTTCATTTGTGGACTATTGTTATCTGATGACAGAACCTAATTTTCATCATTTTCATTTTGTACTAACTGGTTCTGTTTCTCTTGGGTAGTCAGTTCATTTGTGGACTATTGTTATCTGATGACAGGACCTAATTTTCATCATTTTCATTTTGTACTAACTGGTTCTGTTTCTCTTGGGTAGTCAGTTCATTTGTGGACTGTTGTTATCTGATGACAGGACCTAATTTCAGTTCATCATTTTCATTTTGTACTAACTGGTTCTGTTTCTCTTGGGTAGTCAGTTCATTTGTGGACTGTTGTTATCTGATGACAGGACCTAATTTTCATCATTTTCATTTTGTACTAACTGGTTCTGTTTCTCTTGGGTAGTCAGTTCATTTGTGGACTGTTGTTATCTGATGACAGGACCTAATTTCAGTTCATCATTTTCATTTTGTGCTAACTGGTTCTGTTTCTCTTGGGTAGTCAGTTCATTTGTGGACTGTTGTTATCTGATGACAGGACCTAATTTCAGTTCATCATTTTCATTTTGTGCTAACTGGTTCTGTTTCTCTTGGGTAGTCAGTTCATTTGTGGACTGTTGTTATCTGATGACAGGACCTAATATCAGTTCATCATTTTCATTTTGTGCTAACTGGTTCTGTTTCTCTTGGGTAGTCAGTTAATTTGTGAACTGTTGTTATCTGATGACAGGACCTAATTTTCATCACTTTCATTTTGTACTAACTGGTTCTGTTTCTCTTGGGTAGTCAGTTCATTTGTGGACTGTTGTTATCTGATGACAGGACCTAATTTTTATCATTTTCATTTTGTACTAACTGGTTCTGTTTCTCTTGGGTAGTCAGTTCATTTGTGGACTGTTGTTATCTGATGACAGGACCTAATTTTCATCATTTTCATTTTGTACTAACTGGTTCTGTTTCTCTTGGGTAGTCAGTTCATTTCTGGGCTGTTGTTATCTGATGACAGGAACTAATTTTCATCATTTTCATTTTGTACTAACTGGTTCTGTTTCCCTTGGGTGGTCAGTTCATTTATGGGCTATTGTTACCTGATGACGGATTATTATTATTATTGTTATTGCTATTATTATCAACATCATTATTGAGTGATTTAAAATTATTTTTCTTTGATACAGGGCTACAATTTGCAGCAGGTGATGGAGTGTACACTGAGTGGCTTTAGTTTTCTTTCAGAAATTCACATAGAATTTACTTTAGTGACAATTATTGCTTGTGTACTGAGATAAACTTTCAGCGACACAGTGTGACAAAATTGTTTTAACCAAAATCATGATAACACAATCAAAACGTTTTCATTATTAGTATTATTCGTTAATTTCAAACGATGCTAATATATGTATGTAAAAATGAAATTATCTTGCCGCTTGTTACAGAGCTATCCGCACAGTAAAACGTCAAATGAAAAGTTATAACACTCACATGTCTATTAGTTCTTACAAATGATTTTGTCAATGAAAATCGAGGACAAAAATTTCCGTTCTCTGGCTTAATTAAGAAGCTTGGGTTACAAAAAAATGTGTTGGTAAAACACAACCGAGTCAATTATCGTACGTTAAATAAATCAAAGCATTACTTTAGCAAAATAGAATCTTAGGGTTAACTTCCCGTGGCTAGTGCCGAAGAAAAGATTGGGCCACCAGATTGCTTCAAACCCTCTGGTTGCCTTCCCTTCGCCGTGCCCTATGAGCTTTGCGTTAGATCTCACGGATAATTATTTCCGAATCAAGTCACTATTAAAATGAAGCTGTTATAAGTAGGTTGTAGTTACTGATGTCTAAGAATTCCAAATGTTCCTGTTTCGGGAATCGTAGTTTCTCTGGGATTAAATCATTCTCATTGAGTAAACATTAGTTTATCACAGGTAAGTAAATGTACTTAATTTATAACATCGAACCTCGTTGCTGACGCCGTTTTGTGTAATGTTCCTGCCGACTACACAGTAATAGACAGAAGATAGTATACTTTTCGATCGACATAATTGCAAATAATTTCATTCCTCCCGTAAGAATAGATTATAGGCCGTCATTAAAATGTTTCTCGGGTGGCAAACTTCAGCTTCTCGTAATATTTTCTGAGTCGGCAAAGGGTTTATGTTTCATTTCCATTTTCTCTTTAGTAACAGATATAAACCCCGCTCTCGTTAAGGTTTGGTTCTTGATCTTCGATTATCCCATTCGAGTGATAGTTATTTTTCTTGCTATCGCCTTTCATAATTATGGTTGTGCGATCAATAAGGAGCGGGGTTTTTTTACAGTAGAGCCATGCCTTGAATACTATTTCGCGTGAGAAGTAACAGTTGACGTGTGTCTCCACGCGAGTAAAGCAAACAAATGCGCGTCCGTATCTGGAAAACCTTTTTATTATGTCAAGAAATGTCTTATTTACACGTCTCGTGATTCCCACGCTGGGTGTTTTTGGATGTCGGCAAGTGCGAAAAAAGTAATTACCGAGGATTCCAAAGTAACACCTCAGTCGTATGAAGGCGCGAATTGTGATCTCCCGTTTCAGTTAATCATAAGCCATGGGTAGATTCAATCTACCCTTAGCCTAATTTGCATAATTTTTTTTGGTGAGCAAAGCCCGTCATGTTACAATATCTTCGTAGTTGCGTGTGCTAATGTAAGTTTTTAATGCTGGTTAGCCTGTGCAAGCATTTGAAAAGCGGGGAGACAGGGCTTATAGCAAATTGCTTACCTAACATCCTCGAGTAACACTTACAGCGTAACTCTTTGGACGGATTCTTCTATCCCCTCAAAGATCGTCCATCGGAGTCTTAATAGAAGTACCCAAGTAAGATTCAGAGCCCCCCTTCCCCACCAACCATTCCAAGCAAGGAGAGGAGTTCAAGGAAGAAGCCCTTTTAGAAAACATCCACGCCGTACCGCCTCCGATCGCGATGAAATCTCTCGAATGAAAGACAAAATAGAGAGCTCCGAACAATCAGTCATTAAACTGAAAAGACACATGGAAAACGGCACTTGTCCGCCGGACTTGCGTTACGACGCAAAAGCGAACATTTTTCCAGACGAGGATTTTAAATCCGACATTAAAGCCATCCGAAAGGAGGCTGAGCAGAAATTTCTAGGAGCGCTCATTAGGTTTCACGACCGTCGCATCGACCCGCAACCAGGCACAATTGCGAAAAGCCAAATCTTGTATTAAGAATACATCAGTTAAAGCAGGCAAAAGTCAATCGTGACTTTGATCAATTGTGACTTTGTCAATACATACATCTTGTCTGTTATTTGAATTTTCTGTATGGGTATTATATTCGCGTGTTTGAATCACAATCACTAAAAACGCGAAAATAAAGACCCAAAAGGTAAATGGCTTTCGAGATGTCCAGAGAGATGTCTTTAATAGGATGCAAGCATGCCCTGCGGGGGTTACTGGGTGTGACTAATTTACATACATTTGTGCTCACACGTTGCACTTCTAAACGGCTCTGCGAGGCTCAGCAGCTTGGACTTGTCGGCTTGTTAATGGCAAACTGAAAGGTAACTTCGTTTCCCGTGATTTACTAACTATTACCATTAGATTCGACTGAAAATTTGACCGAAGACAAATTTCAAAGGACCTCTAAATCAAACAAAACCAATACATTGGGGACATCGATAGATTACATTAATTATTATTTATCATGTGAATGCATGTGTTGGCTTGCACGTAATCGGTTCAAATCACAGCCATTGGATTCTAGTGTCTCACTGTTGACGAAAAACGCTCTCAAATGGGTAAAGGAGCACGCAAACATGTTCAACCTCTACAATATTCGAATTTTCCGTAGAAAAATCGGCATTATAAGACACCTTATAAAGTATCATTATACAAAACAAATATCAAGCTGAATAATGACTACATGAAAATCGAAAGTTATAATTGCGGGATAAAGGATAAAACGCAAAGAAAATCGTAGCAGTTGAAGTCTCGACTATTCTGCAGTTGAGAAAAGACTGCCTCTGGCTTCACACCGGATTCAAACCCCTGACCTCAGATTGTGATACCGGTGAGCAGCTTCCGGTATCGCAGAGGTCAAGAAACCAACATTTTTCGTCTAAACTGCAAAAGTTGAGTCTAAAAGTGCGTTGTCCTCTCCTTAAACCGCCCCAAATCGTCATTATTCAAATTTTGCCGAAGGTAGAAGTTTGTAGTTGCTGTAATTTTGATTCTATGACACTGAAACGGGTTAAATAATTATTATTCACGAATAGTCCGTTTGCATATTAGTTGATCAGGTGATCAACTTTTGGTAAACACCCAAAAAAAATTACTTGTGAAAAATTTTGTTTGCATGAGGTGAAAGAGCATATAAAAGTTAAATAACCTGTAAATTCTCAGCTGTATATCTAAAAAAAAAAAACAATTGCAACGGCTGCAGAAAATTAGAAGGATTTGTAAGAGAGGAACCCGAGGGGGGGGGGGGGGGGGTACTCCCGGGAATTCTTGGTGGTGGAGGTGTGCTGCCCAGTTCTTCAAATCCTGACCCGATTTCAGACAAGAAAAATGTAATATTCCAGTCTCGTTTTCAGACCGAGCTTTTAGGCAGAAGTTGTGCTATCATTACATAGATTAGAGCGCAAACAAAAAAACTATTCAAATCCATTTCGAATTCGCATATTTCTCTTTCTTTTTCTTTTCTTTCTTTCTCTCTAGTTTGGAATAAACTGAAATTAATCAGCAAAAACACAAGCAACCCACCGAAAAATCCTTCACCGTGCAAAAGCTAATGGGGCCGTCCTTGACGATAGAATCTATCTCACGAAAATCCACGGAACCATTATTCAAGAAAGAAGCTAGCGCTAAAATTCAGAGTTTACACTGCTCAACCTTCTCGTTTTCTTTGAAATTATTGCTGGTAATGTAGAACTCTTCATTCGGATGCAGAGAATACACCTAAATGATCGCAGTAACTATGTCAACCGCCCCTTCCCGGACAAACGGCTGAGCCATCGGGTCGAACTAGGATATCATCTCTCTATGTTGAAAACTGCTATCACCTTTTGGAGCTAAGACGGACACCGATGCGTTAAATTTATTGTAACAGTAAAATGACTGTATATCAGCAGGAACCAACATCAGGTGTAGAGGTGGCCGTTGAAAGAGAGCTGGCTGTATATGATAGGAGGCGAAAACGGTTCGCTTACCGGTACCAAAAGACGGGTATGCGAAACGTTGTTTAAAAATGTTAAGGTCCCTACGGAAATGAAGTTTGAAGTTGGAGTAGTGATAATCACCTTTCAAATGGCATGTCAGCTGGACTAAAGAAAAAAAATGATCATGGTTTTGCTCCTTTTCTCTAGCAGATCGGCTAACTACTGATTATTATAAGTGTAAGCAAAATCTAACTTCCATTTCGCTTTCTTACCACATATGCGTTATAAAGAATCGTTGAGAGATTTGTCACTCCACGCGGCCGGGTCAGCTTTTGCCTGAAACAGCAGCGCTCTATGAACTACTTTTACAGTTTTTACCCCTTTGAGCCCAAGTTTGCAGGATGGTAGAAATTTGTACTCCAAACAGTCGCATGTTTATTATTATTATTATTATTATTATTATTATTTTAGTTGTTTTTGGTGGGAAAGTGTCGTCACATGATTGACAGCAAAATTTCAAGTTCAACTAGTGCCGCAACGTTTTAAAGAGCACGACGGGATAGGAAAAAAAAATGTCAAAAAGTTTTTTTTGAAAAGCTCGATTGCTGTAGGAGATATAGCATTTTGAAATGAGCTTATGTTTCTAAAATTAGTAACAAAATGGCAGGAAATTCAAAAATCAAAGAACTCGGTAGTTGTTCGCTTTTTTTTTAAAAAAACTTTTACATCATAAGTTGAAATTGTAATTGGTGTCAGTTATGTGAAGCCATTATCCCGCCAAAATCCGTTAAAATAAAAACAAAAACAAAAACAAAAAAAAAACATACGATTGTTTGGAATACAAAGTTCAACAACCCTGCAAAATGTGAGCTCAAACGGATAAAAACTGCAAAGGTGCCTGAAAAGGACTGAAATACAATGGTTAGCAAAACATTAGAGCCATCTGTAGTGTCTGATCTTGAAAAGATTCAATACCAGCTACCCGGAGCCTTCATATATGGCACTTATGTGGCTATCTTGATAACTTATTAACAAAATACAATCCTGAGGAAAGAACAGTTATATGATACGTGAGTCTTGCGTCTTGCGTCGTCAGTTGATTTTTTTCTTTTGATTTGCTTGCAGCAGCTGGAAGAAAGGTTGAAGTTCAGTCATTTAAGGATGGCTATTTATCTTCTACATCGTTTTATAATCAAATTAAACTTACCGATGCTTGAATTTAGGAAATGTATGGAGATACAGTTTGCACCCCGGCCCATGCGTCCCCCCTGACCAACCTTTTTTGGTTTTGCTGGTTTGTTTGTTTTGTTTTTGTTTTTTGAATAGGGTTAGGAAGAATCGTTTGAGAGCAGCCTAATTAATCATTCACAATTTTTAAAATTCAGATCGTGCTCCTTTGTTGTACGTCAGTGTTGAAGTGCGACGGGATTTACATATTACAATTCATGGTGCTATCGCCTTACACATCGCGTGCGTATATACACGAGGGTTGCAACAGCTGTGGACTAGTCATGTTACTGGAGAATTGAAAGGGCTAAAAGGTAACTTCGTTTCTTGTAAATTATTAAAACAACCAAGCGATTCAACTGATAGTTTTGCCGACGACAAAATTAGGGAACTTCTGCCTGCAACATACAAAACAAAGACGAGGACGTCATCATTATGTGAACAATGCATGTATTTAACCTTGTTCGTCTCACTCGTTATAAAGGCAGCCATTCGATTCTGGTACAGTTAATATTTTGGAACAAGCTCTCCTAAATGGGTAGAAAAAGACGCCAATCCCGTCCATATTTTACAATAATGGCATTCTTCGAGGTGAAGTTAGCATCACAATAACCTTTGAAAAACACAACATTGAAGTTTCCGAACTTGCTATTATGGATTGCAGGATTTGAATTTCGTTATATGCATTTTTTTTAAAATGGAACTTTATCTAGATGTTAGCATTGCCATTGGCTTAGGCACTCCAATGGACGCAGACTTAGGAGGGTATAAAATGCAATGTATGGGTCCAATAAAAAGCGTCACGCGCGTGTAACACTGACATTACGCCACTTTGTTGATGTGACCACAGATCAAAGGGTCCGGTTCAAACGACGTGCTCTCGCAGTGCCAAATGCTAGTAGTACAATTTAGGCTCGACGAGCATGGCTTGATTTGTTTTAAATAAGTACAGTTGGTTCGAATGTCGTCCTTCATCTAATTGTGCAGACCTCAATGGGAAGGTTATAAAAAATTGAGAGAATGTTATTAGCAATGAGCTGTCATATAATTTTCATTTAATTATTACCTATTGTTTTATTGTTTTTGATTAGTAAGAGTGAATGCTAGACGTTTGATGAGTGCGACTGCACGATGACACGGCGTTTTCGTACCTTTTTCTATTATATTTTGGAGGGCAGATATGTCCCTTGATTTGCGTCCGTTCAGATGGCCACAAGGAAGGTCACTGCCTTGTGTGTGATTGCCTGCCCTTCTGTGTTATTCAGTAAGCTTTTACTTATCCCAGAACAGGAAGCAAAATAGGGGAAAAAATTGGACTTATTGGTCTTTTCAGCATTTATATATGTGAAGACGTTCTTCGACTCACCCTCCACTAAGTTACAGTTAACAAAGGTATATCCGTTACTGGACTGAGCTTTACGGATGACTGGGGGTAATCACTGCTTGGCAGCTGAGCGACTGTCTCAGTCTTGTTATCATTATTATTATTTTTTTATTCGTGTTGTGATTATCTACCATGCGCTACGGTAAAATGGCAACAAAACGTGCACCTTGCAATATTGCTGCAAAACGAGTTGCAGGTCGATTTCGCGCGTCTCACCCTACTGCAGGAATCAAAGGTGCCAAGTGCAGCACAGCAGGTTGTTACTGGTAGAAAAAAAATAAGAACTACTCTCCCCTTTTTGCAGCAACCTTTCTCACCACGCTACAACCTGATTGCATAACAGGTTTGATTCGTGGGTAGCAAAAGGCGCACCTTCGTTTTTCAGCTCGTTTTGCAGCAATGTTTTGGAAAACAAGTTGCAAGTTTTTATTGCCCGATTTATGGTTGCTTTACTGAGATTGAATGCGAGTTGACGAAGGGCTTTGAATGGAGGCCTTAGACTTTGATTACTAAGCCAAGATCTTTGTAATCCTATTTTCAGGTACGTTATGGCAGATGAAAAAGCCCTTGAACTGCAGGTGCTTTTTCCATCAGAGGAGGTGATTAACCCTGGTAAGATGATATACTATACGGTCCTTCAATCACGCAAAGTTCGCGAGTGGTATTAACGCACGAGTTGGTGGTTTATAAGAATTGCGACGCTTAAAGAAATATGTAGACTATTTCAAGGGCTCGATGTTTTTCTCTTCGTTCATTAAAGTCTTTCTACTGGTATGCTAAATTTTCCAATATGTGTTTTGCTCTGTAACAGAACAAAGCTATAGCGAAGGAAAAAACATCAACAAAAGGCAAGGTGACAGGTAAGAGAGATATATATATATTTTTCTCCTTCTATTTTCATTTTGGGGGGTTTACAAGACCTTATGTACTTTTTTGATCATGGGAGTTTTCTTCATTCGAGACTGGTCACATTCAGGGCCGTCACTGAGATTTCAACTTACTGGGGATATGCAATTCAGTTGTAGGCGGGAAACTGAACAGCTTCAGAGGTTCTTACAGTCTTTCTTTTTTTGTTTTTCTATGTCCCATTTTTTTTCCTCTCAAAGTATCCGGGGATGTTGCTTATTGTGGATTCCGGTCCTCTGCCTTTAGTGACAAGCCTCATATTCATGCTCGCATGCACTTATATTTCCTACCAGAAATGAGCTAAAAACATATCGCCCCGTTTCCATCGCCAAATTAGCAAGTCATAGCGGTTAATCCTGTCGGCCCAGCGTGATTGATAGAGAAATTAGTTTTAAAGGCAAAGTAAAAAAAAAAAAATAAATAAATAATAAAAATAAATAAATAAAAGAGTTTCTCGCTCCCGACAACTTCAATTTTGGGGCCGCTCCCCCTTTTTATTATTTGTTATTGGAGAAGTTGGAGCTAACAAAAATTAACAGACGAATAATTACTTCCAAAACTAATTATACTACAATTCTGCGTGTTAATTATCATAAAACGAGGCACCCTACCTACATGTAGTAAGATATGTCGTTTGACGCATCACCTTGCCCAAAACATGTTTCAAAATAAAACACAAAATTTGATCGAAGAACTCCAGCTTATCCTTAAAAGAATTAGAAACAGCCGACCCGCTCTATTTTTTATTCAGTTTATTTATTGATTTATGTTTTTGTTGAAATGCAGACAAGAAACATTATTTTTATCTAACCTAATACTTATTTATTGACATTTTGTGGTAGGAGCGACGTTCAGGAAAACGCTGGATTCCAGCACTTTAAGAACGTTCCTCAGGAGTTTGAAGAAGAATCGGCAAAACCGAAAAGTGCTCTCTTTGAGAGACTTTTTCCCTACAGCTCTTGTGATAGTATGTTTTATGATTTTAATGTGACGAGCAACATCTGTATTATTACAATGCCTTAATTACGTCACTTATGTTTCCGGTGGCGTTATATTTACCTTCTCTCTATTAATTAGACTGTCCTTTGATTGGGAGTGCATTATTCTCTTAAATGATCTTCCAAGAATCTGGCACTCCAGTTGTCTTCTAGCTTGAGAAAACAGCCGACATTTCGTGACGCCATCACTGGTTTACCTGCAAAATGAAGTCCGAGAAACTAGCGCAGGAATTACATACTGATGACGCATCACTACCCAGATCTAGGTAGTGCTTCTGATTGGCTAAAAATCCGCTCAACCAAGACAGAATAATATTACTCTCTCTTGCGTCCACCAATCAGAATCTCTATCCAAATCTGGGCAGTGTCACATCATCAGTATTAATTTTGTGCGCGAGTTTCCAGTCTCTGACGTTATTTTGCAGGGAGACCAGTTGTGCGTTGCGAAATATCGGCTGTTTTCTAACGCTAGGAGTTCCCGAGTGGAGCACCGATGTAACGAAATGGAACTGAAAAAGTAGTCGTTATCACAGTTACATGTTAAATCTTATCCTATACATTTCACTGCATGTGGTTGAAGAAATTTATTTATTGTACCTGGGTGTTCGCTATATGGGTCGCTTTATGTAAAGTAGTTATTTGTGACTGACGACTGCCCTGCCGGGACACCAAACAAAAAAAGCTCTTGGCCGTTGTTAATTGGGTGTTGGTAGAGGTTTAACAGTATCTTTCTCTTTTATTATGGTACTATTATTTCAGAGTGGTTAAGCGAAGGATACTTCCTGGATAAACTAGAACAAGAAACATATGATAAGGTTTACGGAAGAGTAACAGCAAAGAATCTGATGAGCGTGAGTGACAATCCTTTGTCATTGGCAATAAAGGTTAGTTATTTTATGAGCTTTGTAAGGTTCTGGACTTGCAATTCACTTTTCGGTGTTTACTGGAAGAAAGTATGTAAAAAGGAATTATAATGGTAATAGTAATAATGCTACGGCTGGTTACGGTTTTCCGCCCAGTCAAAGCTATTATTTTCTACTCTGGGCATCCAGACGTTTGTACTGTCATAAAAATAATGATGATGATGATGATGATGATGATGGTGGTGGTGGTACTGACGGTGATGGTTGTGGTGATGGTGGTGGTAATGGTGGTAGTGGTGGTGATGGTGGTGGTGATGGTGGTGGTGGTAGTGGTGGTGATGGTGGTGGTAGTGGTAATGGTGGTACTGGTGGTGATGGTGGTGGTCGTAGTGGTGGTGGTGGTAGTGGTGGTGATGGTGGTGTTGGAAGTGGTGGTGATGGTGGGGGTAGTGGTAATGGTGGTGGTGGTGGTGGTGATGGTAATGGTGATGGTGATGATGATGATGATGATAAATGACGTGATGATGAACGACATCAGAAATCCCATTAAAAGCTAGGAACTAGACAGGAATGGGCTAATGACGGGTACGTCGATGTTATGGCAGAATTTTACAAACCTTCAATAAAATAATTCAATAAAAGCGGATACAACTTCTACAAAAAAGTCAACCAACAGCATCGTACTAGAGAAGCATCCCATACGTGAAGGGTCTAATAGAGACCCATATATATTTTTTTAAGTTAGTTCTGCAAACTGGTATCAAAAAAACAACAACAACAACAACAACAACAACAACAACAACAGGAGCCCGTAGACAGTTCGGGAGTATGCCAGTTTTGGAAGAAGCGAAAACAATGGTCTACGTCACCAACCATAACATGATCACCATAGCGATGGTCATTTTCAAAACATACAAAATGGCGGACAAGGGAGAGGAAAGAGTATTGACCAAAATTCTCGTTTATTCTTGTTTTATCGAGCCTTATATTTGTCTTTTCGTTACCATGAATTGGGAAGTACCTTGAGGACAGGGAGTAACCATTCTTGCGCTATAGTTCTTCGCTTATCGCGCGCTTAGTGGGCACTACGTACTCACTGCGTATGTTTTTATATTATAAGAAAAAAGAATGCTTTGGAAACAACTAAACAAGTGAGTTGTTCCATAATTTATTGCCTTATGTTTGCTAAGAGTAAGTTTTATGTATTTTTTTCGCGTTGCTTCTGTTTCTCTTCCGGGACTGAGCGAGTGGCCAGAGAAGACGGCTGTAATTCAGGTTATTGTTTTGGTGCAAGCGAGTCATTTGTGAGTAAGATATCTGTTTTTTCGAATATGATGTTCTGTTGGTTTACGTCCTGAAGCGGTTCCGTCCAGGTATACAACAGGTTTACAAGGGATTTCTGAGGGTATTGTGCCTGCGTTTTCTTCTTGAAAACCCACAAAGTGAAAATCTTACTTATCATCCCTGATCATTTTTTTTGTCCCGCTTCAAAAGAACCTATTGCTTTCAATTATTCCACTTTCTGAAGTTCACTGGTTATTTGCTCAAGCTTATCAAATGCAAGAGACTCTTTAGAATTCATGATATACATATTGGAAAACTAACAATGCCTGTTACATGTTTTTGGATCTATTTATTAAAATAGGATCCTATTGTCTTGTAGTCCACCGGATTTGACCAGAGGTTAGAGATCAACAAGGTTATGGTGTGTTATAAAATATCCTCTTATATGGGATTTGATGTTATACCCGAATGATACTAAATTATTGTTTTTAACTCTGGGGTTGCCTTCAAACCAAAGGCATTGTAACTTTGAGGAGCACTTTTCTCCAAGTCTTCCCTGTGGGGACCCTCAAACAATTCTATTAGACAAGGTTTGACCAAAAATAATAATGATTACTGCACGTGGCATAGACACAACATATATTTTCCATGTTCTCCATGTTTCTATTGAACAGCACTTTCAAGAAAACAAAGCTCATACATCAGGGTAAAGATACAATAAACGTTATTTATTGTTACATTTTGTTTTTTGTAAATATACATTTTATTTCGGGTCCTGACATAAACTGCGAGCAAGGGAGCTATGCAAGTCACGTGAACCATCAGCAAAAATAAAGTGAAAACAAGTAAAAACTGCAAATTTTACAGACTACGGTTGAGCACTCATTTTACTGATAAGGGTTTAGGTTGGGGTTAGGGTTATGATTAACCCTTTAAGCCCCAGTATCTACATACAAATTCTCCAAACTGATCTCTGTACAGTTCCTTAAAGAATGAGTTAAGAGAATTTGATAAAAGATCAAGGCAATTTTACTTAGGTGATCATTTTATTAATTCTCATAACTTATTTGTTGACAATGTATGGATATTGTTAGGAGAAAAGTGATCTTGGTCACTATTGGGACTTAAAAGGTGAAGTGCTGTTTAGGGTTTTAAAAACACTTATTTACCATGCTTAGCTTTCAGTTAATTCTTTCTGTATTACTGTTTTCGATTTTTATTTATCATTTTCAATGAGTCGTGTCTGACCTGCATGACGCTGCCATGGCTCGCTGGCTCGCATATTGTACACACTCTTTTATCTCAAAATCTTGTTTTTTAAACACATTCTTGAACATGAAAACCAAAAACCAAAACTTAAACTGAGCCCCCCCTCCAACCTGTTTCCCTCTACCCATTTTTGAGAGGGAGGAGGGGCTTTTGTGGTGGTAGGTAAGCCTGTGACCACACTACAAAGAAACAAAAAAAATGTTTAATTTTATTGAGGTAGGGTTGAATTTGGACATTAAACTTCTCACTACAGTGGAACATAAGGCGAATCTAAAGAAACATCTTGCCCTCAGAACACAAATATGTCGTTCTGAAGATATTTAGCATTTTGTCTTCCTCGTTCCTTTTCCCAGCTTCTTGTCACAAGCGCAACAACATGTTTGTAATATCTCCAGATGTTTGTCTACATTTTGGACGGACATCCTGATCAAAATAAAAGAAATCAATATAAGAATCTACTCACACTGATTTAAAACTCATTTCACACACATGATCTGGATCTATAAAGTGATTTCTAGATGAGAGTCGCATACATTGCCGATAAACACAACCAAAAACAGACTTGATCGATTATAACTAAAACTACATAGACAGACTAAGGCATACCAATCAATATCAGTAACCCTTCCTGTCCGTTGGCAATTTTCAATGTGTGGTTACCATTTTTACTAGGTTGATGCCATCGACGAAACTTTGCCTGAACACACTTTATGACACGTTGTAGTTTTGAGGAAAATTAGCCTTGATTGCGTAAAAATTCGGCAAGATACTAAAAACAAAACATAAAGTCATGTACTTACATTCGATGCCCGTCAAGATGGCGGCGGCGGCGTCGAAGGACATTTGAAAACTGTCGCTTTTAACTGCCGAAATGTTGCAGGAAACTTCCCTTGACATTCAAAAAGCAAGGAGAAGGCTTCTTCATCAGTTCTGCTAGCTCGGAAGTCCCGGATATTGAACGAGGAGACCTGGAACAGGCTTTGAAAAAAGCTCCCTTGTTTCTTGCGATTATTTTTTCCCATTTTTGCGTGTTTTTAGCAGAACAATGGAATCAGGACGTTACCCTCTTCTTCCAAAACTGGCACACTCCCGAACTGGTAGAGATTCTCAAGAACACTTTTAATATGACTGTACTTATACCTGGATTTTTAAAAACCGAGTTAGCAAAAATATCAACTCATTCTACTACTTGGCAATTTAAAACAATAAAACTCATTGAAAGGCAGATTAAAAGCCTTTATCTGACGCCGGGCTGTAAGTTAATGGCCCCTAGAAGCATTCCAACGACTCCAAGTTTAAAATGACGCAAATTTTAGAACATTTATTCAATAGACTGACTTCGCACCAAACCATTTGTATTTTGAAACTGATTTTAAAGTATTTAAAATGTATTTTCAGTATTTGAACACTATTTTCCTGTAGTTTAATCCTATTTGACAAAACAATTTAAGTTTTCGCCCCTGTTTGAAATATATTTCATGTAAAGGAAAACCTCTCTCGTCAATTTACAATGTATTTTGTTTAATAAATATGATTAAAATAGGGTATTTAAAATGTATTTTGGGCATAGAACCACTAACACTGTTACAAACAAAGTTCAAATAGACTATTTGAAATATGTTTTAAGACCTTAACTACTGACCGCATTTTAAATACTTTTAAATAGGGTACTTAAACACTGTTTTGAGGTCTATTTGAATTGTATTTTGGGCATACATAAACTATTTAAAGTCTGCTTAAAGACATCAAATGCTGAGCTTATTTTAAATACTTTAAAATAGGGTACGTATTAATTATTATTTTTGAGGTGCAATATTGTAATGTATTTTGGAATACTTATACTCAGACTTAAAAAGTAACAATTGCGCAAAGTTAATTGTTAAGCCTTCATCGTGTCACGAACTCATAAATGACAGAAAACAAGCTGTCAGCATATATTGTGGACCGGATTCTTTTCTCAACAAAGTTCGAAGCTGAGAGAAAAATTAAATCTTCCAGCAAATCAAAAAGAAATTGAAAAAAGAGAAGAAAATTAGGAATAGATTTTTAGCTTTGACTGACAACACGTAACTGGGACAGTGTGCCGATAAAAGATCAATCGGTTCCTCAAAGTTCATTACCTGCAAGCTCTCTGCGAAAATCTCCACCTAGATTTTAGCCGTGAGTCAATGCAGTTACGGGACCTTCCATAAGTTTTTTTTAAAAGAAACTTCTTAAAATCACATTTTAATTTCATATAGAATTATCACTTTCTTATTAGAGCTCGCTGAAACTAGACCCAGATCCAATTTTCCTGAGTCGAGTGTCGCTTTTCCAAGGTACAATCAGCTAAGCTAAACACCGACGAAACAATATTAATGGCTTGCCCAGAATATTTTGGCCAAACCGCAGTTCAAACACGTAATCATATACCTGTCAACACCATACGGAAATCACACAATCACACACTTTCGCTGCACTGATAAGACTATCCACAGGGGCACCCAACGAAGGTTTCCTCCTAAACACATTTAAACCACTTTAATTTAGGCTATCCAGAGAACTTTTAGATCTCTAGAAATGCATTAAAAGCGCGCTCTAAAATTTGTATCTGTTCGGTCATCCTAGGGCAATTTGAGTCTGTCGAAATTATTAGGGCTCCAGTATTACTTTCCAGAAAAGTGTAGATGCAATTTAACTTTTTACGAAGGTGGGAATTTTTCCTAATTCTTCTCTACATCCATTTTTGAATCCGAAAATTTTAGGTTTCCTTTTTACTATGAAAAAATAGCCAACCTGGGGAGTAAAAAGTGAAAAATTAAACTTCAGAAAATCGTAGCGGATTTATTGGAAAAGCTTCGAAAATTGTACATGAATAGAACAGTCATCTAGAAATTTTTAGCCGTCCTCAAGTAATAGAAAATTCTAGGCAATATTTGTTTCTCCGAACAGATATTTTACATAAAACAGTCGTTGGGTGCCCCTGTATCCACAACCACGAGTAATCTTCTCACGTTTAACATTAGCGAAATATCATCGAATAACGCGGGAAAACTCAGCCTATTTCCAGATAAACACCTCTGAACTTTTCTCTAACACTCGTCTTATTCAAGCTCCCGGATGTAGAGTCACACGGTCGGCGGATCATTGTAGCCTTGTTTTCACACCAGAAAGTCTTGGCCCGGGTCAAAGTTCACTGGCAATTTCGCTCTCACCTAATTCATTTGACTCCTAAGAGCTTGTTCCCGAGTCCAAAGACTTAGACCCTGTTTACATGGAGTGGGGGACCCCGGTTTAGTGGGGTAGGTTTCTTTTGTTTTGTGTTCCCCAGAGCGTGAAAACAAAAGAAACCAACCCCACTAGACCGGGGTCTCCCACTCCATGTAAACAGGCCCTTAGTGGTCACCTTAGAAAAGCGAACAATACCGTACCTTTCTGTCTCACTGCGGATCAGGGTGATTGATCCGTTCAGCCAAATGAAACGAGAATATAATACGACATTGGACGATGCAGACTCTGCGAATTGTAATAACTTGTCCCATCTCAGAGCTTTACATGATGTCCTCAGCGAACAGTTTTCTCAAGATGACCAATATCTAAAACTAAACTGCTAAACGGCACCGAAACCAGCTTTAGGCGCGCACTGATTTTAAATAACTGTCACTTGTGTTAAACAAAGAATTGTGGGTAAGGAAAAATAATGGGGGGGGGGGGGGGGGGTAAGATAGTAATTCTGTCCACGTCCACTTCCACACTTCTAACCACAAAACAAGCAAAAACAAAAACAAAAACGAAATCAGCAACACAGTAAACAAGCTATTAGATAGGGGAAGTTGAGAAAAATTACAAAAATTAGTCATTTTGTACTAACAAATTACAGTAAGAATGCTTTAACGTAATGGAGAAATTGGGTTCCATAAAGATACGATGTTAAGGAAATGATAAAATGCCAATATGCACATTGCTGTCACCTGAAGAATTTTACTCAGATATTTGTCTAAAATAACTCACCTGTTAATTACCTGCTTTTAGTGACGCCGGCACTCTCGCGGCGGTATGAAATATCAATAGGTGGGCCCGACGCCCGGTTTATATCCAGATTTAATTAATCCATTTTGCACCAGTCACCTTAACCCCCTGTGACCTTGGCGTAGAAGGTAAAAAGTGTTCGAAAAGACGGCGACACGATGTTCTAGTTTTAATATTTTGGCCAGGCGCGCTCGAATTTAAAATATACTGAAATATCTATTTATCTGTTGCCTTAATATTTTCCACGGTAATTTTCCCGATTTTCAGTACATAAATCTTTAAAAATCTTGGAGAAATATATCGCGACCTTTTTCAAAGGATATAAAAATTACCTAAGAACAAACCAAACAAGTTCTCAAGTGCATAACTGATTTAGTCCCGTGCGTGCACTTGCAATTTGCGAATTTACCTGAGAAACTAACGGCTAAAATAATATATTTTTTCTATAAATCTAGGTAAATATTATTTGCCACTTTGAAAAAACGAAACGACATTTCTAAAACTGCATGCCCACCTGACCTAGGTCTAAAAACTTGGCTCGCTAAATTTATTAATCGAAATTATTAACAAACAGCAAAACAGTCCGAGCGAGGATACCAGTTTTCCTGGTTGATTTTTTACAAAAAGCGAAGAGGAACAACAAGTCTGTTACCTTAACACTAGCGCCACCAGCTTTTATGATAATGCCTACAAAAATTCCTTGAACAGCGATGCGATGTTTTTCGTCTAATAGGCCATCCTTTTTTTTCCCCCGTTTAGCGTCGTCCGACCGACCCAAATTTTTGGCATTTTCCAAAAAAAAGAGTTTCGACGTAGTTAAACCGTTTTTGAAATAATTATTTTAATCGGAAAAATGAGCATAGTAACAGCACAGAGAACAACAGGAACAAAAACATGAGCATTTTTTACTGTATATTGGTTATTTTGTTAATCCAAATATGTGAATGTTAACTCTTAACGTCGTCCTGGGGTACCAGGGCCTACTATTCTGAGACTTCTTGTGCATTTGTTTTCATTTTATTTATTATTATTATTTTTTTTTAATTAGACCGACCGACCCAATATTAGAAAACCCATTCGACGTTAAAGGAAAAAAAAAAATGGGGGATGGCCATACTTCACAGTTGGCGATTGAGGTTTCTTTCGCTGAATGAAAATGCCTTAAGCATCTTTGAGATCTTCGAAACTCGGCATTTCGACACTTCAAACTACATCAGCAATCGGAGAAGTCCATCTTCTTAATCTAGTAAATGAACTATTACTATTTCTGTCTATTTCTTTCATATTTCACATAGGTATTCATGAGCGCAAAAATAAAAACTGTGTAGCCAAAACTTTGTTTACCAATTTTACTCGACGTAATTGCTTCCCCAAGTATGGAAGAATTTGTTCATTATTCTTAAGATAAGATCACATGCAAAATACTTGCATTTTTGTAGACTGAACATGAAAACAAGAAAATATTTGCGTGTTGTTTCCCACTCCGCCTCTTCTCTCGTAGTCTTGTGTCTGCACTACAATCTTAAAGTTCTATATTTGCACCACTCAATCCAGTGCTACAAACACAGGACAACGCTCGTCCAACCGTAGTTCGTACAGTCCGTAGCCGCCGTATCCCTAATGTATGAGAACCGCTAAAATTGGGCCTGATCTCAGGTGAAATTCCTTACTGCTCTCGCTGTTTTTCTTATTTTAGGCTATTATAGTTAATTTTAAACTATTTGTCTAGTAAATATCCTTATGATAAATAGTTATTATAAATATTTTTATTGTAAATAGCCCACAAAAAGAAAACTAAACATTCATTTTAATTTTCTCTTTCCATTTGTGTATTTTAACGGTGTTTTTTTAACTCTGAGGTGCGAAACTTTGGTCTTAAAAAAACATCACATGCTATCTTAACCCATCAGAGTGCGCGTTATATATGAACTTTTTTTGAAATTTGTTTTCTGAGGGCCACAACAAGTTCATCAGAAAATTGTAGTTACTGTCACGTGTTACCCTCGTAAAATAAAGTCGCTTTTTTAATACTTACTTCCTTAATTACTTAGTGTTGAATGCTGATGATATGAACGTTATAGTGTCCCATTTTGTTAACACCTTAGTACCCACAATGAAGAAAGGACTTCAATTTCTTATAGCTGGATGTTAGCAAATAGACTGACAATTGATGTAAATAAAAAAAAAATGATAATAAATAAATAAATTAAAAACTTTGGTTTGGTCCTTGCAGCGGTTACCACTAACACGCGCCCTCAAAGTGTTTTTTTTTTTTCCTTCGGTCCAAACCCGCGGTTTGGTGGCCGTCATTTAACCATTACCATGGTTTTCACGCGTGGACCAAGAGAAGATTCTTTCCCCGTTTCTCTAGCACTCGGAGGAAAATGTCGGCATTTAAACCGTTTTTGCAATATTTTGCTACGGGACCTGAAACCGCTTCATGTCAAGATTACGAGGGGTACGAATTTGTTGAGTGTTTATTGGAGGAAACTCAAATGATCGTCTTATCGACATCCTGTAAGTTACAACCACATAAGCCTTCTCAATACACGCTCGCACCTCATCATCATCATCATCATCATCATCATCATCATCATCATCATCATCATCATCATCATCATCATCAACAGCTTGAGTTGTTATATACTCTTTTAGGTCGCTGAAAAGCTCCATCAACGGGCAAACAAGAACGAACCTGACAAGTACGACTTCATCAATCTGGCCAGTCGCGTGGAAGAGTTCACTTTGCGTTTCTTGGATGCTTTAAATTATGATGCAAGAATTCGCAGAATGTTTTTTAACAATCCCGAAACAAACGTTCTTGTGGAGACTGCAATAAAATTTGATCAGAAAAAGGTAATACCGCAAAACAGGGTAATATGCAGCACGATATTATAATTATCTAAAACAGGGTACAGTCAAACCTCTATTAAGCAGTCACCCTCGGTAATTAGCCAGGTGACCACTTAATCGAGGTTGGCCACTTAAGAGAGGTTTTCTAAAATCAAGGCAACAATGTAGCCGAAATTGATTTAGAGGGCAAAATTCATCTCTGTATTTACAATTTATTGTTCAAAACAACAGCAATAGGCAATATGATAAAAGTATTTGGATGTTCTCTCAGGAGTTCACCCTGGATTTCACACCTAAACGACAAATTCTACAGCAATGTCGTTCGTAAGGCAAGCGTCTCTTCAATCAAGCACATAATCAGCAATTATAAAATTAAGTTCAACATGAAGAGGGAGACGTGCAATACATAGATTACAACTTTACTTTACGTTTGATGAACTGTGAAAGAACCTGAAATGCTTCGCTTATCTTCGTGCTAAAAGAATGTACCACGTGCTTATGGGTCATTTATTATTTGGTATGTAATAAGGTGACCGTTTAACGTAAATTACAATACAATTAGCCATTTGGGAAATCCAAACGGTGACCACGACCGCTTAAAAGAGGTGGCCGTTGAAAACAAGTCAAATTTACAATAAACATGGGAAGCAAATTGATATTGATAGGTGACCACTTAATAGAGGGCCGCTCAATAGAGGTTCGACTGTATGCATAATGGTAATTGAACTCAGTGGAGTGCACTTTGGTCTGAAATCATAAGTGACTTGCGCTCTCTTTCGATTTTGAGATCACAAGTATGATTTAAAATCAATTCAATTCAACTTCAATTACCACTTTTATCTCGGCTACATGAGAAATTTATGTAAATTGATTGGCTTAGAGCAGTAGTATTTCAGCTTAATTTGAAATACCTAGCTGTGAAAATTTCAAAACCTTTGCGGGTAGTAGACAGTGTAAACAAATAATAGCATGATTTGTACTTGATATTTGGCATAAATACCACTCGTGATATTTCAAAATTCTCTCAAAATATATTATGTATAACAATTTCAAAATATCACTCGTGGTATTTATGCCAAATATCACTACAATTCATGCTATTACCAGACGACGATCGAAGAGGTATAAGACTCGGCAACTGATAAGCTTCGCTGGGTTCCCTAGGAGAACCCAGGGCTGAGGAGAACCAAAACCATGACTGATCTAAAAAGTGGTTCCAAACAGCCGCTACGCTGTGAATTAGCTAACTACCAAAGGAGGATTTATGACAGCATCGCGCTCACAGGAGCTCAGTTTACGGCAGTGACAAATAAATTTTAACCTAGCGATGCGACAAACAATCCTCTGAAGCACAATCTACGCGGTACTGACTCAAGCAATCTTCAAGGAAATTTCCTGGCCAGGATACTGATCTGTTCTTTTGAAAAAATAAAGTTTCTGATGTTTCTTTTTCAAATTCTGAACAGGCTTGTTTACGTTGTGCCGGCTTGCATGCTGCGTGGCACCTTTTTTCTGGTTCCTATCACACTGAAACACACCATTTATAGTCACCGCTCCTTCTTCGAATTAAAATAATTAGAAACCCATTCCTTTTAAAAATAACCACTTTAAAAATACAAAGTGATTGCTTCAGCATAAAGCGCTCTCGAAAGCACCCAACAGATTGCAGCCTTCAGCTGACTTTACTCATATATTATCACTCATGGCGTTGAAATGTGATAAAAGATTCGAAATTTCAGCCATCTTTGGTCGATAACAAAATCTTCAAAATGTGGGTAGGCTTCTGGGTACTTCTTAGCCTGTACAATATTCAGGACCTTATTTTGCTGGCGTGAGGTCCACATTTGGAAAATTTCGACATATATTCCAAAAAATCTTGAATATTCATGACCTTGTTGTGGGTCACTGAACACTCTGTGATGGGAAGACTAATTGGAACCATGAAAATAAATGTTGCTATGTGGAAAATTCGCTCTTAAGCCATTGCAAATCGGAGAAATCATGTCAAATAACGAAATAATGCAATTTTCTTACTTTTACTGGAAATTGAATTAGAAAAATAGCCGACGAGAAAACGACCTTATTTCACGGTGGAATCTGCAATGACTGCGACGTTGCGTGATGCTTCTGGAAAAATGCATCATGGGATACTATTCGATCTTCGTCTGCTATTACGTATACTAATCATTTTGAAATAGCGAAATTTAATAAATACCAATATTTATTCGATCCAGTAGCCTGTTTTTTGAAAAGCGGAAACAAAGAGGCTTTTACATCTCATTTTGTACTCGAAACAGAAATTATTCGACATGCAATCAGATTGCAGGGATCACCAGTGATTTCAAAATGGATATACTGAAGCACCTTATCATTACCTACCAATGATTTTTTTTTTCTCAAAGTCTAACATACTATTTTGCTGATGTGGATATGCTTTTTTACTGATGTGGATATGCTTTTTGTATTGCAGTTCTTCGATCACCCTGTCATCATAGACTTTCTAACGGATAGGTGGTGTGGTGGTTATAAATACAGGAAATTATCGAGACTATGGTGGTTTTTCCTCTCGGTTTGGTGTCTATTCGATGTTTTTCTTTTCCCGCTTATATTTCTCCTTACCTTTGTTGTAGGTAATGGAATTTATTAAATAGGATTTCATAAACGTAAAGCCTCACTAGGTGACTAAGTTTTTACGTCGATTCGCAGGTCCACAGCAGGGTTTCTCCTGTGATTTGTCTATCGTTTTGTTTTGTTTTGTTTCGTTTTTTTTTTTTTGTAAGCGATAGCGCGTCGCCGTCACAGACAGTCTATCGCTAAAACATTAGAGAAAGGAGTTCGGAGGATACAATGCAACTCTGAATTTGCATGTGTGCACAAGGTTTAAATCATGTTGTAACCGTGTCCCCTTTTTCTCTGAAAATTTGGTCAATTTTTATTTAAATCTATCACCTATAGTCTTAATTTTCGGACACAGTTACTCCCAGAAATCTGCAATTATTAAAAAAATAGCATCTAGATAGCGTCCCATAGGAAGTTTTTCTGAAGTTCTAGATCTGCTTCTGAAATCAGTCAACTTCTCTGACTTAATGCTCTTGAAAACCAACGGCGAGACATTTTTCTTGAAGTTAATTTGGTCAACTTGCAAATTTTACTGTAATGTGTTAATGCTCTCTTTTGTTTTTGTTTTTTTGACAGGTAGGGTAGCAGCTTGCTTAAACTATAAAGAGATCACTTTAAAACGTAAGTTAAGATAAAAGGTAATTTCTTGGTGTTTCGAACCAACGTGATCATTATAGCGGAGCTCCACGCGCGCGCGAAGCGCGCGCGTGTGCGGAGCCCCATAGCTAAGGAAATCTACCCATCCCAGAAAATTTGGTAATCACGTGACCGACCGACCGACCGACCGACCGACCGTCCGTCCGCACCACAGGAATACCAATGTTTACTCTCACACTTTCTAGCTACTTTGGGAGCCCAGGAGAAAGCTGATTGCATATCAATGTTGTCATCAATTGACAGCTGTCAAAACAGGGTATCCGCTGACCACTATCACCTGACCGAATCGAGGGCTCAGGTGTCGACCCATCGAGGTCGAGTATTTTTTTGAAGTTATCCGCTGATAATTTACTCGTTTTCAAATGATCGCAGGCTCACGTTTACTTTCGTTTTAAATTCATATCAAATATGTTGTGTTTATGTCAGTATCGCCCCGCAATATTACGATTTTGATTTCAAACTGACCTCAGACGCAAAAATTCAGCCAGTTTTTTTAAAATACAGGCGGGGAAGACCTTTTCTTACCATGGTCACGTGTTGGTCACGCTCCTCGTCCAATTTTTATGCTCTGATTGGTTAAAATTTGACAGGTGAGTTCATGCGTAAAATTTATGCCGCATCTTGAAAGTTGTTTACTTTGACAGCTGAAGCTGACAGAGTTTTGAGTCAACTTGTGATGTTTTTTTCCACTGGATGTACAAAATGAAATACAGCTGCTATCAAGAGTGTTCTCTTATTCATGGCTGGTTTGTTTATTGGGTTTTTGGTTGAAAAATGCGTCGCTTGTCAAAGCCGATAATCCGATTTCGGATGGCACCGTTTTTGTTTTTCACCTTGCTGGATGCGTACGAGAATTATAAAGGCTCAAGCGATCCTTGCCTTACTTGATAGCTTTCAGGAGCTGCATCACGAAATATGGTAAGCCTGAATAATTATCGTATTTAAATCTAATTTCATGAAGTCCAGCTGCGCAGTTTATGAAGCTAGTTTATGCACGTTTGTATTAAGATTTGACTGAGACACTGATCTGACCTAGTGTGAGGTTTGATATAAGCTTAAGCTTACAGAACTTTAAAAAGCCTTTAGTCAATATTAATTCACCTTAAATAGAAAGAAAAAACTTTCCGAAGAATATTTAGTTATAATTTTGGCGGTAGAAAGAAAGCTTTGAACGATTTTCTTTTCGTGAGTTCATCTTTGAAAACAGCCAACACCGGGAAACCGGCGGCTTAAAACATAAACTTTAAGCTTACTGGTAAAGACTTGAGGATTCTTAGACACACTTAAATACTCATTTGTTTTCGTGAATGAAAATTGTTGTCTCTGTAAATGTTCTATCGAATTATTTTTCTTTATTGATTTTTGGTAGTCTCAAAAGTGTAATTATCATCGCTTTGCCGTTTGTTTTCAGGCGTTCATAAACGTCGCTCGCAGGAGTACTCAAAATGCCAAGCGTATCAAACGCTTTTTAAGATTAATTAATAAAAAATAGACTCAATAAATTCTTTATCACGTTGAAGCGTAACTCTTTTAAACTTTCTTCGCAAATTTGGCGCTCGTCAAAAGTTAGAACCGGCTGGCCGTATAGGTGATTTTGGAAATTTTTTGAACGGTTTCGCTAATTAAAAGTCCACGCGTGCCTCGATGGTCCTGAATATTGAATGAATGCAATTTGTCTTGAAAAATTGTGAAATACTAAATTTTGTACGAGGTCTGTATGATAAAAACAGCGCCTCATAGTACTCTTTCTACTCAGATGTGGTGTATAAAAAATAAAAGATTGGTTTGCACGCACCCAGATTTATTGGCAAGAATTTGTTAAGTTGTCGAACGCAAAAAATTCGGTCTGATTTGTTTTCCAAGAATTTGTTTTGCACGCCTTATCTACTGTGATCAAGAGCCATCATTGCTCTTAAATGCGACCGAAGACTATTTTTTGGGTGTACATATAAGGCTATATCAACTCGATACAAGATTTGTTTCACTCCAAAATCACTTAGCTTTTCCCTCAAAAGTCACCTGAATGTGCCCTTAAGTTAACTGATTCTTGGAATACAAAACTATTGTTTGATTTAAGTTATAGATTTATCAATGGGAGCTTCGCTTTTAGCCGTGGCTAAATCTATATATTATAAAGTGATACGCACGAAAGCTTAAAGGCACTGAACAGTACCCCTCCCCCCCCCCCAAAAAAAACAAAACAAACGAACAAACAAACAAAAACAACAACAGCAGCAAACAAGTACCAAAACAAGAATGCATTAGAGCAATGCATTTATGGTTTTTGCAACACCAAGAACGGGAACGTTTTATATAAACACCATAAGAACGTTTCTTTGGAGATAAGATTTTGATCTTGTCCTGTCCTCTTATATCCAGTTTCTTCCTGTCCTGTCCCGTCTCCCTTTAGCTGCACACATTGGTCACAAACATCTTGCTTTTTAACTCTCAGCACTTGATCTTAAACAGTAGAATGAACAACCTAAGCGGTCATCGCAAAAGTTAGGGTTCGATTCCTGGTTTAGCCTATATTTTTCAGGTTCTTTTTCAACCGCATGGGTTCTTCATTCTTCGGCCGTATCATTTTCACTTTCATATCTTTATCCGCAGTTAAAAATAGGATTAATTGCATAAGTTTAACAATTAATGAAAGAGGCTGAGTATCTTATGAAGAATTATGGAGATCGCCGGATGGTGTTATCCGTCGAGGCCGTAGGCCAAGGCGGATAACACCCTGCGAGATCTCCATAATTCTTCATATAATACGAAAGCCGAATTTAATAATTGTTTTATTATTCATTCGAAATAATTCCTAGTTTAAAAAGATAGCTAAAACAAGCTTACCTGCATCGATATTACGTTTATCTTCGATAGTTTACGCTTAGGCTTGTCCAGCTCCGCAAATATTCTCCAAATTGCAGATGTCGCCCTCCGAGTTGTCTTCTTCCTGTTTTTGCTATGTTTTTAACTATTATTTTGCCTAGTGTCAGCTGTAGTTCTTACTCTTGAAACGAGTGAAATGTCCACCATTTTAGTTTTTACAATGAAAACAACTCAATCTCGTCCCCAGGTCTTCTCGGTTAACGGTGCATTAACTTGTAGTAGGCAGGCATTTTTGACGTCATTTCCTCGTTTAACACAAAATTCTTCCAAATTTGGTCATCAGTAACTGGTTATGGTGAATTATGCTTGTGCTTTTAGCCATTCAGAATTGGGGAAATATTTTGAATGAATAATAATTCAATTTATTCTATACATTGTTGCCAGCCTTCTTCCGTTTAGATCTCACTTTTGAATTCCATCATTACAAACCCTGCTTTATACTGCAAAGTGTTCACTACTAACACTGTATTTTTCCATTCAACCTTTACTTAAGCAGTTCTGTCAGCCATCTTTTATATATTCTCGGTTTATCACTGGACGAAAAAAAATCAGTGAAAAATGGATTTACATAAATTTGTTCCTTGCAAATGTCTCAGATTTGCAAAAACGGAGGAGTAAATATGAGGCAAAGATGGTAAATGCCACATTTGCATACCAAAAAGCAGGGGGTGTAAATAACAAGGCAAATGTGACATTTACCATATTTACTTACATCCATCAAAATCAACTGCTTTCATTTTGTCTTCCCCTGATAAGACAATTCTCTCAAAGTTGCAAATGTTTTCTTTTTTATAACCGAAGAACCACACTTCTTTAGATCCAAGTCCAAACTAATATATTCACTTAACACTCAAACTGTGCGCGCTAGGAAGTCAGTCTCAAGTTCATCCTCTCTAAGGAAATTCAAGTTGTCCATTAATGTAAAGCAACTGATCGAGGGATCCAAAGTCTTTCCCTATATGATATCTTGCGTTAGCCTTCCGTAGGATCATCGTTATTATTATTTGCTCCTCTTTCTTCTCTCTTTTATCCAAATAGAGCTGCTTTCAACTTTCGCCTTACCATTTATAACAAACTTCTTTAAGTTATGACAATGACAACCGTCTATAATTTTTTATTTTAAACCTATTTCAGCCCTTACTAACCTACTTGTCAACCTCACTACAGGGCTACACATAAAATACAAGACCTATTTCAAGATTCCCTACTTCATCTTTTTACGGGATACTATAAGCTACTTGGTACTGCTGGTACTGCATTTGGCTTTAAGCGTTGAGTCGTCCCAACTGTCGTTTACTGGTCTTGAATGGGCAATTTTGGTTTTCTCCGCCGGTCGTCTTTTAACTGAAATGAAACAAATTATTGACTTTGCAAGGAAGCCATCAGAACACAAGATAACTGGATTTTCACTTTTTAAAGCAAAGCTAAACGAGCTTAAATTCCACTATATAAGGTACAAATAATTTTTTTTCCAGCAATTTTATAATCATCACGGTAACAACAGGTAAAAACTAGCTAGGAACTTAAAACCGACCTTCCTTCTACTTGTTCGTGCAGTTGCGTGATAATGTGCTGCATCAGGGGCGTAAGGTGAGATTTCGAAGGTGGACACACGGAAAGAAAAGGCGCTACAAACCAGGGAGATCTGGGGGAGGAAAAATTTAAATTTAGGGTCTCGGACTCGCTATTTGCTGCGTTTTTCGCATTTTTTTTTTTTAGTAAATAAGGATAATGCAGTAGTTATTTACCTCTCTTACTCATCTCTTTTGAGCTTCTGCTGTATATACATTGTAGGAGTAAGGGTGACCTGGATGATGCCTAACTATTATTTGGGTTACACGAAGAGAGGATTCCTAGATTTATTTCTGTAGCTTTGAACCCTGACCCTTCTGGCGTACCCTGTAGCAATAACGTAAGTTGTATTAACCCTCCGACGCACCCACAAATTCATACCCCCACCGTAGTACAGGGGGGTGGGGGGATGGATGGAACCCCTCCTCGGAGTTTTTGATATGTTGCAGTATTTTGAAACGATTTTACCTTTAATGGAAAGCCTTTGATCTTCTTAACAAGATAAGGTATATTTTAAGTGTGGTTGCGCTGCTGGAGGCCTGTGACGTCTACAATAATGGCCGCCATCTTGGCCACTAAGGTACTTGAGTACCACACGTTCTTGGTTCACGAACGGCATGGCTGGCCGCGCAGAACTGGATCGGGGGCATGTATTTCACCCAAAATTGGCTTGACCACCTGCTACTTATGGCGTCATATCTCGTAACCATAGCAACTTACCATAACTAAACTTGCTCAAACCTTGCGCGAGGGATGAATGAACAGCTACTGAAAACGTTTCCTGGAAAAAAAACTTCAGAAATTCAAGGGGGGATGGCATACCCCACCCCCCTTGCACGTCCGAGAGTTAACACACTAATGCCTTTTCAAAATCAGTAAGAGTATAAAAATAAAATATATTAAGGTGTAAATACGACCCTACTTTGTGCCGAGACTCACTAGGGTGAGATGTGGATATAGATTATGTTTTTTGCGTTTATGTTTTTGTTTTTCTTTTGTTTTGTTTTGTGTTTTTGTTCACTTTTGGTTTGTTTCGTTTTCATTGTAGGGATCGTTGGAATGTTTTCGATCTCCTTATCCTTGTTGTCTATATCATTGCCATACTGCCATTAAGAATTGCCGTATGGGTGGAATCGGAATCAGTCAACAACAACAGGATTTTAGCTGTAGCTGGTTACCTCTACGGCTTCAACACGATGTTTCTTACGTTTAGAGCTTTTGGATCGATCGGGGAAACAATTAAAGGCGTTGGAACTATACAGATCGCATTTTTTCACATCATCGGGGATGCAGTTGTGGTAGTGGTACATTTTCTAGCAATAACGTTGGCCTTCTCCAGCACCATAACTAAAGTATTTGTGGCCGAAAAGACAATGGTTAGCGAAGACTTCTCTGAAAAGCAGCCGTGAGTTTTTTCCCTTACTCGTTTTTATTGCAGGATTAGTTATCGCACTGATTAAGAGCAAATCCGTGAAAAAAATTAGCCTAAATCACTAAATCACGGCAGCTGCTAAAAAATTCAAATTTACCCCCCTTCCATTTACAGAGGTAAATCTTAATTTTAGTAAGCATAATAACGCCATGTAGTTTTTTTCTCGAAATATCTCCTTTTTTCAAAGTGTACCGAAGAACACCGTTTCACACCCCAGCGCCGAATTCGCGAGTCCAAAACAAGGTTGAAACAGGGTCTAGTTTGCACGACTCGCGTATCTAAACAACCGCACTATTGGAAAAAGAAAAAAGAAAAAAAAAAGGTTATCATTTGAATTTATCGTATAACTTGCCGCACACTAAATCTATGATTTTGTAAAAATTAAAGCAATTTGAGCAATTTGGCAAAAGCCTGTGGCTCTCTGTCTTTGGCCCTTGTACCGTAGTTAAAAAGCAGCGGCGATTTCCATCATGTACCTTCGATCAGAATTTTGTTAGATAGATTGAGAATTGCAATACTACTGTGATAAACAATCTTTCCAAAGTAAAAAACCAAATGGAGAGGAAAAATATATTTTTTCACTTTTTAGCCAGTTTTTGAAGACTATGTTACAGATTCGCTCATGTGAGGGAATCCAAGAAAGTCTTGGATTCTGGATTCCACGATTTCTAAGAATCTGATCGTATTCATCAATATATCAGTACAGCAATCAAAGTATCATTGTATTTGTCGATGACAGACTTAAGCACAAACATTGCAACAGTATAATTTGTTGATCGATTCCTTCCAAAACCGAATTAGGAGTCATCTATATTAGTTTCGTAGGCCTCTTTCAGTCGTAACATGACAATTTTTGCCAATATCCGACTCGCGTTGACTCCGATTGACAAACCACGATAATTCTTTGGAATGTTGAGCTGACCCTTCTTATGCAAACATGTTAGACTAGCTTTGAGTTTTTTTAACCCTAATTTTTCTTGCTACTTCCTATTCATTTAAGGTCAGGTATCTATAGGGTTTTTAAGGGTCGACGCCTCCTAAGTTTCACAAACTACGTCGCCATTAACTAAGATTTGAAAAAAAAAATACCACCACAGCTGCAACATTTTTTTTAAGTAAATTTGTTTTAATTATGTAACTGTTACGAAAAAAAGTCAAAACGTATCACTGGCTAAGAGCTCCTCATTTAGCATTTGTTGTCTCCCTTCCTTTTATTCCTTGGAAGAAAAAGTGTACCTACTACGTTTGATGAAAAATATGTGTTCACATCGAGGAGGACCTCAAACAGTAATTGATAAGTATGAAAGTACAGAATCAGGAGATTCTAATTGATTTAGTTAAGAAATGTTTGATACCCGGCAGCCATGTTCACAGAATACAAGACAGCCGGCGAAAAAGACCGTATTTCCGTTTTCTCTATTTTTTTCCTTGGCTTGCTGAGTCAACAAGTTGTACAGGCTAAAATAATAGTCATTTTCCCTCTAAGAACTTCAGCAAGGTCATTTGAGGGTATTGGTTGGTTCGACATCCACACAGCCTCAATCATTTTTTTGAAAGCCGGGCCAAATCACTTAGGGTAAATACCTTATCATGACTTACTTATACCTCAGCTACTAACTGCTCGTTAGATAATTAAAAGACAAGAACTTGGCTCGAACTTCTGCGTTTTGCAGCGGCGTTTTACTACAAACTTAATAAGCTTATTGAGACAGAAGCCGTCGCTTGATCTGTCGTGCGTGCAAAGTTTGCCTTAGCGTGTGATCGTTTCTGGCCTTCCAAATTTTCCGGATTGCTTTTACGTGTAAGAAGTTAATGACATTTAAGAAGTTAAAAATTTGTTGGAACAGCATCTTCTTTAAGTTTCATCCTCCCAGGTTGCAAATCCAAAAGCGAACGATAAACCACGAAACTTTCGGCTCTGAGCTGCCATTGCTAAAAAAAGTGGTCCCTGAAGAAACGGGAATGTTTTGTAAGTTGTCTCTTAAATTTTAAAGCTGTTTTAAGCCATTCTTTCTGTATTTTTAGTTTATCTGGAAACTTAAATAAGCTCCCGTTATATTTGGAATGGTTAGAGCAGGTTATAGCTGCACCAAAAAACCATCTTTTCTGCGCCAACGTGGCCTAACTCGATAGAAAAACAGCTTAGAATTTCCTGCACCTCACCAACTTTGACGTCAGAAGGAGTTGTCGAATATTCTCCGACATTTTCTCCGACCGCTCTACGAAAATAACGGCCGGAAAATAGCAATCTTTAATTGCGATATCTCGGAGATGTTATTTAAGACGTTAAGACGCTATTTAATGAACTAAATGTACACGTCAATTAAATAACTAAATAAATAATGCACGCGCACAAAAAAAAAAAAAAAAAAACCGCGCGCGCACACGTATCAAGATACAACTGAAATAAAATAAGTGATGTAAGGATACAATGCTGCAAGCCTGGATTGCTAATCTCATCTCCCGCTGGGCTGCACCATACTTTTCGACGATAAGAGCATGGCAATTGAAGAATTTATTAATTGATTTCTGTAGTAGATTGTCGGCTTTAACGTTGCGCGCGCATGCGCACGCAAACGTAAGTGCCCTCCTTTTGGTGCTCGTTTGCTGAATCTATTATTGAACGAACATCTGTTACTAACATCTGTAGGTTCTTAACTAATAACTGTCAGCCATTTTATACCCTGGCCTAGTAAAAACAGCCTGTTTCTCCATGCCAAAGCATAGTTGAAGAAGTCGCGCCACAATCTGTGTACTGTCTGCATTTCAATCCTGTCAGCTCCTTCAATAACTTTCTAGTTTTGCGGCGAAGACCAGCTGCTAAAAGCGTTGCCCTTTCTTCCTCATTCTCCTTACTCCTTAAGTGGTTGTTTGCCATCTAAAATCGTCAACGAAGAGTTTCAATGCAAGGGAAATTGTCAACTTTTTTTTTTCTTTTATAGTTTACGCATATAGACAACTTCTGCCGGCGAAATATCAACACTTTTAGCTTTGATCTTTGTACAATCACCACGAAATTAATGAATGCAGTTGGTCAAGAAATAAACAAATTACTGCTGCCGAGAATCACCACTATGCATTTGCTGAATTTTATTTATTTGTAGCTTTATAATTCATCAAAAATTTGCATAGTGTCAAAACTGAAGCAAGAGTGAAATTTGAAACGCATTAGCAAACCAGAAATTATACGATTTTCGATGCTTTCAAACTTTCCAGCTTTATGAATTCATGGGTTTCTTAAAACTGAATGTAGGTATTTTTCCAGTAGAATTCGTCGGCGCATTGGTTTTTCGAACAGGGGCTAAGTTGAGAAGACATGCGAGTGCTTTGCAAATTGCTGCCGATTGGTCTAACTCTTGCAGGTGGTGGGATTAAGAACGATCGACTATTCCTTTCAGCTGGAAAAAATTAGAAACTAACAGTTGCTTATAATATAAGCTGTCTTCTCTCAGTTTCGCACATATTGATATATTAATATACCTAATTTGTTCCATTGTAGTGTATGCAGCAGATCCGGAATACAATGGTAAGTCGACACTATTGAAACTAGGTTAGTCAGGGTGGGTGTAATAGCCCAAGTGCAATCTTATACTGTATTAAATTTTAACAATTAAATGTCCCCCATTCGTAGAATAATGTGTCTCATTCATAAAGATGATCAGTTCAGTTCAGTCTTGAATATAGGACTGATGTGGACCGCAGTTACTGACAATCGACAACCTTTGCGGTAGTCAGTCATCTTTAGACTCGAACGCTGGTTTTAGCACGCTAAATTTTAGTGTCATTTGAAGTGTTTCTTTGAGTGCTTTGAAGTAAAATTCGAGTAGCACGGTTCTGCAGGCACCGTTAGCGATTTCACTCTAAGCAACATCAGCATAGTCAAACATCAACGAATCCGTTGAGACCCTGGAATTTTTTCGGGCTTAATATCCAATTGTTTAAGTTACTAATATAACTGTCATGGTCATATCTTCATTTAGACTAGTACTGATGTTGTTTTACCTTGATTTTTCTTGCTACTTGCTATAAATTTCAAGGTGACTCTATAGGGTTTTTAAGGGTCAGCAACTCCCAAGTTTCACAAACTACGTCGCAATTAACCAAGATTTTGAAAAAATACTATTACAGCTATATTTTAGTTAAAAAGATGTACATTTGTAATTGTCAGGGTTATAATGACATCGGAGTTGTCATATGGCAGGGAAATGACACCATTACTTAATTTACCTGCAGCCGTATTTCTCCGCATGCACTGCCCAATTCCCAAAGCAACCGTTATTGAATCCGCTATATACATAGCTGTTACACATGTCTTAAAGGTGTTCCGATACTGTTTTTGGGAGACCATACCGATGTTTTTCAATCACATTAAAAGTGATTTTATCCTTGTCCGATCGCTACAAAATTTTCACCAGTGATCGGCTATGAATTGAAGTTTCTCAAAATGTAGATTTTAGTAAGATCAGTATCACTGTGACAACAATAAACAAATAAAGTACGAATTGCTACTGAAAACCCGACACCTCCTTGAGAAGTAAAAAAATTCTGTGTGTTTGGATTCAACTACAACGGAAATATGTTTCAAACCTTATATTTTCAATAGCTGTAATAAATTGTTTGGTAAACAAGCTCTAAATAACTCAGATTAATCACCACACTAATTTCGATGCTAAGGACTGTTGTTGTATTTTCTTTCGTGCGATCCTGAAAGCTAACCTGTTTCTCACCACCTGTCGAAGTGCAACTTTGCCCCAAATTTTGAATTTTAGCGCTTTTCTGTATTATCTCTTAAACTGCTTGATAGAATTCTTTTTAAACCTCATCAGATAATTTTCATGATGTTTACATTAATGTCTGAAACGTTCATTGAGATTGATTCACTGCAACACGTTGAAATTTATAATTAAGAGAACCTAGCCTACGAAAAGGCCAAAAATCCGCATTTCAACATTCCCTGTCTTGGCATTATGCTAATTTTTGATGGCCATCATACATACCTCCATGGTTAGTACATTTTAGTAGGAATTTTTATTGCGTATTTTGAATGTAAAACATCGACAATATTCACATTGAAATGTACTAGCCGTGGAGGTATGAACAGGAGGGCATTTTATACGCGCATGCGTCAATATGGGTTGCTGAAGTGCCACAGAGGCATTTTCTGTGAATTTTTTTACGTTCACTACCAACATTGGCAGGTTGTTTTCTGGAGCCGAATGACGTGTATTGGGTGCTACGTTCCACAAACGTGTTCTTTAAGGTATCGAGGTATTTCTACGATGAGAGTGAGTCTATTGTAGCCTCGCTGTCGCCCTAGAGAGGACAGTCTTTCCTTTCGTAAAAAAGTACATCGAAGACAAGATGGCGGCTAAACGTTCTTACGACCTAACATTTCGCGCACATTTTTTGAGCAGGAGGAAAAGGTCATTATGATAATTTTTCTTTAAACAATTATTATAAAGATACTTAATTCTTCTCAACAGTATAACTCTAAAATCGAACTTAATCGTTTCAGGAATACAGTGGTTAAATTAAGTGTCCATTTTGCCGTGAAACTGTTTTTCACGCTTTCGCTGGCTTGTTTATCTCGAAATCTTGCCTTTCTCCCACATTAAGTTAATGATTAGTGGTACCTAGTATACTTCCGCGAATGAATGCTGCTTTGATGAAGGCTGTGAAAAATCGCCTTCTGCGGTAATTTTAGCTTTCATTAAGAAATAAGATACACGCACTTCAACTATAAGTTGAAATCAATATAATGATGCCAGTAAGATTGTGTTTTAAAAATAAGAAAATTCTATCAGCAATCAGTTTGAATTCTGAGTTTTTCCACCTTATTTTTGATGGTACACTGTTTGTTTACATTTCATAAAGCAAATGAATATAACATTTTGGCGTTTTAAAGAAAATCTAGCCTAACTCCCCAACCCCAAAATAGTACGAAGTGAAACGTTATCAATAAACCTTTAAAATAAATCCTGGCTTCTGTTGCAAAAAAATTGCTAAAATTTGGTATTCCTAAGTGATGCCATTTTGTGGATACTACATTCGTTGATATGCTAATTTTAAATTTGAGCCATTTCATTCTCAAAGGATGTTGACGGATACCAGCTTCTCCTCAGTATTAACAACATTCTTGTTTAATGCATCACTTTAATTTCTGCTTGGTAATTCTTCTCATTTATTATATGGCCATGTCTCAAAAGGACTGGAAACAAACAAATTCAAGAATTTGATTGGCTAAAATCGATCTTGACCGCGGTCTAGATTTTCCAATCTAGACCGACAGCTAGACCGATCTTGTTGAAGAATATGAAAAAGTTGGCTTGTTCCTGTTAAGAGGGTACGAATGGGGTTAACAGTTAACTGATATTTGGCCAAAAAAACAGTAGTTAACTGCTAATTGGCCGAAAAATTAGTAGTTACCTGATAACTCAAGGGGTTTAAGGCCTGGGTCAAAGGTGTGTTCTGAGCATATGAATGATTGGCAATATCTCTCCCTAGGAGACCTAGAACAGAAAGAAATTTTCCCCGAAAGTATATCTTGAGGTTTTCTTTCTTAACGTTTAATTATGGTCACGTGACATGTCACGTCACCAAAAATTAAAAATGAAGGAAATTGGCGAATGGGTGGCATTTCGGAAACAGGATAAACATACCTAACTTTCTACGTTTGGAATGAATGTATGCAAAGTTTAAAACTAAAAATTTAAATAATTCAAGATTAAATTTCGGAATTTAAAATGATGTTCTTCCTCATAATTTTTAATTGAAGTGCAATGGACGGTCATTCCAAACGTGAAGTATTGGAAATATTTAATATGAATTAGAAAAATGTTATTGCTCAATTTCTTTTCTTAGACCGGCCGCCAACTCGGCAATAATGTACGATTTTCAGCTAAATGGTCACGTGACTTATCACGTGACTTATGAACACAATATTCATACTATAAAATGTGAAGGACGATGAGTTCTTTATGAGTGCCAAATTTTGATTCAGCGCCATCATCTATGCCAAAGTTATAGCCAATTAATCATTTTCCACATTTAAACCCCTTGGTCCCAGGCCTTAAACTACTTGAGAAATGAAAAGTTAACAGCTAAGTGATATTATGTTAATGTTAATGAAAGCAACAAAGTCCTGCAAACAGAAATGTTATTTTCTGACATTTTTTTGTTCCCCTGATGACCCAGTGGCACTTTAACTAGTATTACTATGTGCAAAAGGGACCATGGCAGTATCCGACAAACAGAAAGTGTTTACTTAGTTTTCTCAACGAATAATTCATCTTCTAATATTAACAAGATTTCTGTGTTCAGAAAAGGAAAATACGGTTTTCACATACCCTTTATAGTAAGATCGTCAAGTTAAATATTACTTTCCAAATAAAAAAGCTGTGGTGACTCTTAGCATTGGATCTGGCAAAGAGGATTTCTGAGGTTCAAAGAAATCAGCAATCTTTCTTTTAAGTACATGGTATTTTTACTTACGAGAAATGAGTTTTGTAACTGATGTTGGAGTTCTAACTATTGAGACTTTTTTAATACAAAGAAAAGCTTGTGTTTAAAGGGACTGGTTCACGATAATGCACGTGTGTGAGTTCTGACAGTAGCTGATTGTTTTTAAACCAATCGGAAGCGGGTTAGATGCACGCAAGTAAATTTACAAAATTCAAATTCATTGTTCGCGACGCGAGAGTTTTTCCGGGCATTTTTTTTTATTTGCTACTCCTCAGATATATGTCGCAGCCGACACATAAAGAAACTAGATTATAAACAGAATATTCAGGCAAAAATTTATTTTAAAAACATCAATTCTTTAACATATGGGAATGTAAAGCAAAGATACAAGGAACATTTCAAGTGTACCAGATCGGTGAAGATCGCACGGCCTTTGTGGTATAACTGTTGTGGTATAATCAAATCAAAGTTGAACGAACACTTTCCAAGTGTCGTGAATTCTTTTCGTAAGCCACACACTATTTCTAGAACCATACCAAATCGATTGGATAAGCTTCTCTATCTCCAAAGACTCTTGAGAACGTCCTCTTGCCGAACGGCCACGATGCTCTTCTAAACCTCTATAATCAAAACATTATTTTTTGCGTCTTCTTAAAACGTTACCAGTCAATCAACACAACCACACGTTAATCACCACTACCGAAGTATAACGTACTAGGCCAGCCAAAGCAACGGATGTCGGAATAAAACGAAGGATTTTTAATGATTGTACCAGTTATGGCGATTTCGAATTTAGTGTTGACCCAACAAATTTATTTTGAAGACACAAACGGCGCGCATGCACATAACCGTGATCCCGTCCCTTTAAACCTGTCTTTCTGAAACAGTTTCGGCAGTTTCATTTATTAAAACCGTTGGATATCTTTATGAGGCTTTTAAAATACACGAAAAAGATACGTCTGCGAAAAAGGTAGCATTGAGGGACGCGAAAGAGGATGTCGGCAAAATCTGTAAAAAAAAAACTTGTGATAACGCAGGTGGAAAACATACACGCGGTTTCTCACTTATACACAAAACATTTAGTGCTTTGAACTACGCCCAAGACTCTGGAACCACATTAACGGAATTGCTTAAAAGAAACGACTACGAGTTCGAAGTGGGCTACACTGACGAAAAGTCAAATTGTCCCGTATTAAATACTTTCATGCCTTTGTCAGTACTCTCAACTATGTCTCTTCCATCGGTGTAAACAGTGATCAAATTCACCAATTGAATTCCACAAATAATGGCCCAGTTTTGTTATTTAAAGAGGCACCTTCAACCAGTGTGCATTGAGGTCGTGCACTTCACCGAAATCTGTTTGCTGTAATACAGAAATCACGGACGTGATACCTGTGTTTGATAGCAGAATTGTATCTATGTTTCTTTTAAGAAGGGTATCACAGCATACTATTGCCTATTTTGTGAAGATACAATCCGATTTTCAAACACAATCAGAACGTTTGTAATTTGTGTATTACGACAATTGGTTTCGGTGAAGTGCAAGACCGCAATGATCTCGCAATGCACCCTGTTTGAAGGTGCCCTCGTTTGTTGCAATGAATTGCAAGGATTAAGAATGGATTGAAACTTAACCTACTTTAAGGTACAGGACATATAGTAGCCAGATAATATCTGGACATAAGTCACGTAAGTACAACACCGATTCCGATCAGATAATGAAAGTTTCGAAGAAGGTGTCTTTGAAGTAGTTTATAGCCGGACATGCATGACCATGTCGGGAAGATCAGTACGAGATCATCACTGGTGCCTCTGGATCTATGAGGCTGCATGGTGTCATATTGATGATTATGTGACTTATATTTTTAGTTACTAATAAATTGTACTGAGGCCTTATGCGCCTACTGGAGCGATGAGACTTGATGATGATGATGAATAAATTATTGTACTACTGGCAGAGTTCATGTAAATTTATACCTTGATTTTAGTAAGGCCTACCACCAAAAGTGATTGACTTGGTGAAAGAAGGAAAATTCGGGTTATGACGGAATAATATTCGCTGTAGGAAAGTGAAAGTTAATAGCTAACCAAAATTAGTAGTTAACTAAGAAGTGGCCAAAAAAAATAGTAGTTAACTGATATTTGGCCGAAAAAATAGTAGTTAACTGAGAATTGGGTACCCCATTATCACCCTCTCTTAATAATACCAAATGGAAGAATTAGTGGACCTTCACGAGGAAGCAGGTAAAGAAAATGAGCAAACGTTGGCAAATTTGAGTCCTTCCGAGGAAGCTACGAGTAAAGATGAAGTCCAAATTGATGTTTTTGTCCCTTTGCTTTCTTGTTTGGCTAGATAATAAACATCTTATTAACCGAGCTAGGTCGGTCTGTATGGGAGAATCTTGACCTCGGTCGCTGGTACAGACTTCACCCCGTTCGGTCTGTACTGGCGACCTCGGTCAAGATTCTTCATACAGACCTCCAGCTCGGTTAATAAGTACAACTTACTTACGGTTAATAAGTACAACTTACATTAGGGGTTCATCTGGATACAGACTCAATAGAAACATTTATAACAGCCAAATTCATCCATCCGTTTGTGTCATGATTGTTGTCGCATCCCTCATTTGGGTCCTTTAGCGGTACTATTTATTTTTTGAGGTAACAGCATTATATGCACCCCTTTAACAAACTTCCTGTCTTATGTTTTAACATAATAAGTCTGGTTTATTAATAAAACCGTCCCGCTTAGAAATAAGCGAATTGAGAAATTATTTTACAAAGATATAGATATTAATTTTAAAAAAAAATTAATTTAAAGTAATTACAACATGTTCAAAATGGACTGGGCCTTACAATAGTGAGAAGATATAATACAATAAATTGGATAAAAAACTAGAATTTAGAAACATATATCAAGTTATACATTGAATTCCCATAAGTTCCTAAATTACATATCATGAGCATAAAGGCACATCGTCGGAGAAAAAGCTTTGCAAATTATAAGGCATGGTCTGTCTTTGTTGCGAAGGGAGCGGCCGTGCGCCTACGACCGAGTCGGTGGAGCAAGATGGCGAAGACGGGACTCGGGCTCTTTTATCTTTGTAAATAAATTGCTACACAACTCCATTCTTCTTGTGTGAAGTGATACAGACCCGGTAGTAGCTAAGGCCTCTTGGTAGTGCAGTGCAGGAAAGATGATGCGCAGCGCCCGTTTCTGCACACGCTCGATGCTACCTGATGTTTCGACGGGGAGGGCATTATATATGCCACACAGGACAACAGTATTCAAGGACAGAACTGATGAGCGCAAAATAATCCTTAAGTAGGTCGGCAGGTGGAACTCCTCCGCATTTGAGGACACGAAGAGTATGCAGCCTCTTTGACGCCTTAGCCGCATACTTTAAAGGTGAACAACATCGTCGGTTAGTATGGAGTGATGGCCATTCTTTGTTTTGAATGGATCACTACGGTCATCAAATATGAATTATTAGTATATACACACTCAGTGATCTTGGTAATTCAAGCAATCTAATTGGTTAGCTATCTCGGACTATGACGTTATATTCACCGCGCTAGGCGGTGAATATAAAGCAGAACAAAATCGCTGTCGTGAACTGGGGTGTTTTGCCGAAGTTTCATAGTAAAGCCTTTATAAAGATACACGAACATCCAAGTGCTGAGACTTTGAAGGCAAGAAAAGAGTTCATGGTGTTTAAACAACGTGATTTATTGTGAAGTGGTTTCCTGTAGCCGCCTTTTTATACGCTCGAAGCTACGTAAACCACTACAGAGGAAAACGAGGTCGCTTTGTCACTGTTTTGTGATTTCAGGATTTTCTCGCAAGATTAATTTTGCCTATAAATAGAAGTTAATTTATGGAGAAAAGAGGAAGGCAAATATTTTCGAAAATTGTACGTGCCAGTAAGTTAAACAAGACAAAGAACTTTGGAGATAAACAACGCTCACCTTGATCGCTGTTGACAGCATTTGCAAGAAGCGACAAAGAAAACTTTCTCATTCACGGTGTGTTGACAGAAACAAATAAAGCTCTACTTTTCTGCTCAGAAATAGGTAGTAATTTAAATTTTCCGCGTTTTCTTTTAAACTGCTGATGCTAAAGCGTACAAAACTCGATACAAAAAGATTAAAACTATCATTTGCCATGTTTGAAGATACTCCAAAGATCTAACTTTTACGCACCACTGTTTACGGCTTCGTGTTCACGCATGAATTCACCCGTCAATCAAACTAATCGTTTTTTCTTTTAATGGTTTCCTTTCTGACTCTGTTGAGATTACTGCGTGTGAATATACTAAAACAATTATTCACCTCAGGCTAGGCTTTTCTACATTATGCTTTTGCTTCCCTACTAAAATGCTCCACCTTAATGCTTCATTTTTCCCACTAAAATGCTCGGTCTCCCCAAAAAAGTCACTAAAATGCTCGGATAATGCTCATTATACAAACGGTTTTTTTTTTTTAATTAATTTCAAAGTTTACACTTACAAAAACGTGCAAGTGTTGCAAGTAACAACGACAACGTATAAATACAGCCAAAAAAACCAGCTGTATTAGGTTTTTTGTGAATTTTGAGTTTTAGTCTTCGTTTTGTTTAAAAAAGCAGGAGCTCCTGGGGCATGGGCTCCTGAAAAAAGTTAATTTCTATTTTATTTTCTCGAAAAAATTAATTTCCCGGGTAAAATGCCACTAAAATGCTCGAATAATGCTCAATACTTTTGCCTCACTAAAATGCTCGAAAAAATGCTAGCATAATGTACAAAAGCCTACCTCAGGCTCAGTTAATATTTTTCGACTTCGTCTCAGGGATTATTCAACGGTATTAACTGAGCCTTATGATAATAATTGTTAAATAACAAGAAATCGATTGTGGAACACAGCAGCTGTTACACAAGAGTCGCTTCATAATTGTTAAACTTGGGAAAAATCTCTGTATCTTTTAGAGCTAAATAAAAACAAAGTATTGTTCGTTTTTTTGGTTTATGCATCGCGAAGAATGAGTGGACATGATCAGCTATTCATGACCGCCGAAGTGGCAAATTCGAACGCACAAGCGCTTTCAATAAGCTCTGAATAAGAGAAGAAAGGGCCTCTATTGGCCCACCAACGTTGAAAAAAGTCATTCGCGCGACTTCTTTAGCTCCAAATCCACTGACGGAATATTGAAAATGAATGATATATCTACGATTTAAGCACAAAAGATAAGGATTTTTCGTAGCAGAAGGACAATCCCTCTGCACTTGAAAATTGCTAAAAATAGGCCATTTTTGGTATGGAAGCTGACTTTGAGCGTGATTTCTGGTAACCATGCAGTGACAAAATCGTCGAATCTACCGATACAATAGGTTAGATTACTCTTTCCTTAAACAGAATATGTTTTAACTTTTTAAATTTATGGACAAGAACCACTATCCCTGCGAGTTTGAAAAAGCCTGGTAGAAAAGGAGCGTACCTAAGGCCAGCGAGCTATTGTTTTAAGCACGGTTATGAATAACAATGGCTGTCAAATATAACAATACGCCATTGAAAAACACTCAATTTATTATTTTGAAGTACGTTATAAGCTGGTGCCGCGAACTTTAAAATATATTAAAGAATCACTAAAGTTTATTAACACAATCCGCCACGCGTATACGCTTGATCAGTACAATGAATAGAACGAGTTAAAGTGGATGTGATGGCCAGCATGTACTTTCAAGTGCAGGTATGCTTAAAGTAAGAAAATTATTACTATTGCAAAATGGTCCAGAGAAGCCGGGAACTTTTAAACTGATCGCGTTGCGTCAGCTGGTTCATTTCACCCGTACCGACCAAATCTTGCAATGAACATGGAAAAAAAAATGTCAAGGATCGGGAGCTAGTATCAGAGCTCTTCGAAAACCCGATCCATCCTTTACAAATTCATATGGTTCCTCCGTTTGCTGACGAAAACAGCCCGATCTATTGAAAAAACTGAACTTACTTACCTGCCATTTTGGTTAAATTGCTTTGTGGGTCAATATAAGAGCTAACATCTTTCGAATGGAGAAGCAAAACATTACAATCAGCGACGAGTTTTCTGGCTTCCACGCTCAATTTTACTCACCTCGCAGCGAGTTTATTTACGACATAATCGAGATCTCGCACGCGCTAAAATAAATGGAAAATTTCACCTTTTTTTCTGTGGTTTAACTTTCCCACAAAATAGAGCAAAGTGTATGTACAACATATTGATGAGCTTCGTCGTGCATTCTTGCCAACCAATGGCTGAAGGGCTTTCATAGAGTCTCAGCATGATTGCGCGTAATATGACAGATCTACGAACTTTGTTGAACTGGAAGTAAATGTCCCAAGAATAGGCATTCTGCGCGATGTGTATTTTTTTTTGTCTGCGACTGAGCTTATGGAATACTCAACTGATTATGTACTACATCAATCACTTGCAATTGTCAGGCTGTCTTAAACTCAATCCATTCTCCATTTCCTGTAGAATATTTTTTTTTGCGAAAACTTTCGAAAAACTGTAAAACACCCATAGATTTCATATTTTAGAGGCATATTTAAACGCGTGTCCCCGCGATCAGTTTAACATGAGACATCGCGCTAATTAATAAACCTCGCGTAGTCAATTTTTTTCCTTTTAAATCTTAAAGTATTGAACATTGCTACGATGCATTTCCTCCTTGATAAGTAAGACCACGAGTCTGGAAATCAAACGATAGAAATGCATTGCTTTTCCAGTGAGTCTTGAAGTCTTTAAAAGGCCAAAAAAACCTACTGCTGAAAAATCTACAACTGAAAACCCGATAAAAAACGTCGATTTTTGTCATGAAGAATATTTTTTGTAGGAAAGTACAGTATGCAAAGTACCAACGAAAATGGCTTCCTGAAAAGGACTGTGCGCGAGTTTTCAATTTCCCACTTTCAGATTTGATGCGCCCACGCTATTGTCGTTCAGCGGATGCACGCATGCGCATGCAAAATGCCCTCCTGTTGGAGGTATGTATGGTGGGCATTATTTTGGAGAGATTATAGCATAACGTCAAAACAGCTAATGTTGAAACGCGGATTTTTGGCCGGTTCGTAGGCTACACGTACGTTTCTCTTGCAGTGAATCAATCTCCATGGAAGTATCAGACACTATTATATACGTTATGAAGATTATGTGATGAGGTTTGAAAAGAATTCTGTCGAGCCGTTTTAGAGATATTCAGAAAAGCGTTAAAAAGTCAAAATTTAGAGCAAAGTTCCACTTAGACAAGTGGTTAGAAAACAGCTTAGTTTTCAGGGTCACAAGAAAGAAAATACACCAAAATTTCCTACATCGAAATATGACGTTAAACAGACTTCTGACGCTACTTAAGATTAATGTGAGTTATTTAGAACTTTGTTTATTAAACATTACGGCTATTGAAAATATAAGGTTTGAAATATATTTGCGTTTTATTTGAATTCAAACATACAGAATTTTTTACTTCTCAACGATGTTATATGCTAAACACCACACTTTAAGTTCCTGGTGTCGGATTTTCAATAGCAGGTCTAGATCGCGCAAAATTCGTATTTTATCGATTTCAAAGCTATTTTTTTTTTTATTTTTGTCTTGGTGATATCGATTTTATTAAGTAAAAAAAAGCATCTTGACAAACTTCAATTCTTAATCAATCAATAATGAAATTGTGTAGCGATTGGACAAGGATAAAATCACTTTTAATGTGACTGAAAAACATCGGTATGGTCTCCGAAAAACTGTATCGAAACACCTTAAATATAATATATACTAAAAATAATGGAATAAAGTTTTATATGTTATATTTTTCCAGCTGGTGGAAAATAGCTACCCACCTTGGATGGTCATTGCTTGATTTAACAGAAGGCTTGAGTCCTCTTGAATCTACTGACTCATATTCAGAAACTCTCGCTCAGCTTTTGTTTGCTGCCTATCTTGTTTTTGCTCTTATCATCCTCATTAACATGCTGATCGCGTTGCTTTCCAACACTTACCAGCGAGTGCAGGTAACTGTACATAACTTTTCAATGTTATCAGATAAGACAGATGTCTTAAGCATGAAAGGTTGCGGTTTATTATCAAGGTTTACAATTCTAGCTTAGCGCGAGGTAATTTCTGACTTGATAAAACACGTGCTGTGGGTGTTTTAAAATCTTCAAAAGCTGCTTTCAAAGTATCTCAAAACGTCGAATTTCTCATGAGACGAACCAAGTTATAACTATGATTAACTGGGTTGACCTACATTAAGTTAAGTTCGTTTGTTAGATCAGAAGTCGAGCTAATTAAGAGTCGAACCAACCACACTTCAAATAAGGCCAGCGTGTTTTCGCAAGAAAACAGGTTGTCGACGCAAATACCTAACTGCGACTAGTTGAATACTTCCTTATTCGATTTAATTTTTTTTGTTTACACGTATTTATTTATTAACCAGAAATTCGCTTTCAGCCTTGGCTAAATCTATATATCATTTTTCTTAGAAGTGTTAAGAGCGAATGTCTGTAAATATCGAACAACCGGCGGCCACGGTCAAAAATTAAATTTTGCTCATATCTTGTTCATACATACTTATTAGCAAGTAACTAAACGTGGTGTAGTTTGTTTTTCAAAAGGCCGCTTGGATTTGGAGAAAATCGACAAAATCAATTTTCGTGGTCGGCGACTTGAAAACAACCAAAATTTGAGGCAAAATGAGGCGGTCTCAAAACTTCGCTCGCACGCAAAAAGGAAGAAAGCGTGGTAAAATATTCCCCGATAAATCAATTTATAAAGGATTTTAGCCCCAGTATGGCGGTTAATTCTTATCTTCACGATAATGTGGAAGGTAAACAATTTTATTTTAGTTTTGGTTCTTTTTCAACTCAACGAAGTTTAAATTTAGGCTTCAAGTCGCGAATTAATTTTTAGGCATGTGCTACACCTTGGTTTTTCCTGAAACTCAAGCTATAAGTTATTAAAACACTGTGCTAAAACATATGTGAGAACTGGGTTGGGTAATTTAATCTGCGCTTCAGACGAACCTTCTGAACTTGAACAACTTTTGAGTGAAATAGGATACATTTGCATAATTCAACAACGCCTCGCTGTTGCCGAAACGGATCATTGGTGTTTCCTGAAAAGAAATCTGATGTACGATAGTAGTACGATAATAAATTTGCTAACACGAAAAAGAAATTAACTTACCTTTATAGTACGGGGCACTTCTTTTAATTTTTCTACGCTCAAGCTCCAAATTCTGCTGGCGCTAACGCATTTTGTAATTTGACCTCTAATGAAAGGTCATTGGAGATGGGCCAGGGTTATTAAAATGTCACTCAAACCAAATGAGCGTTATGATCTAAATTCTTAAGGTGGTTGAACAAAATATATCACGAGAAAAATATGTTTTAAAGACATTTTCGGCGATTTGAAAGATGTTCTTACCATTTAGTAGAATCAGTTACTACATATAGCGAGTCACAGTATTGCCTAAGTGTGAGAAGACAAGGAGTGATGTGGCGTGACAACGAACACCATCTTTCGAACTTAAGAATGTGCAGAAAACAAAATTGTTTATACATTTCTTTGATGTTTCCAAAGTTATTTGTTCAATTATACAACAACTGAAAGGTTGCATAGTCTGGCTGTCAACAGTGCTTGATTTAAAAGTGTAAAGTGGTGGTCAGTTTATCTGACACCTGCGTGATAAAAGAATTGACTAACGGATTTGGAAAACATCAAAATCATACGCCCTGCTAGTACACACGAACACTGAGTAGGTTTTACTTTGGAAAACCTCGATAAATGATCTCGGAAGCTTTTTTTGTTTTGAGTGAAGAATCATAATAAAGAAAAAATTATGCTATTTCATATGTATATTTTGAGGAAGGGTGGCTCTGAATCTTACTTAGGTACTCTCTCTTGGTACTACCTCTTAAGACTCACATGGAATGGTCGTTGAGGGGCTAGAAGAACCCGTCGAAAGGGTTACGCTGTAACTCTTACTCAAGGATGTTCGGTAAGCAATTTGCTCTAAGCCCTGTCTCCCCCCTTTTCAAATGCTTGCACAGGCTAACCAGCATTAAAAAACTTGCATTAGCACACTCAACTAAGGAAATATTGCAAAGTAATTGGGGAAATGCTATCCAGGCAGGGCGGCCTTTTGGAGTGGCAGATGACGTAGCGCTATTTTCAAGACTACAAACCTCTCCTTGAGTGTGAAGACTTAAGGCGTGAGTTCCAGTTTGTAGTATTGAATATATACAATGAAGGAAACCTGGGGTCTAGAAAGCTGACCTGTTCCTCTCTGATTCCTTTACCAAAGGATACCTCAAAGTATATCGGATAATTTCCTCCTTACAGCATGTTCGGCTACTCAAACAAGCTTTAAAACCTGACACTAAGATGATATACCGCAGATACAGCAAGCTAGAAAGCTGGAATCAAACGTGTTTACCAATGGGTTTTGCCCTGGCGTCTTCAAATTCACGTTAAAAAGGACACTGTTTAGGCACTGTTTCCCAGGGGTCCGTTTGTCCAAAGTCCCTATTACTTTTCGGGCCCGAAATCATTAACTGATAGTTTTATCATGTTAGATGCAAAACTATTGAAATTTCTATCTTGCATGTAATCAAGAACAGCTTTAGGGGCCCGTTAATTATCAGGACTTTCGAGAAACAGGCCCAGAAGCGGATGCAGCCTCAATATCCGTCTCACTGATGACAGAGAGAAAGTTATGGTCGGAGACTTTCTTTTCAAGAGTTCTGATCATGGATTTCCGACGAGCCACCAAGTTTCAGTCTCAAGACCGGTACTAAAGCGCACACTCAGAACATGGCAAAATGACCGAGAGTAAAATTGAAAACAAAACTTTGTGGGTAAAGAAAGTAGTGGAAGCGATAGGCGATAGTTGACAGGGGCACCCAACGTCAGTTTCCTCCTAACTGTATTGAAAACACTTTCATGCTATCCAAATTACTAAGTTTCATGCGGCGCCATATAATTATAAAAATTGTTCGGTCATCCAAAGGGCAACTTGAGTATTCTTTTCGATCGAAATTACAAGGGCTTCAAAATTATTTTTTTCGAGAATTTTGAAATTTTCTCTGATTCCTTCTCTATCACAATTTCGTATCCGAAAATTTTGATCCCCTTTATATGGAGAAAACCTGTCTCGTGTAGGAGAGTCACCCTCCCAGCCGAGAGAAAAAAAAAAGACATTGACCCCAACCAGCCTTCGGGCATGCTCTAATTGTCTCGCTTTGGCTATGCAAGCCCTTTACCGATACGGATCGGATTTGATCTAGACGGTCGGACCGAAATGTCTCCTTCCATTTGACAAAATTATTTTCCCCAGGACCACTGATCTGTATCCTGCTTACAAGCACTATAACCAAACTCGCGGTGGCTTTTGTTTGGTCGGTGCAACTGGAATGTACCGTTCCACTGGGCACGTGGATTTTCCGAAAAGCGCGTAAAGTGCTTAATATGGAGAAAAGTTGGCCTGGCTAGGAGGCTGACCCTACCATTGCAAAAGGGTGACTGGACAAGGTGGGTCAGCCTTCCAGCCGAGCCAACTTTTTGTCATTTAAACGGTTCGCCATGTTTTGTAAAGAAATGCGTGAAAAGTTGCCTCTTCCAGGGAAGCTCGGGTAAGCTGGTGACCCTTCTGCTCGAGACAAATTTTTTTCATATAAGCGGGGCCTAAATTTTAGTTCTTCACATTAATCGCCATAGTCCAGCTGACGCACATCTTTTTGTTTTTTGTTCTATAAAGTGGAAAACTGAAATTAAAATATACAGTGGAACCCCAGCGTTGGGCCATAAAATCCTGGTCGTAATAGCGAGGTGGTGGCATTGAAGAGGTCTTCAAAATAATAAAATGACTCGGAGATTTTCATGTCTGGGTCGAAGGACTATGGGAGGTGAGACAAGAGGTGGTCGTATAAACGGGGTGGTCAAAAGGCGGGGTTCCTCTGTATATAAACAGAAACAAGAGTTTGACGATCGGACAACCATGTTCAGATCAGGAAAAAAATACTGAAAGATAATTGCAGAATGTTTACGAAAACTGTTATCCAAAACAATGGAACTTACATCGGCGAGAGAAAAGACAGCCGCCTGATAACGCGGTGTAATAGCTAGAGATTGAAGCCTGAAGTCAATCAAAGGCAAATACAAGGCAAGAGGGGGGAAGTTGACGTGAAAAACTATATTTAATTTTTGGACTTATTGAGTATTGTATAGAAGCATACTTTAAGAAAACTTAGGAAAAAAATTTAAAAAAAAAACATGATTTGGATTGTTAGTAGCATAATATGCTACTTCCGGCTAGAACATTAAAAAAAGGCATCGCTCAAATGGTTAGATTGGAAAGCCTGTGAATACTGTCACGCAACACTTTTGACCAGACATTTATTACCAAAGGTGTATCGGCAGCCCGAAAGTTTCACTATCAAAATCGCAGTTTTTGTGAGACCTAGAATTTTTAAATGGCAATGGATGTAAAAGTTTGACTGAGGAAAAGAAAGGCCAGCAATACCAAGAAATGTTCTGTTTGAGGTTATTTTCACGCACCACGTTTCCTCGAGGTTTTGGATCTTCTGTTGATTAGCTTGGGACTAGGCGCAATGCCAGTTAACCAGAACGGGAAAACACAGTGAGGTAACAAAAATTATCGTCTCAGTACATTTAATGTCTTTAATACAAGTGCGATTGTGTGTTACGTTTCTCTTGGAGAGTCCAGCCATCGTGGCTTGTCGAGCAACAACCAACCGACGTTCTTGAAAAGTCTCATATTTCAAGCAAAATTTATTCAACTTCGGAAGGTTCGTGTGAAGTACAAATTTAATTACCCAGGCCAATTCTTACATATGTTTTAGCACAATGTTTAAATGACTTATGCCTTGAGTTTCAGGAAAAACCAAGGTGTAGCACATGCCTAAAAATTAAATCGCGACTTGAAGCCTAAATTTAAACTTCGTTGAGTTGAAAAAGAACCAAAACTAAAATAAAATTGTTTACCTTCCACATTATCGTGAAGATAAGAATTAACCGCCATACTAGGGCTAAAATCCTTTATAAATTGATTTATCGGGGAATATTTTACCACGCTTTCTTCCTTTTTGCGTGCGAGCGACGTTTTGAGACCGCCTCATTTTGCCTCAAATTTTGGTTGTTTTCAAGTCGCCGACCACGAAAATTGATTTTGTCGATTTTCTCCAAATCCAAGCGGCCTTTTGAAAAACAAACTACACCACGTTTAATTTCTTACTTATACCTATCTATGGACAAGATATGAGCGAAAATGATTTTTTGACTGTGGCCGCGAAATTTCGATTTTGCTCGATTTTTACAGACATTTGCTCTTAAGATATTAAAACTGCGATAAAGTAATCCCAAAAATAAAGTAGTAGCAGTAGAAGCAGACAAAATAAAGGCTAAAGCTGGTATCTATTGACAGGCTTCACTTCCTTTGACACCCATAGCTTGACTACAAAGGCAGTATACACACTAAAGAACCATTTTGCTTCAGTCAAGGCTAATAATTAATTCTTAGTCAAGACAAAACTAAATTCCCGTATCCCACTACTTTTCCCTTACGATTCCCGAATCCCATCCCCCCAAAAATGCGAAATCCCGCTCCCGCTGGTTATTAAAATTCCCGCATCCTGCTCCTGTTTTCAGCTCGCAATCCGATCGCGAGTATGACCACGAAAAAAAAAAAAGCCAAATCCCACATCCCGCCAAACATATTGTGCCCCCCCCCCCTTTTATTTTTTGTTCCATAAGATAACTTTTGACAAGTCTTTTCCTTTTAAATGCTATACATTTAAATCATTTACCGCAGAGCACTTTGCAAAAAAAATTTAAGCATTCTTCATAAAAGGCTGGTAATTTAATAGGCAATTTCTTCAAATCAAAGTCACAAGACTAATTTACCACCAACAGGTTTCAGCAAAAGAGAATGATCTAAGAGAACGAATCCCCCATACATGACCCTCTTCCCGTGGAAATTATTTTCAATCTATTCTTGGTTCTGTGTCATACTGCGTGGTTGTTTTAAGGACGCGACCTTATTGGTCGGTTAGAGTGGCGTCATGTAATTTTAAACTTGGCGGGTAATTCATTTCACTGCCGATCACGCACAGCAACGATATGGCGTGTAAACTTAGCATTATTTTCGACGACGAGTCAAAAGATTTCTACGTGGAATAATCTAGCCAGAGTAGTTACCGAAGAGCAGAACGGTCCTGGCTTCTGGGAGTTCACCAGAGAAAGCGGTTCCGACTCGACCAAAACTGATCATTGGGGTCTTCGCTACATTAGTATATAAACAACAAACAACCTATTGTATTAAAAAGACAACTGTCTCTTCCGGTGACATCCACGCACATCCGCGAGCTGTGATACCGTCGTCTGGATTCAACCGTGGACACGTAACGAGAAAATAGGCTCAAAGTGGGTTCAAACATGAATGTTTGGCACCCAAACATTTAAATTTGGAGAGGGCGCTATAAAAATGTGGGTACACCGCTCACTTTAAAGGATTGACCGAAACCGGAAACCGAGCATCAGAAGTCTCTGGTATCCAGGTTAGCGGCTGTTTAACAGCTTGATGCATCTGACCTGATTTGTGTTCGCACAGCGAAGAATTCATCGCAGGTATTAGACGTTAAGAAGAAGCAGTGCAGTTTGAAACTCTCAAGAATAATTGTTAAAAGCAAATGTACTGTTTCTGAAAGAAAAGTATTCCTGGAAAGGCCATGCCCATAAAATGTTTCGTTTCCCAACGCCCCGCCGGTCTCTTGTGATGGTGGGTCGGTCGGTCGGGCAAAAAAAGAGAGAATGAAAACTTTGTGTTCCAGTTTACTTTTGCATATTAAATCTCACTTTTAACCTGTATGATATATAATCAGATGGTAAAAGATGTATATTAACACGACTATCAAATGTCTAAACAGCCTTTAAAAACGTAGTATCGATGTTAATTGAAGACAAGGACATCATGTCATACCAATTGTTGTTAAAACAAGATCGTGTGCTTGTAAATCAACGTACTTGCTTCTTTGACCAGTGAATCTGATTTTTTTTTTTTCTTTTACTTTTCGAAAAAAATAGGTCGGTCGGGCGATGGGAAACGAAACATTTTATCGGGATGGCCAAAAAGAGAAAAAATGTCTTGTACATTTGCATAAACAGTTGAAGCCAGCCACTTATTAAAGGTTTCGTGTTTCACGCGTGATAACCTTTGCCTTTGGCTTTCACAGTGTGTCAGAATTCGATATTCGTTACTTTAAATGAGGTTACCAGCCGTTAGAAAATCTCAATCTTTAATCTCAAAGTGCAATTTTGACTCCAATACTGCAATCCCTTTGTAAATGAAATTCATTCCTTAATTATGAGCGGAACGCGCTGATCAAAAACATGTCAACAACAGGAGCCGATTCGTATCGGCTCCTTGTGCTAATTACTGTAATGGCTGTCAAACTTCAAATGTTTGGCGGCGAAACATGTCACGTTCACGTGAAAGTAGACCATGCGGATCACGGAAACAACAGACAAAAAATAACCTTCGCAGCACGCGCGCAAATTTAAATAGATTTAAAAAAATTAAAATGGGGCACAGGGATTCGCTCTCTTAGCTCATTCTCTCCTGGTTTCAGATAATGCAAAAGGATTGTTTTCCAACCACTCGGTTGATCATTTGCCAATTTCTTGCAGCAAAGTACTCTTTGAAGTTTCAATTATGGAATTTTAATGTGGCGCTTTAAGACCTCCATCTTCGATAACAACAGCAACAAATTTTGAAAATAACTAATTACATTACTTTGCCACCCGCAAATAGCTTATAAACTAATCGAGGCGGGAGGGGGGGGGGGGGGGGGAAGGAGCTGAAGACGTATTACAAAACAAGATTTATTTATAGATGAGCGTTTAACTTTATCCTTTCCTTTCCAGATAAAATCGAAGATAATTTTGTTTTGCTTCTTTCACAAATTCTTTATCCAATAATATCAAGCTCGTGTGATATAAGAAGACAGGGATAATAAAGGTTTTGACAATTTGAATTATCCCTATGATAGTCAGATCCCTCCACCTCCATATTCGTAGCCTAATTTGAATGGAGCTGATTAATTCATTGATGTTTAGCTTTTGTTTTGCGTGAATGTCATAGGTAAAATGTACACTCCTAAGATTTTAACTGATCGTTTAATTTTTATGTTGTTCAGAGCGGCTTCTTGCACGGTACAGGCCAGGTTACCTAGCAGCAAAAACGCTCTCTTTTCTTGGTTTACCTTTAGACCAGAGCAAGTTCCATAATCTTCTGTAAGTTTAAGAAAGTTTGTGGAGAGAGATCATCCTTTAAAAAAACAGTCAAGTCATCTGCGAAAAGACTTACCTTGATCTCTTCATCATCGACTTTAATACCACAAATGTCATTACTGTTACGTGTATTAATAACACATAAAACTCGACTTGCATTTGGCCAATCTTTGGCCTACCAAACGCTCAGGAATGTGACCACGTTACCCGAATCGTTAACGTCTAGAGCCAAAATCGACTGTCACGCGTATCTCTGAATTCGCGGTCTACCTGTTTCGGTGAGTTCATTCTTCCCCAAATAAAGAACGATTGTTTTGATCTTATTAAATCATTTCTATGCCTGAAAATAGCCTTCGAGAGACAAATTTAATATATGATTCTTCAAGGTCGATGACAGATAAGGCCACAGTTAAATGACGTGTTGTGCAAATTACCGCGTTGCTAAGGCTAAAACGTTGCTTACGACGCCATATTGACAGCACGTCACGAAATGAGTCCAAACGAAGATTTTCGCTCGCCACGTCCGGTGCTACTTAAAGGCCCATGTTCACCCTAGATGCATTGCGCGCCCTGTACTCCAGAAAAAACATTTCGCGTAGTTGAAAATCGCTGCCTTTAGTCTGTAAAGTCAATCTTTGTTAATCTTCTACAGTTCGCTAAATCTGGTTTAAAAGAAAGTCTCAACAAGTTCTTTTGGTATTTTTCTTTACATCTTTTTGGATATTTTGGAATGATATAGAGCCTTTTTGTTTCTGTGAGTGTTTGTTTCACTGCAGCACTTTCGATGGCGGCTCCATCGAAACGAACGGTTGGAAGCATGGTTGGAAGACCGTGTCGACGGGGGTCGCCGAAGTACATTCGTCTCCGTGAATCCGCTTTTTTAATCCCTGGAGAGATGGGAAAGAAACTCTTGGCTGTAAATTCTACCGACAGCGTGTTTGCCGAGTTCCTTCTACATCGAATGTTCAATTGTAAACAAAGGTCCCGTTGAAATCAGTTGAAAGCAAAACAAGCGAGTCAATCTAACATGAACAATGCTTTATTTAATTTAACCTATGAAGCGAGTGATATCCTTAACGTAAACTTATCGTCTGGCGTATCACGATTAAAGCCGGCTCTAAAGTAGCGAGAACTCTTATTAGCAAACCAATCCTTAGCAAAACCTAAAGAAAGTGTAATACAGCGATTACAGCGATTACAGACTGTATGCAGTGCTGATTCGGCGCTTTGCAAACACAACTTCTCGCTTATTCTTTCGAGAACACATACCTAAAAGCTTCCTAAGAATTAACACAAAATAATAGATTGAGGAATCAAAACATTTCACAGTCGAATCGGGCTTCAGGAAAACCTCACCTGGTGCTTAGACGTTTCGTAATTTATGACCTTCATTGTGTTCATCGGACTCAACAAGGCATCCATATGCATTTACTACCAGTTTAAATTTTGAGGTGCTTTCTGCGGTGACATTTAACGAAGTCGGCGATATATCTTCCTCCATTTGGAAAAGAATTAAAAGTCTTACTGGCTTCTTTGATACTGTCTCTCTAAGCTTCGATCGAGCGTGAAAAAAGCTGCAATTGTAGTCTCCCTCGCAGTCGTTTTTAGTATCGTCACGCAACGCTCCTCAAAGTGGAAGCCAATCAAAACACTGCATTTGACAAAAGAATCGTTTCAAAACAAAAACACAAGCGCGCAAAGCCGTTTGGGTGAACATGGGCCTTTAAGAACAAAGGTTTTCTGGTTAGAATTTATGATGGCGAAGAAGAAAACAGCGTAGCGCGACGAGTTAGTTAAAGGCGATTTCCTGGCTTTCATAGACCGCAACAAATCGATTCTAAAGGATGAGGATTAATATCACCTCACTGAAACTTGCCAGGTTAATTCGTATAATGCTAAGGAAAAGCCACTGAAATCTCTGGAAAGAAGAACGGCATTTTGGAAGTTTTGGCGGCCGCGTGAAGTTACAAAGCGTTACAAACTATTTCCAACGCCATATCTCAAGAAAAAACTGACATACAATCCCGAGAATTTAAAGGTAAATTAACAATCAAAGCATAAGTCAGTTCCAATGAGCTTTTTTTCATTCCTAGCTATCGAAAGAAAGGTAGTTATTCGCAACTCATGATTACCTGAGCCTGCGGTATGAATTGGAAATTACACCTGAGGTGTGAAAATTGACACCTCGAATGTCAAAGTTCATTTCTCGCTTAAAAGGCTTGTATAGTTATTATTTTGGAAAATGATTGACTATTTAAGAAAGAAAGAACTTTTCGAAAGTGACGCGGTTATATAGCAGATCTGTTACCTTAAGTTAATGTTTGAAACTATTTGAAAAAGGTTTTTCGTAAACCTATTATCCAAAGGTCGTATTTTATATTATTGCCGAATGATACTGTACATCTTATCAAAGTTTCGTAGCTATCACTTTAAACTTATAAAGTTCTTCATAGTTAATGCGCCTGTAACCACAGCTCCCGTTAAGCTAATGCGAAACCAGTGCTGGTACCCGGGGGTACTGCCTATGATGGCTTAAACGGGGAGGCTCCTCCCTGAATGGGTACCTTTTTCAGCCTTCACTAGTTGAAGTATATAAAAAAAAAAGTAGGAAAATCTGTCATTTTGGTCAGTAAAATGACCTAATAAGGCTACGGAGGGATTATTTCATAGCTGCTAAAAAAAGTCGAGAAAATTTTCTAGTTTAGTGATTTCTTTATATTTAAAAGACTGCTTAAAGGGATGCAAAGATCTAAACTAGGTATAAGATAGGGGTACCATGTTGTTATGGAAAGGTATACGAAAGACGTACCCTCAGTTTGTGTAAAATGATAATAAAAGGGTAAGGGGTTGGACCCTGAGGCGGAGTCTCTTGGTATAAAACTTTGTTGAGTACCTTTCCCCTCCCCCGGGGTGCTGGAAGCACTTTATTGGAGATTAAACCTCGGTGTACAATAATATTATGGATAAGGTTTATTTTCGGTTTTACTTCTGTCAATGTTTGTTTATACTGTCATTTTCTCTTCAGGATAATTCGCGAAACGAATGGGTTTTCAAAAAAGCAATTGCAATTGAGACGTATCGAAACTATCATCCCATTCCAGTACCATGGAATATTTTTTCTATTCCTGCTGTGTGGATATACAACCTTTGTAAAGGAAAGGTGGAAGAAACAAGTCAGTTGGATAGATTAGAACAAGTAAGTCGTTTTTAAATGGTTTCCATCCTTTATCGTTACAATTTGATTTAAATGAGGATTTTCGGACAGGTATGGAAAATTATATTCCACAGGAGCCGACAACAACGCACTCAGTTATTTTTTAACGTATGTATTCTCTGCTTTTTTAAGTGAAGAAACAAGAGTTTTGTTGTCTATACATTCTCTACACAGACAAAAGGACACAAACTACGCCAGAATCTCTCTTGTGTTCTTTTTTCCTTTCCTCGGAAACACTCTCAGCGATTGTGTTAGTATCTGGATCTCCTGAACTAGAAATTTTTCCGTTTAGAATGATATAAAAAATTGATTTTTTGTGCAAACTCGATAGAGTCGAAAAAGACCTTCGCTTCTGTGTTGTCTACCATGTGACGTCACTCCCTTCGTGCTCCACTGAGAATTTCGCGGGCTAAATATTTCCGTTTTTGTGTTCCACTTACATACCTCACTCTTCGCCCTAATAACAACAACTTCTTGATAAACAAAAAGAAAAAAAAAAAATTTCTATTGACAATTAATGTTATCTTAAGATTGATCGTACGTTTCTACTGCTGGTTAATAGTGCAAAGTCTAGAAGCCTGTTATTTATTTATTTATTTATTTATTTATTTTTTTTACGCAGGCTCTCTTTTTAAATAGGCCATTTCTGAGTTGTCCCAATCCTCTGCTTCGATTCAACGCGAGACTAAAAGCCGAAAGCCATAAATTGATATGAAAATGATTATTTTTTTCTTATTTTCACATGAATGCTTTTGCTCTTGGCCTCGTAAATTGTGAATCGCGAGAGGCAATGCCTCTAGCGATTTCCAAACAGAGAGCTTGCTATTGTTCTAGTTGCATTTTAATTCCAAACTTGCAAAAATAATATATTTACAAAATATATTTCCTTTTGGCAAACTGATTCAATTTAACGCAATATGGATTAGAAAACTATGTAAAGATGGGTCATTGTGTCAGTCAAGTTATGCATTAATGTTGGAAATAATGAGTACACATTACCCAGTGTAATTTTGGTGGCCGTATCAACATGGGAAAAATCCCGGTCTGAAAAGGGTTAAATAAAAGAGGCAATGAAAGGAAGCTGGGGCGTAAACGTTGAAGTTGAACCTTTCCCGACTTTTAATTTTTAACTGTAATTGTTTCTCCGCAGGTCGAATCGAAATTTTTACTGGACAAGTACAGGCTTAAATACGGAGATTCCTTTCCTCCAGGAAGTGAGTGTGCATTGCATTCAACGAGTAAAGTCCCGTAAATTCAGCTTATTCCAGTTTTGAAAAGAAACTATCAGGAGCTCATATAACTACTTTTCTTATTACATGTTTATTCAGATAAGATTGACCAGATACTTGACGATACAGAGAATACTGAAAGCATGGTTAATCAGATTCTTTACCGAACCTTCACGTATCAAAAATGTCATGACAAAGCTCTTCTTCCTACCGGTGCAGAGGTAACTATACCACTTAAGTATCGGGTATTACAAACGTGGTCAGGGTGGGGGAAGACAAAAACGGGAAAAAAAAGCACAACAAACTGTGAGTGGAATAACTACTTGCAAACCAAAAATTTTCTACCGAAATCTAGTGATCAATTGTTGGTAAAGAAGAGTTGAAAGTCTTTTTAACGCACTGATTGAAACCTGTTTTGTTATGGGAATACCGGCCTCATCACTTTGTTGGTCAGCCCCTTAGTAAAATTATTTGAAAAGGATAGCCAGATCATTCTATCACCCAGCGAGCTGCGAAATCAAAATTTAAAGAAAGTTTGAATTGAACCCAGATGTAACTTGCGCATAAAGCAGAAATATTATCTAGGTAAAGATAGCTAGAACTGTAAAATCAATAGTGGGTAATGAACCCTGAACACGAAAAACGGCAACAATAAGCAAACTAGTGAAGCACATTAGCGGTAAGTGAACAAATAGCCTCGAGGAAATTTATTGTTACCATCATCATCATCATCACCATCATCATCATCACCATCGTCATCATCACCATCATCACCATCATTATTATCAATATTATTACTATTATTGAAATAAAATATTTGTTTTCTAAGAACTGAAAATGTCGCTTTAGATTTGACGTGAATAAGTGTGTTTAATCTAAAGGCGTGGGAAACTCATAAGGGCATACTGGTGGAAGACTACCTCATAACTTGTCTGCCTCATGTTAGCAATCAACCCAGAGGCGGCGCCAGATATAAAAAAGCTTTTTGTCGCAGATTTCCACATTTTGAGGTAGGTGTAAAACTGTTCAATTCAAATGCTTACAGATTACCTGGCATGATGTGATGTAGGCCTTTATTACGTTAATACAGATCACCTAATGTTATTAATTATAAGGCCTTAACATGAAATAACGAACATGACAGAGCTGACTTAAGAAGTTTTTGTTCACTTAAAGTGCCTATAACCCATAGCTTATATCTTTCTTTTTAAGAAATAGAAACATAAAGCATGCAAAAACAAGCAATAGAATGGGATTTGAGTTCAATCTCGATTTTTACTGCGATCAAAATCCTGGTTCACGAGGTAAAAAACGCGCCTTATGGGGGACTGGGCCGAGTAGCCTGTGACATCAACCCGGTATCTCGGCGATAACACCATTGGCTACAAGATACCGGTTGACGTCACAAGCATTTAGGGCCCAGTCTCTCAATCACTCCTTTTTTAATGAACATGGCGGGAAATTAGCCTCGTATTGCCAATTTCGTCCTTCGATACAAGTGTGTTGAAACGCAAAATAACTTTTACTTCTGCGCAAAAATTCTTTAAACTACATAAGTATTCTAGATTTAATATAATAACTGAATACGGGTGATAGGCACTTTGTTAATCCCTTTTTTTTCTGAAATCAAGCTTGATGAATCTTTGAGCAGCAATTGGTTAGCCCATGCAAAACAATAATAAAGAGGGATGCTTCTTATTTCGGTGGCCTTTAAATCGTCTGGCCTACCCGATATTCCTATACGTCTATTTAGGAATGGGCCTGAAACTTTGGCTAGACTGCTAACGCTACTCACGAACAGAACCATTAATGGAGGAACGCTACCGCTTGTCTGGAAACATGCTGTCGTCACGCCGGTTCACAATATGGAATTACTGATAAGCAAGATTGTTGCGCGATGCAAATGATGCGGTGCAAAAAGCATTTACTGTTTTAATACGAGGTAATATTTTACGAAAAACGGAATACGGTATTAATCCCCAAATGACTTCAAATGACCAGGACTGAGTTAGTTCCTCCCAACAAGACAACGTCGACTACAAATGACATGCACCGTAAGAGAGTTGTTACTTCAAAACCGGTTTTTGTTTGACCATTAGCGCAAACAACCTTTAAAAAATCACTTACTATCTATCTAGAATAACTAGTAAAACATATTTTCAAATAAAATTAAGTAGTTGCTGAACTCGAAAGTAAAAATTGCATAAAATTCCCTGACATCTTCGCAGAAGTGATGCGTGTAATAAGACTTAGATTCCGGCGATCATGTTTTCAACTGTTATTGATGAACAAACAGAAAAAACAATAAACAGACAAATTGTTTCTTGAAAATTTTCATTCGAAAACCCATAAGTTTACCATTAAAAGCAATTCACATAACACTGACAGGATCGTGGATCTGTTCCCACAAGTAAAATCGGCTGAGCACATGGCAAAAAATAACACTTAAGTTTAGTATCTGTCTCAGATCAGGCGCATTTCCTAATGTATGGTTTGCCGTGGTAGATAGGTTTGCAGCTAGTAGCCTCAGGATGATCTTTGCCCGTCAAACAATTCCAGGCTGCTGATGCATTTTGCCATTTTCGGCGAGAGACTTTGTGATGTCGTGAAGAAAATTAAACTTAAACATCCTTGTGCTGCTTCGTCGCTGGTCGATGTTTTCAAGCCATACCGCTTATAACTTTGTGGCTCTTTATGTTTTGCCAGGGATGCATTTTATAGCAGCATAATTACTTTATCTTTTACGCCACGAAACGATTTCTTTCGGCCGTAGGAATTACATGTATAAGCGTTGCAAGCTCAAAGTTTTTAGCCTTGAATTCTCCGATTCCATATTTGGGCAAATTAATTTTCCGTGCTTCTGATTGGACGGTTGCGCCGGCTAAAAAACCCGAGCATGGTTCTTAAGAGCGGCTCCGCGCAAATATCAACTAGACGTGGAAATAGTCAGAAAATGACCTGGCCTCAAACTCAGCCAGAATAAAGTCCTATGGGCCCTGGTTACAAAATCGTTGGTTTAAGTACGATCGAGTGAATAATATTTTTTCACGATTTTTTTTCTTCCCGAGGCCTAAAATGGGCAAAAATCATGCGAAATTAGAGTCATATTCAGTAACTCGTAAATTTTAAAATAAAGTTGGTTACTAAAATATAATGACACTTCGTATTTGTACTGTCTTTCCTCTATAATTTTAACTGATTAGTTCGCGATTTGGTCAACAAGAGATTTTTAAAGAAATTTTCAAAGTTGTTGACTCAAAATCGCTTTATCAACCGTCAAAATTTAGCACTTTTTCACGAGCTAAAAAAGCGGATTGGTACATGGCTTTGAACACCAAGGCTTGTATAGTCTGAAAGAGCATTCTTTTTTCTTCAATTAGCGAAATAAAATTTTTGAATAAATGAAATCACGAGCGCTGGCAAAGCCAAGCAAATGTAAATATTACACTAAAAACGGGCGAAAAAACGTGACCTCTGACCGAAGCACAACCAAATGCCAATTACGGTAGGGGCCAAACCTTTAATTATTAGGAAACTTCTTGAGACAATATTGGTCCGAAATGTGTATAGATTTTTTAAATAAAGCTGAGTTAAAGTATTAAGTGTCAAAAAGTCCACAAAGCGGTAAAAAATACAACAAAAGTCACGAGTAATCTGTTCCGTTTTCTGAATTTTATGCAGCGATTTAACGAATTAAGGTGGCTCGACTGGATTTTTTTGGGAGGATACCTCCCAAGTTTGAGCATTAACTACGTCGCCATGAGTAAAGATATGGAAAAAAGATTACCACAACTGTATTATGTAAAGATGAAAATGTCTTTTGATCTGGGTTTTATTGCAATCGGAGTCGCCATGGCAACGTAACGACGCCATTACGTTTTTTATTTATCTTTGTGTTTCTCTGTACCAAGAGTTTTTTTAAGAAATCGCTTGAGGGAGTTTGTACCTTCCATGATTGCCTCAATTATGGCAACGTTTGAACAAATTCTATGAGAGCATTTTGGAGATATTTTGAAACGAACTTTTAAGCATCATAAAAACAGTGAAATAGCATGCAATCCACGCAATTAGTTCAATTTTTAAGAAAATGATAAGCTTTGGAAACGCGGCTTCATCTCATAGTGGTTTGATTTCAATGAAAACTGCGTACAGAAAAAAGAGCAGAATTGCTCCGGGCGATCGCGAGTAAGAAGAATTTTAGTAACTTGTATTCAGTTGCTTTTGTTACAGTTTTTGCACGTAATTTGGTCCATGCCTACAAATTTCGCATTTTTCAAAAAACCGCTCGATAAATTTTTTTATAAATTTTGCAATCCCGAGATCAATGTCTATAAATATACCCTGCAAGTTTTAAGAACATTGAAAACAGAGAAGGCTTTTAAATAGGGCCTCGAATATAACCAATTTTGCCCCCAGATTTTGTGTTTACAAGTGAACGTCCTCATTATTCACTGGCATTGTTTCCAAGTTTCATATGCACGTGCCCATTTAGCAAAAAGATAAAAATTTGCATCAAAAAGGACCCTCGGTTAAATCACCCGAATATGCATGCTAATAACCGGGTAAAGAAATTAGTGATTATAACATCACAGCAATTCTTTGTAAGAGTTTCTGTGACGTTATAACCCGAGCCCGAGTAACATAACTATTAAAGTATTGCATTCTAAACGATGAGCCGTGACGTTCACCGCCTCGGCTTTCACTGCTATCTGTGACACAAGCCAATTATTAGCATATTCCGGGGATATTTCTTCCGAAAGTAATCGAGAGTTCTTTCTGATGCAAATTTATTTCTTTTTGCTAAATGTGCACGTACATATGAAACTTGGAAACAATGCCAGTGAATAATGAGGACGCTCAATTGTAAACACAAAACCTGGGGGGAAAATTTGTTATATTTTAGGCCCTATTTGAAAGCCTTCTCTGTTTTCAATGTTCTTGAAACTTGCAGGGTATATTTATTGGCAATTGATTTCGAGATTTATCGAGCGGTTTTTTGAAAAATGCGAAAATTGTAGGCATGGACCAAATTACGTGCAAAAACTGTAACAAAAGCAGCTGAATGCAAGCTAATAGAATTCTTCTTACTCGCGATCGCCCGGAGCAATTCTCCTCTTTTTTCTGTAGGCAGTTTTCAAGGGAATCAAACCACTATGAGATGAAGCCGCGTTTCCAAAGCTTATCATTTCCTTAAAAAATTAGCCAATTGTGTGGATAGCATGCTATTTCACTGTTTTTATGATGCTTAAAACTTCGTTTCAAAATATCTCGAAAACGCTCTCATAGAATTTGTTCAAACTTTTCCATAACTGAGGCAATTATGGCAGGTACAAACTCCCTCAAGCGATTTCTTAAAAAAACTCTTGGTACAGAGAAACACAAAGATAAATAAAAAACGTAATGGCGTTGTTACGTTGCCATGGCGACTCCGATTGCAATAAAACCCAGATGAAAAGAAATTTCCATCATTACATAATACAGTTGTGGTAATCTTTTTTCCATATCTTTACTCGTGGCGACGTAGTTAATGCTCAAACTTGGTAGGTATCCCCTCAAAAAAATCCAGTCGAGCCACCTTAACAATTTTTTACTGAATCCAACGATACCACCTGAGACTGTGTTAGTTTAAGAGTCCATAGAACTTCTCAGAAGATTCCTCGGAAAGACCTTTAGAAGGAAATGAATGAAGAATTTGAAGTTATAACTGTAACAATTTCACTTGCCGCCACGGCAATGAACAAAAACAGCTGTCGAACTGCCACGGGCAAACCAGCTTTCAGTGTAGTCATGCAAAGCATGTCACGTCACGTAATTCTGCCCACTTACTTTTTCAAATGTAGGCGAAACCTTCTGGAGTTGAATTCGTAGCGACCATATCCAAATTCAGACAGAGAATTAAAATTTCGCCGTTTTTTGTTTACATACTCCATAAAACGGTAAATTATGTACTTTCTTTATCGTAGTCGTGAAAAACGGGCAAAGAAATGTACAAACAATGCAAAGTTGTTGTTTTGCTTATAAAACCTATTGTTTTTTGACGTTCCTTGTTGCCTTCCGCGTCTTTGGATCTTGAAGTCCTTGTAAGGACTTAATATGTCTTCACGAGTGATGCCATTTTACTTACTTTTGGAGGTTAGGCACGCGCACCAAGGTCATAGGTACAATACCAAAAGCACGATTTGCTGCGTCGTCCTTTTGGGCAAGCTGTAAAAGTACCAAGGGAGCTTTAGAATAAACGGTGCTTGCACATACAACACGCTACCGGGAAACATCAGATAAATAGAGACGCTCAGTAAATTTAAGACTACGCTCAAACGCCATCTTAGACAAAAATACCTGTACTTTTTGCCTTGATAACTTAACTAATTGTCTAGTCTCTTAAATGTTTTAATATCTTTGTTTTGTTCGTGTCAGGGCTCCATTTAAACTAGCTCTGCTAAATTGGATGCTCCTGGATAATATTGATTTAAATAAATAAGACAAATCTCTATTTATCTTTAACTTCTTCGTGTGAAACAAGGGAAAATAGATCGTTAATATTTCATCAAAGGTAATGATCCTGGAAAGTGGAGAGACGAAATGTATTGCTCTTGGAGTGGTCTTTGAAGATTACTACACGGTCCTAAGTCCAGGACTTGAGGGAACTGTGGGGTACCATACAAAGGATAAGAAGATCCATTGCAAGGGCGGCAAAAATACTACAGGTATGTATGAAGACTGAGCTTTGCATTGCATTGATTGATCATGCACTAAGAATAACTCAGAGGCGAGCTACTTGACTGATACTCAGAGTTCATATAACCTTGACGTTGTTCAATTTTAACTCCATGTCGTGGCTTTACCTTTGAATGAGTTACATGTATTTGTGGTTCAATTATTCCTGGTTTAGAGTTTATTTTCCATTTAAAAAAGGGAATGTAGGATAATAAGCCAAACAAAGGAAAATTAAGTTCAAAATCAAAGTTCTTGTTATACTTAAGGAAGTATTTACTCAAGGTCCCATCAAATTTCTTAAATTGAAATCTTGCGCATGAAACTTTACCTGTGTTTTCACAATTCCTGTGAAATTGGACATTTATTTTCTCGGGCTCACACAATAAATTCTCTTTTATTGGTGTTATTACAGATAGCTAATCATATCTTGCTCTTGAAGAGTTAAATAAAAAACGCGATATGCTTTAAATTATTCTGCATGGTACAAAAATTTGTACAGTGAAAATTAAAATTACTAAACCGGGCAAAATGTTAAAAATGTCAACGGAAGGGGGTCGACAGAAAAAGTTCATACTAACATCATACATAGGTCTGGTGGAGTAATGGACAAATATACCAAACATAGGTTCTTCACTGCTCTTGTATTAGAGATACGAGCATCATTTTTTTCGACCCCCTCGGACGCCATGTTTATAAGCAAATTTTCACCATTTTCTGAAACTCACAGAACCCTCCAAATTTAACGAGCGAAGTTTATTTTTTATATGCGATACAACACATCACAGAACTACTTTCTAAAACCATAAGATTTGTTAAGTATCCACGACAAGACTAAAATTTTCTTATTTTATCTGTCCTAAACTCAGTGTCTACAAACGAGCAAAAAATCGGGCATTTTTGAATTGATCTACAGCAAACAACTAAAACGACAGAACAACTCTGACAGCCAAATTGCAGTCTGATATCATCCATGTAACCAAAACACTAATAATCATTTTGGGCCATTGAAAAAGGAAGAAATTAGAAATCTCACATTTGTTATAGTTTCCAAGCTTTTTCTTGTAAACAGGCCGATCTCTTCGTGTTTGTTTTTAGTCCTCTTCGTGAATTTTCCTTCATATTTCGCTGTAAAGTATGTTCAGCAGCTGGAGAACATATCAAAAAGCTCGAAATACGGTCTAGGTTACATTTTCAAAGAGCAAAAAGTGCTGAACGATAGGATGAAACTAGAAAATAACGAAAGCGACGCCATCTTGAAAATTCAGCACTCAGGAGGGACTGGCACTAGTAGCTGCGTTCGATATCTAACATAAGGAGATAAGGACAAAAATTTCAAATTTTTCACGACTCAATTGTCTCGTAATTCCCAAAAGAGACTTGAGCACATAGAAAACCAAACCTAATACAGAAATGTAACCAGAAAGCCTCGGATTCATGTAAGAAGTTCCTTTATCGAACGTTGGCTATTACAAACTATTACCAGGAGCCTATTGGCTCCTGTAATAGGCCATTTGCACTAAGAGGTCATGTGACATCGTTTTTATGAAAATGAAAGTTGTATGATTTTGCCTTCAAAAAATGATTAGTGGGTCATATCCTAAACAAAATAATAGTGATTTGGTTTTTCAAACCTGCACCGTTGTCTTAAAATGAGTAAGTTTGTAGCTGGTCACGTGACCAAAATGTGATTTTGAAAATTACGAATTACTTCTTTCTGAACACAAATTTTGCACTTAAACTTCAAGGAAAATGTTGAAAAAATGATGTGGTAACGTTTGCAGCACATCTGAGCATAACTATCAAAAGTTTAACAAGATGTAAGCAAAAACTAGTTTTAGCCGCCATGTTGGAGGGCAAGAGTATGCCCTCCAACATGGCGGCCAATACAAATCATACTACTTTGTTGAAAAATCAAAGTGCCATAAAATATCTCCCTTAAATTCTTTTCCTCTTAAATTTCGGGTGTAAGATAATTTTTATGTGCTCTGTCAATTTTTGGCATCAGCAGGATTCCAACTAATTGTTTAAGGGAAGTATTGGTCACGTGACCTCTTAGTGCAATTGGCCTATTATTATCAGTAAGATAAAAAACAAAAACAAAAAACAAACCAGCTTATCAGCGAGCACTCCAGTCTTATTTCTTCTTCAGTTACTTCTTTTAGTTGAAGTTAGCTTACTTTTCTTTCAAAGGAAAAAACAAGAAGAACGCTTGATCGCAGGTTAATTGCTTCATTCCCTCCTCATTTCGAGGTGTCCCGTGAATGTAGATAATATTAAAGATCTATTTTGTCTCTTTATGAATCACTTAACTTCGCTCTCATGGGAGCTAGCTAGACTTGCTATATATCAACCTCGCGAGTTTCTAAGCGTGCGGGCTAACTACGGGCAGAACATATTGCTTGCTGTAAAATTTGCAATAATTTTTATCACCTAAAATAAACAGTTGAATCAGCGTGCGGAGCGGACGAAATGAAGGTGGTGGGGATGCTCGTCGACTCGCTTAGAGGTGTAAACTTCGGATTTTGGTCTCATTTAGGGTGTTCTGGGCTAAACGCCATCATATTTAGCCGTCAAGGTCTCGTTTAGGGTAGCACGCGAAAAAAGATCAAAATATATATTTGAAATGTTTATTTTTAATTCGTTTTATTTACTCCATTCATATTACCCAAGTTTTCTCATTTGTCTGTGTTTCAACATGGTCTCTTTTAGGGATCAAAAAAAGCTTTGGCCACGCCCAGATCGGTCTCCTTTAGGGGGTTAATTCAAAATTTCCGACAAGCATCCCCACCCCTTTCATATGCGGAGTCCCCCCCGTGTTTGAAAGTAAGCCTTCTAACTGATGATCTCATCACTATCACTTCGCATTTCCATAAGGTAATAGACTGTTGACAAGAGCTGTCAAAATAAACCATTCAAAGGGTTTACCAGATCTGGTTTACCGGAAGGATCCGGAAGGAGCTTTTGTTAAAAAGTACCACTACAGGGGTTCCTACGGCTCTCACTCCGTGCCCCTTCCCCTCGTTGTTTTTCCTGCTCACTTCTTTTTCAGTATGCTCTTTGCACGGTCCACACAAGCTAAACGCCACGGGTCCGGACGAATTTTTTACTTGTGCAACCCGTTTAGAGGGAACGTGCAAATTCTCCATGGATTGCAATACTGTTTGCAGTTTAAAAACTTTACGGTTCCGCGGGTCCCATGTAAAGTAAAGGCGGACCCATGCAAGTTTTTGGCAGTTCTAAAATTTTTAAAAGTGGTCTGAGTGTCAACTTGAGTTTTGACATTTCCTACATCTCTTCCTCACTGGATTTGTTAAAACACTCTCACTACAGCGTTTAACACAAGCAGAATCCATGTTCACAGTCCTCACATTTAGAGTAATTGATAAGGTCTTGCCTTAACTTCAGAGGAGGCACTGATGACAGAAACGGAATTTATTCATCTGCTCGGAGGTAATTTCCAACGCCAATTCGTTTGTTAATCCTTTCCACAGCGCTGTTGCAAAAAATGCGCGCGCGAGTCACACAAGATGGCACAAAATGTGCTAAAAATAGTACATTTATTGACTTTGATATTTATTGATTTTGATGGGGTCAGCCCCATCCCTGGAAAATGTATCCAGTTACGGTCTACTACCCCGATTTATATATATATGGCTCCTGGTGGAGTATAAAAAAGTAATTTTGTGCAATTTTGCAGCGTAATTAGCGTTGCTAGATAACTCTGTCCGCCATCAGAAGCCCGTAAACCAGAATTTAAAAAAATGTATGAGTAAAGACTATACATCAATATTAATATTAATAATTGTAAAAATTCTAGTATGAGCCATTAAAATTGTTGAATGACCTTCTTCACCTTAGACACTCGTGTCAGTCAAGTGTGGATCGACGTCCGCCATTTCGAATTTTGTTCAAAAAAACCTCTGACCTAACAGCCCGGCTGCATCTTGCGCCCATCATCTGCCCCCAAGGGGTGAGAATCTGGCTCCTTTTTTTCATAGGAAATTCATAAATTGTCTACTAAAACACTGTGCAATATGGAAGCAAGGCCAATTTAAGCACTAAAAACTGCTCAGACATCTCAGAATTGGAAGAAAACTAGTAAGAGAAATTGCTCAGAAGGTACGCAAAAAGTTGCTTGGAACAAAAAAAGTTGCTCGAAATACTACAAGTTGCCAAAAAGTTGGCGAGCAACTTGTGGAAAGCTCTAGGGAGAAGGGGGAGGGGGGAGGAGTGGGAGGCTACTCAATAAAGCTTTGTTCGGAGAGGCTTCGCCCCGAGGTCTAGTCCCTTACCCTTAAATGTACTATTTTTGACAAAAGGTACCCCTTTCGTGTAACTTCCATTAAAAAGTTGTACCCTTTATATCTGCTTCGCGAGAATAAATCGGTAAGAAAGGAGGTCTTCCGGTCATTTTCGAGTAACCTTAACATGTAAATGACATTGCCATAAGGCGTGTTTCTTCTAAGCATTTTAATAATAGGCTCTTTAAAATACTAAATGAAAGATTTTCCTCTCCTTTCACGTACTTCAACTTGTGATTTCTTAGCTACTCTTTGATACACCTGATGCTTCAAAGAGGTACCCTTCGGGCGACGGCTTCCGGACTATGAAACTGTGCATCGTGAAATCATGAACAGGAGATGAGTGGACCCTCGGACATGGACGAGGATTGAAGACTGACGCAAAAAATAAATGATACAAAAAAGAGTCCAAAGAAACGCTAAGACTTATATGGGATAACTCAAAATGAAGTGAATGAAGAGCAAATGAAGACTGAATAAAGTAATGCTAATTGGTCACCTGTTCACCACACCCCATCACTCCGCCGAAAAAAAAAAAAACGACAACAATTTAACTAAAAGTAGTAATTGAAGAAGAAATAGGACTGTAATAGGTCGCTATAAGCCGGTTTGTTTGTTTTTGTTTTTTATCTGTTTGGTAATTCATCACTCGTGGACAAGGCAGCTACTAGTGCCAGTCCCTCCTGAGTGCTGAATTTTCAAGATGGCGTCGCTTTGTTATTTTCTAGTTTCATCCTATCGTTCAGCACTTTTTGCTCTTTGAAAATGTAACCTAGGCAGTATTTCGAGCTTTTTGATATGTCCTTCAGCTGCTAAACATACTTTACAGCGAGATATGAAAGAAAATTCACGAACAGGACTTAAAACAAACACGAAGGGATCGGCCTTTTTTGCAAGAAAAAGCTTGGAAACTATAACAAATGTGAGATTTCTAATTTCTTCCTTTCTTCAATGGCCCAAAATGATTATTAGTGTTTTGGTTACATGGATGATAGTAGACTGCAATTTGGCTGTCAGAGTTGTTCTGTCGTTTTAGTTGTGTGCTGTAGATCAATTCAAAAATGCCTGATTTTTTGCTCGTTTGCAGACACTGAGTTTAGGTCAGATAAAATAAGAAAATTAAGTCTTGTCCGTGTATACTTAACAAATCTTATGGTTTTAGAAAGTAGTTCTGTGATGTGTTGTATCGCATACAAAGAAAACTTCGCTCGTTAAATTTGGAGGGTTCTGTGGGTTTCAGAAAATGGTGAAAATTTGCTTATAAACATGGCGCCCGAGGGGGTCGAAAGAAGTGATGCTCTTATCTCTAATACAAGAGCAGTGAAGAACCTATGTTTGGTATATTTGTCCATTACTCCACCAGACCTATCTATGATGTTAGTATGAACTTATTCTGTTGACCCCCTTCCGTTGTCATTTCTAACATTTTGCCCGGTTTTCTCTGACAACCACTCTTAAACCTTTTACTTTGTGTTAGGCTCCACCGCCTCTAAACGAGGTGACGTCATTCGATGCACTGTCATGTTTGAAGAGAAGCAAGAGGTAGATGGCAAAATTCAAGTTCCTGTCGTTTTCAGTGTGAACGGAAGCAGGATAGTTCCTGAAGATAATAACCCATCTTTCATTGAATACAGCGAGGAAAGAGCACTTTTCCCTTACGTTGCTTTTGGTAACGCAGACAGCAACGTGTTGGCTAAGGTACACATTTTCCTGGCCTTTTTGTATATTTCATATTCAACTTTCTTGGAAATACAATTTGGCCGAAATCGCGACCATTTTAGAGGGAAAAGGTAGTGGGGAGCTCAGCAGCCCGATGACCACCTGATGTTAAGCCCGGTGCAAACGGACGCAACATCGTTGGGAGATGTTGCGTCTGTTTGCATGTTGCTAAAAGTTTGACCGGTTTCAAGTTTGTACAACAACTCCCAACATGCAACAGGGTGTGCAAACGGACGCAACATTTAACATCCAATATTTGCCACCATTTTCTCTAGCCTTCTTCCCAGAGCTTCTTGGTTGTCGTTCCTTTTTCTGTCGATATCCTATACAATTGACGTCATTGGTACTGGATACCTCGAACAACTTTCACATTTAGTCAACACTAGCTGGTTTTGAAGAAGTAACTGGTGGGGGAGTTGTGCAATTCAGAAACCGAAAAATGTTTTGAATGACTAATAATAATAGCTAGCCTTAGTTACTCGGCCTAGTTTCAAGCACCCAAAGTCTCGTTGGTCCAGTGATTTCAGAGGAATTAAATAATTTGTAAGAGGGATTTCACTGACAGTAATTTCTTCAACGAAGTGGCGAATTTTAATTATTTACACATTGTGTAATTATTATTTCTGTAATTATCATAATTATTATTATTGATCAATAATTAATTAATAGAATTTTTATTAAAAGAAGAGTAGAATAGCCGGTACGTTAGCCGAATGTTAGAAGTAGAGAAAGCTACGTACATTTACGCCATTCCGGGCTGAAAGTGTCATTTACCCTGCTAATATCAGCTTTGCTTTGTTAAAGAGGCTTGCGAGTGTCTAGAACAGTCCATTTAGGACTATCGCACGTGCACGGATTGAAAAAGGACTCGCGGTTTTCGATAAGACAATTGATGACGTCATTTTATTTCCTCTTTTTTATTTAGAATACGTTTACTTTAGAAAAAGTTTTTTTGAATGAGTTTTTTTATTGTAATGAAATGTTTTTTTCTAAATTCGAATAACTTTTTTTTCATTGAAATGGGTTTTTAAGCGAAATTAGGTGTATTTTATGGTAAGCTGTCTTATCAATAAATGATTATTAATTAAAACTAACTGTCGGACGTGCAAGGGGGGAATGGCCCCTCCCCCCCAATAAGGTTTTTCTGCGTTTTTTCCTGGAGAATAAAACTTCAGTACCTGACGTTTTCAGTAGCTGTTCATTCATCCCTCGCACACATTTTGAGACAAGTCTAGTGATGGTCAGTTGCTATGGCTTCGAGCTATGACGTCATAAGCAGCAGATGGTCTAGCCAATTTTGGGTGAAAGTACATGTTTTTTCAACTTCTTTCAACAATAAAAGTAAATCTTGTGCTAAAATCGTGCAAAGTACATATTTTTGAAAGCATATATGTGAACACCAAAAGTTACCATTTCACGCGGTTTTAACCTGATTTTTAATTCTTGGTGAAATCACAGGCCTCCAGCAGCGCCACAACCCCTAAAATATACCTCAACTTGGCTTTCCGCTAAAGGTAATATCGTTTCAAATAGTGCAATGTATCCAAAACTTCGGGGAGGAGGTCCAAACATCCCTCATCCCCCCTTCCTTCCTTGTACCACGGTGAGGTATGAATTTGCGTGTACGTCCTGGGGTTAAAATATAATAATAATAATAATAATAATAATAATAATAATAATAATATATATATTTCTTTAATGGAATGAATTTTTTCAACCGACAAATATTGTCATTTTTTAATCAAAAGGAATAATATAAATAGTGCTTTGCCTGAATAGTTTTTTTCAGTGAAATTAATTGTAAATAGGATTATATAGTTAGCGTTGTTATCAATAAAAGGTTTGGGTTATTATTATTAATAATAATAATATTAGTATTATTAATAATTATTAATTATTACTATTACTATTACTAATAATAATTATTACTATTATTATTATTATTATTATTTCCATTTTATTTTTTTACAGATGTGTTCTCGGGATTATGTTGATTACCAAAGCCTAGTGATGAAGTCAAGACTCGACGACATTGAGTCAAAACTCGACGGACGACTCACAAAAGTGGAGGCTAAACTTGAATGCTTTGATAAAAAAATTAACGCTGTGCGTGAATGTTGTGAGAAAAATCTTAGTGTTATGGAAACCTTGCTAGCAAGAATGGGCACAGAGGAAAAGAAACCGTAATGATCCTCGGATAAGACTGCGATTAGATAATACAAACAATGAAACGTAGCAATGTACTGCATTCGATTTAGTAAAAGTTCATTAGTACCCTTAAAACCGCCTTTGATTGTGAGTCACGGATCATGGGTGTTTGCTTTTGCAGTTCCAACTCTTTAACTTTCCATTTCTGGAACATATCATTTTCCTCTCGTAAATATTCAATTGCTTCCCACCACTCCTCCTTTTGATTTTTCGCTCAAACTGACAAACTTCGGCTTCAAAAGGCTTTTTTGTTCTTCTCAACCCAGAGTCGAGAACTGCAATCTTGGAAACCTCAAACCTTTGGTAAGAATCGTATGTTTTTTGTTTTGGTGATTTCACTTTAGTTTTACAGAAATAATGCTTTCATTTATGGATGTTTTGTATCAGATGCTCGTAGAAATCGGCTGGTACTCAAATAACTGAAACGTGTTTTCTGAATCTTCAACACTAGTGATGCCTCAAAAAAAGAATTATGTCCGCTTTGCCGTGGGGCAATACGCAAAGGAAATTAAATCTGGCAGCAAGAGCTGGCCAAAGAAAAGATGAGGTGAAAACCTTGCAGCAGTAAATCCAGAGACTAGATAATAAGGTATTCAAATTTAGAAGATAAGTTTCTGCTGACAATTTTAATATGCGATTGCAACGAGGACTGGAACGAGGCTGTCCACTTCTATTGCTGTTTGATTTCCTTCTCATGTTTACCTATTCTTTCATATTCTTTGCATATCTGTCGGTGATCATTTAATCGAAAGTTTCTTTTTTTTTTTTTTTTCTATCCGATATCGGGCCTTTTTTTTTTCTTCTTTTTTTTTTTTTTTAAACACAGATCGAGATTAATTTATAACAAGATCCTGTAAGAGATTCGTCTTAGTCAATAACAATACATGTATTCACGCAAGTGAGGAGAAATCAACATTTGGTATACAGTAAACACCGTCGCTTCTTAAGTTCTGTCATTTCAGGCTAAGAGAAACAAAATTAAAGATGAAAAATTCACACTACTGCATGCAATGTAATATTTGGAATATATTAACATATATTTACAATCATAAACACAGAACCTTTTTAGCTCTTTGATTTCGACAACAATGTTTTAAAGACATAAATATTTCTCCAAAATTAAACTAACACATTTAAGCAAGTACAATTGTTCATGTAGAAATTATGGTTTTGAAATGAATGGGTACAAGGTTTTAAAAACAGTGGAATGTTTTTTGCCAGCTTGCTGTGATATCATAAGGGCGGCCACATATAAGATATGGGATGGTATAAACTTTGATAATCAGCCTGGTCATAATTGCAACTCCTGTTGAAGCCTCCCATTAAACAATCGAAACAAAAAAAATCTGATCAAAAGAGATTTTAAAGGCAACACGCTACAAATATAACTTGAAAAACATTTTTGAGGAAGGTTGGCCCCAGCATGACTCAACCTCCTGTTTATATTTAGGTGTAAGCCAATGTAATATTTTTCAGAAAAAAGAATTTGGGGAATGTCTGTCAGCTGAGAGTCAAGAAAAAATATTCACACCTCTGAAGGTGAAATAAAGATAGATGGATGACTTTGTCATTTCTGTATGAGAAAATATTTGTTTAAATTAAAGGAGGCTATTCACTTAATTGTATGACATTTATCTGCTGATATAATTTAAAAAGTATGAAAATAACAGACCATAATCTTTGCTCTCTGTTTTTGAACAGTGACACGTATACGTCCACCAACGAAAACCGTCTCACCTCAGACACTGCACCGTAGATGTAGAGAAACATTTCAGGCTGCCATGAAGATTCATGGAGGAACAAAATCTAACAAACACCTGCACTTGATGGTCTCTACCATACTGTTTCTAAAAAAATGCAAAACTAGTGTTCTTGGTGATTATACATTATGTAACAGTAAGGTTACAAATTATATCATTAAGCAATGTAAGCGAAAGCAGTTGGCAGAATTTGAATGTTCAAAAGATAATGTATTGCGAAGTATAGCTACGTACTATACTTCTGGGATACTGGGGAAAAGGAAATACCATTGAGGAAGAATTCTCTTACTGACATAGATGATGAAAATATTGAAAGGCGCTTTAGAGATTTACGTGAGTATTTACCACGGCTAGCCAAATTTTAAATATGCAGGGGAAACGCAAAGGTGCATTGAAATGGTTTGGGGAAGGGTAGGTTTCTTGTTACATTTAGGGGGATGGATGTCCTTTTGGTAAAAATGAATCTGCTTGTTCATTCCTTATTAGTTTTCTGAATGTAGGAAAGAGAGTGGCATCTAGCATTGACAATTTTTAGTCTTTGGTGCTAATGTAGAGGAGACGTCTCCTATTCTAAAACGTAGTTAAATTCTGTATGTAAACAAATTGTAGATTTTCACTCACGTATATTTGAAATTAATGGTTTACAAGTATCATTTCATTTTAAGAAGCTTCCCAATGAGACGAAAATGCTTACAATGCTTGGTGGGGAGCTAAGCAATTCTGCTACATTCTTTTCGTCATTTGCAAATGTAAGTAGAAATGACTGTACTGACTTAAGCGGCACATTTGGGTCCAGCCCTGCATGTAAATGGGAACCGGCAGGCAGTATTCAAGTGGACTGAGGGTTATTGAAAAAGTAGATTCTTTGAGGTCTTCACTGGATGGGAAACCTTTGTCCAGAAAACAGAAGAGAACGAAAGTAACCGAATCTATAGCTCGTCAAAAGAGCCGTCAAGAATGTCTTCCTTTGGCGGGTAAGTTAATTGCCAAAGCTCATGTAGAGCCACTTCATCTCAAGAATATTGCTTGGGGTATTTTTTCAAAGTATTGTTTAAGGAGGCAGTGGCAAAATCTAACATACCAGCAACCTGCAAAACATTTGCGTTCGTTGGGTTAAGACTGAGGGATTTGTGCCCAATCATCAATCGATTAAAAGTGGAAGATACTCATCTTGAGCAACTTCCAAACTTAGCACAAGAGTACTATCGTGCCAGTGCACTACTGTTACCCACCTCAGCAAATCCCACCATCTGGACCATTTGTCATGTTGTGCCTGCTCATGCCAGACAAGTCTATGATAAATACGGTCAAGGTCTTTTAACAGTAACAACAGAGAAGGTAGAGAAGCTAAGCATATAGCTTTGCAAAAGTTGAGTGCAAACACCACCTACCAGAATCGATGGGCTGAAATTTTCAGGCATAAATTTATTATCTTAGTTTGGTTACCTGAATAGCATCATGAACCTTGTTCTTACACTCCTAGTAAAAATGTTTACATTACCCAAAGGGTTTTTAATGACAGTAACTATTGTTATTGTGGACTACATAAAGCTGATCCTGCTGACCAGAGCTTTTGTTGATGTGGTGATCATCGTATAACACTAATTCATAAAAGTGTAAAGGAGGGAAAACTGTTGCAGGATTATCTTAGTTTCAGGAAAAGTATTTACAGTTATGAAAAGGTGAAGTTACATGAATTGTCAATTGCAGCCACCACATTATTGGGGTAATTAAACAGCACGTGATCTTCGTAATTAGCTGTTGTCTGTTTTTGCTTCAGAAACTTCAGCATTTCATTTATAATCTGTTAAGTGACAAATGACTGCACACAACTGCATACAACTGCATTTTATGTAACTTTACCTTGATTTAACAGGCCATAATGCGCTGAATAGTGGCCACACTGAGAGTTGTTTCGAGTGTTTCCTTTAGATATTTTGAAACGTTATTGCCAACGAGGCAACCGAGCTAAGAAGCGAGGATGACTCGGCGGCAGAATTATAACGCCGTGTAATGTAGGCAAAAACTCTCAAATTCTGCGAAACCCTCTAAAATTTGCGTTTTTGACCATATTTGGGTGTAAGACCCCATATTTGGGTACTGACGTCATGGTCGTGTATTTACAACTCGTGGTTCTAGATTGGGGGATTCAGTGTGCAGCTGTTCGTTGTCTGTTGAAGAGTACCTAACTGGTAAGTAAGCTCGATTTCTAGTTTGAAAGGGCAATTAGTGCTCTGGTTTGCTTTATAAATTGTCTAAAGTAGCCGCTGATCAAGGAATAGGGTTTTACGCTCAAATTTTTGTCAGAACTAGCTTGTTCTTTGCAGCTCGACTTATATTGAGGTAGCGTGTTCGCTTCTCGACTCAGAACCAGGGTTTTCAGTGTTCTCTTTTCTTTTGTGAAGTGAGTTTTGAGCGGTACTTGATCAAGGCGTAGGGTTATATTCTCAAAACATATATCAGAACCAGCGCGTTCTTCGCAGGTCGATTTACATTGAGCCAGTCCTCACCTCCCGTGAAGTAGTAACTTTATTTAACCACGGAATCCTTATCACTAAAAAGTGGTCTTCTAAATAAGAGCCGTGCACATTAAGCTAAGACTTAAGAATAACAAAGGTTATTGAAAAATCCTATAATAAATGCAACTGAGAAAATCTTAATGTACAATAGCGGAATAAAAAAAATTTAAAGTAGTGGCCTGCTTAGCCCCAACTGCTTAATTAAATAAACAGTTCTTTCCAGAACAACGTCTTACTTCACAATGTGTTGTCCAAAATAGTAAGGGAGGACGAGGATTTTCCGCCCAGGAAAAAGGCAAATTCTGGCCTCGGCTAGGCAGCTGAATAGAAGATACAGCTGAAGATATGGTAAAGTAAAATTTATGTGCGCGATATCTTTTTTTACTATTATTATTTTCAAAGTAGTTGGGGGCACCCAACGACGATTTCCCCCTAAATGCATTGAAAACACATTTAAGGCTGTTTAGAGTACTTTCAAATGCATTCTAAGCGGCGCTAAAACATAAATTTAGTCAGGAGGGCTAAAAGCGAAGCTCTTGATAATATTTATAGTTTGCTCATACTAAATATAAAATCGTGTAATGCTAAGCGAAGAAGGCAACGAGACAGGGACACCCAACGACGGTTTCCCCAAATACATTGAAAACACTTTTTGGCTATTCATAAAGTACTTAAGCTCTATAGAAATGCATTCTAAGTGGCGCTATCAAATTTGTATCTCAGTGTTCGGCCATTCTAGGGGAACTTGAGTCTTTTCGAAATTAAGAGGAATTCAGAATTTTTCTCCCGAAAATTTTAGATGCAATTTAACGTATTACGAAGGAGATAATTTTTCAGATTCCTTCTTTCATCACATTTTTGAATCCGAAAATTTTAGGATTCCTTTTCACTCGTTACGAAAAAAATAGCCTAATCCGGGGAGTGAAATGTGAAAAATTGAACTTCAAATCAAAATCGTAGGGAATTTATTAGCAAGATTAGTTGAGCTTCGAAAATTGTACATGAGTGGAATGGTCATCTAGAAATTTTTAGCCAAGTGAAAGAAAATTCTAGGCAAAATTTGCTTCTCCGCAACGATATTTTACAGAAACAGTCGTTGGATGCCCTTGACCAGAACTGTGAAAAAAACAAAAAGTCAAATCTTGTACATTTCCTTGCCGTTGATTTGCATGACGACTACGTGAAACGTCCATAAAACTTTCTGGTTTTCACTTTTTTTCTGGAGGAAATGTGGTACATGTTCTTGTTCACTTTTTCCACTATCGCTCATTTTTCTTTTTTTAGCTCCGCTATAAAATTCGTATCTCTTCGGTGATCCTAGGGCAAATTGGATCTTTTTGAAAATTACAAGGGCTTCAATATTAATTTCCCGATTGATTGACCTAGAAGCAATAGTACCATCCCTCCCATAGCAAGTGTTGTCGCGCGGACGTGTTCGCTAAGCTTGAATACTCACGTCGCGTATTAACCCTGGTAGTTTGCGGTCATATCGAAGCGTAAAGGTCAAGAGTGTTTGTTGATGAGCGAGGGATTGTTGTGTAGTTGCGATGGGTTTTTAGGAGCCAGCGAGCAAGAAGCAGGAGCACACGTTACCTGCAGAGTAACCCCATGGCAATTTGGAGCGGATTTGTCGATTATTCTCGAATTTATAGCGCGTCGCGTGAAGGCGCGCGGAGATGGTCCGTTTGATTTGTAGCCAGGTACCATTCACTAAAGGAGAATTAAAGGCTACAATTGCAAAACTCAGCAAAATTCCCATTTTAACCGGCCAGCAAGAAGAAGGAGACGTCCAGTTAAAGGTATCTTAGCTTCGTTTTGTTATATTTTGACTTTTGGACTTTTTTAGTTCATGGGAGTTTCGACGACTCATCCCATTTTGTCCACGTGAATATTAATATATTGACACAGTACGTCTGGGCCGCCTGTGTTACAATGTATTTTGCACTTTCTCAGAGGGTGGGTTGGGGTGTGCATATCTGACCCAGTTGTTTGTTCCCCAGCAAGGCTGATGATCAAGATGTCTAATAAGAAAGGCATACTTTGATGTCAGGCAAAGGTACTTTATCACGTGTGATAACAACCCCGAGAGACAAACATTCATTCACCTTAAAATCCCAGCCCAACCCCCCTCTGGGTTTAACAGTCAGTGATATATTTGTAGGTGCCTTAGGGAAAGTCATTCTTCTACTGTCAACAGCTACATGTACAACATTTCTGGGTATTTTGCTGTGACTGATTAAACCACTGGTGAGCCATGAATATTGTTTTACAGTTTTCATAGCAGCATGAACATATGCCTTTATGCCTTGCTGAGTGGATGTGTAGGAAACGACGAAGATTCCTAGTGACAAATAGGTGAATTAGTATCTTCACTGAGATCCACCAATAATGATAATCATAATGATAACTATTAGAATACTAAAATATTGCTTCATTAGAGGACAGTTGCTATCAGTCACTGTTATTATTATTCTTGGAAATCTTGTATGAGAATCCTTTGGGTCCCAGAAGTAACAGACTTCTAACTTCTCGAAAAAACAAAGAAGAAAAAAACTTGTATCACCCTGCACCAGATTCTCTATAATTTTGTTTGGTGCAAAAATAGGAGTACGGGGCTGATACAACAGTCTTACAACTCCACGTCACAAACAAGAAGTGATTGCTGCAAATTTCTGACTCTGAGTTATAACTGCAACTTAGAAACAGTCACCCTTGGAGCAGAAAGACAAGTTCATCAGTTTCAATGCATTTGTAACAAAATTAAAACACTTAAGAATAGTTTGTATAATTATTTTATAGTAAGAGAAAAAAAAAGAGAAGGTAATTAAATATAATATTTTACTACCCATGAAAACTGCACCCAAAGTCATTCCAACATCCATACTTGCAAGCTAGAGTTACCTGCTTTCGTTTGCAATTGTAGGCTGTAGAAAAAGGCTTTTCCCTGATCGCAAGCACCTCTGCTTTAAACCCTTTACGGTTCCCGCCAAAATTTTTCTTAAGTTTATTCGCGACTTCACTCTGAGGGATGCCAGAAAACTTCGAGAAATTGCTTTGAGTGTATTTAATCACATTGTCCTCCACTGACACCCCACCCTGCACAGACTTCACTAAAACTTCAAATATTTCTTGGGGGAGGTCACGCTTCACCTCTATAGTCCATGGATTGGAAGCCTTCGGGTTTGCCGATATCCGCCTTTTTATCCTATTAAGCCAGATCAGAACCTCCAATGTGATCATGGGCCACGCTGGGAGGGAAGACATTAGAGATTTATCCATCCAATGCACCCCAGCTAGACATTCAGCATTAGTTGACTACATGCAGCCCAAGCGCACTATTTGTGGGTTCAGGCTTCAGAGGTCATTTGGTTGGAATATATATACTAGAATTATTAGGGTATAATCTAATGCCAAATAAATATGTAGTCTTCTTGTTTGTCTATCTGTACTAGTAGCCTTTAAGATAACGAAGGTCGACATTTATTGCATTATTACATGTGATTCGGACCCTCATTGTTCGAATTTTATCAAATGTCTTCGAATCTACAACGCCAAGAAAAAAAATCATGATCACGCGAAAGATGAACGGTAATATTTTATTAAAAATTTGCAAGCTAAAAATACAATGTTAGTGTGTAGGAAGAAAAAAAATAAATAAACAAGTAATAACGGGAAATATTGATTCAAAAAGCTGTCTTCCGTTTAGTTCACATATAGCCACTCCGTGTCCTCCGTGTCGACTTTCTTTCCACTGGAAAGAAAGTCGACTAAACGGCGTTTAAACCGGCCGTAGGACACAGAGTGGCTATGAACTAAAGGTAAGGGAGCTTTTTGAATCAATATTTCGCGTCATCATGATTTTATTTCTTAACGTTGTAGATTCGAATAACTAAAACTCCCTCTTCAGGACTAACCACCACAGAAATCAGTGGAAATTCCAGAAAACATGCACGAGGGGGGTAACAGACCGGCCCCCGTTGAGCCAGCTATTTTTTTTTTTTTTTTTTTTTTTGGAGGGGGGCTTCTGTCTAGTATGCATTTGGGAAAGCCTGGTTAAATTCCAGGGGGGGGGGGGGGAGGTGAGGTTGTTGTAAAGTTTGACGTGTTTTCGCACTGTTACGCAGCTTGTTTGTTTGATGCAAGCGATGACCCACTCTGTTGATAATGTTCCAAGTCAGCAAGCAGTTAAACTAGTAGTTGTAGTTGGTTTTGTTGAGCAGTGTTGGTTTAGATTGTTTTTGAAAGACTAGTTGCAATGAAAGTTGGGGAGGGGGGGTGAGGGAAATGACTTTGCAATCGGTGACGCTAAAAATTGTCTTATTTCCAGACTAATGAGGAAAGCTTCACTTTGTTACCTTCAAGACAGACGTTTCTACAAAATGGAAGCTCTTCTATTGAAGGATTTCTTTTTGAGGTGAGATTTAAAGTAAATTATCAATCAGTGCGAGAGACTGACATGTTTTAGTACCCCGGTTTTCAAAAAAACTAGGTATAAATAAACTTGGACTGACCCTTTTTGAGGAAAAAATCCTGCAGAGAAATGAGAAGGGAACAAAATACACTACACAGCCTGCAGAGAAGTGAAAAAAATATCCTGCCCAGCAAGGTTTCTGAACAAAAATATTCTTGCCGACCAAAAAGGGCTATTTATTGTTGAGACGAGTCACGGCTTTTTTGTCACGTTGTCACGGCAAAGCTTGTATTGTGACTACACTTTGTTACAGTGTATTGTATTACTCGTTGTTTTCAGCGTAATGAGTGATATATTTATATAGCATTTGTCTAATAGTATACGTACATGTGTAAAGACTAAAAAAATGCTCGCTATAACGAACATTATAATTGGGGTCATGTCGATACCGGGGTTCTACTAATTATCGGGGTCTCACTGAATTAGGTTTTTCTGATTAATGATAAATTATTACAATGTCACACATCAATCAGCAGCACCGACCGTCACGCCAAGACGACAGAAGAAACTGGAAGGCATCATCAGAGACAACGCGGACCGAACTTGCCATCGATTGTTCGACAAGTCCGCAAATCAGTACGGTATGTAATCAACAGATTGCAACATTATCGTGTTAGCTAGCGTGTCGTTTTACTGATGACTCGGTGCCGAACATTGCTTTTTTTCTCATGTGTGTCCATTCCAGTTCAGTCCATTCATCACCTATGTTTCACGTTTGGTTGATAAAGAGCATATGTGCATTTTGCCCTGTGTATATTTCTGTCATAATTTAAATTTTCTTTTGGGAGGGTTTTAGTTTAAGTTAGTTATTGATTTGTATCTGCCTTTTTATCACAAAAAAAGCGTAACAATAAATATTATTGGTACTAACAATCCATTGAACTAGATTTTATGATTATCATAGGAGGTCAATATCATCACATCGCGTGCCAGCTGATATTACCGCAGGCTTTTATCTTCCATGCATAAACGAGTCAAGGGTGAATAATCAGTGAATAATAATGACTCAATGTTTTAGAATTAGTCCTAGGTGCTAGGAGCAGAATTTACACCATTTGATATAAACAGGCGAGGCTGTAATTAAAAACTTGTGGAATTTTGTTGATTGAAATTCTTGGGTATCATGCTCGAAAAAGTGCGCATTGTTGCCTACTTTTTCGGACCTGAACTGGTTTAAGATCGTCATTATAATAGCTGACGACAATTGCTTGTGTCTGAAACCAGAAATATATAAGTTGAGCCACATTAACGCACAACTAAATTCGGAACTAAATTTTCAAAAAGACAGACGAATGAGTTAAATCACAGGTAGCCCAAGCTCGAAATATGAGCATCGGCGAGCATCGGCATTGTTGCGTAAAATTCAAAATATAAGGATTTGTATGGGAAAAAAAAACCTATAGTTTCTGTAACCAACGAAAATGAAAGGATTTCAATAAATAAACAGCTTACCTTACTTAAAATAAGTGTTACGTCTCTCCTGTGTGGTACACGGGCTGATTTATGGCCGTTAAACCTTTATATAGAGAGAAAACCGTTTACATGTTTACATAAAAACCCATAAAACGGCCATAAATCGGCCCGTGGACCACACAGAAGAGACGTAACACTTTTTTAAAGTAAGGTAAGCGGTGTTTTTTTTTTTTTTTTTTTATTTTTATTTTTATTGAGATCCTTTCATTTTCGTAGGTTACAGAAGCGATAGGTTTTTTTTCCCATACAAATCCTTATATTTTGACTGTTACGCAACAGTGCCGATGCTCGCCGATGCTCATATTTCGAGCTTGGGCTACCTGTGGTTAAATGCAAACTGTGTGTTATTTGATTGTGAATATTTTAAGGTGGATTAAGATAGATTACCTATGGAATGAGGACTAGACCTCTTTGTCGCTGACACCATTGCTTAATTTTACGCCAAGTTAAGAAGAAAAAGTAATTAAAAAAGATGACTTCAAGATTGGAGAGAGAGCCTATTAATCTTAGCAACCCTTTGTGTTACGGAAATTTCAGTCATCAGGGGATGTAGAATGGCTGTGTGGCGAAAGTGTTGAACAGCTCTTGTTTTTTTGTTGTTTTTTTTGTTGTTGTTTGTTTTGTTTGCTTGTTTGTTTTTTTCAAATATTCCGTCTTAAACAAACTAGGGGAGTTCAGTACCGGGGGACCCCCGTGTAGAACTTCAAAGAATATTTGGCACATTGGACTGAAACCCAGGGGGCACCTAACAGAACTAGGTTTATACGGGGGGACTCCGTCCCCTGGTTTAACCCCTTACTCTTTCATATACCATAGGTACCCCTTTCGTATACCTTCTATTAACAAGTGGTACCCTTACGTTTCCCAAACCTAGTTTAGAACGCCGCATATCTCTTAAATTTGCCATTCGCACATCTCCTATAACACGTTTGAAAATTTTCCAAAACCCTTTTTTGGGGGGCGGGGGGGGGGGGGGTGGGGAAGGTGGGGAACAATGTGTATTTTGGGAGATGTGCAAATAGCGAATAGTAATAAATCACTAAAACATGAAATTTTTTGTAACCTTTTCACGGACATAAAATGCGTGCGTCCCCTTTAGGTCCTTTTACTGACCGAAATGACAGATTTCTCTATGTATACTTCGAACTATTGTAATCTAATTTTATACTGTTGAAGCCTGACAAAAAAAAAAAGTACCCGTTTCGGGCTGAGCCTACGCGTGTAAGCCACCTGGGATTGAAACGCTCAGATAAGCATACCACTTTCTTATATTCTTCAGAACACACGTTTGCGAAACTAGGTTAAAACATGACAGGCATATGTTTAAGCTCGTTTATAGTTTGCGATGAAGTAGAATTAATAAATAATAAGTAACGAATAGTAACGAATACCGAATTTGTAGTACATCTGTTTGTATGTTACCGACTGTTACAAATCTGATAGTTCATCAGTTACTTATTTTACGTTGTCCTGGGAATACTGGAGACGTAGTTGACTCGTTTCTTTGCAACCGTAGGTAGGTAATGGCAGAACATGAGTTAAAGGTTTTTGTACCAGCTGAAGAAGGAGGAGAAAATACTGGTAAGAGCATTAAGCTGTGACAATTATCCATCTAAGGAGCAGTAAAATCAATAATGAGTCAATAACCCTCTATTAACATGACAAACATACAAACAGCAACGAAACAATAAGCGATCTAGTGAAGCACGTTAGCGGCTGAAAGCAAATGAATTCAAAATAGTAAAGCGAATGAGAGAACCAGCAAATCTGCAAATGGCCTCGAGGAATTACTCTTTACCGACCGGGAGGCGATTATTAATGTGTGTGTTAAGATGAGGTTCTCAGCGTCAATGAAAGGAGGGTTGATAAGTAGATATGTGTCAGATCTGTTGCCGTAAGAGACACTCTGTGGTTTGACTCGATAAACGACCACTGGGGTGTTCTCAACTAAACGACTATCTCTTACCTGAATGCAATTTCTGTCTTGGTAGCAGCAGAAACGTCCGGCGACGCAGGAGATATCAGGAGCAGGCAAAGTAACGGGTAAGCAAGTATACATTAAGGGCCGACAACACCAAAAGCAGCCATGGTATAATACAAATACAGATTAAACTTAAAAGCCTACTTTTCTTCTTTTCTTTATCGTTACTTTATGTTAGGTGCGATGGTAAGGAAGTAGATCCTGAATTCCAGCAAGAGCCAGAATGGGAGGACGATGAGTCAAGTACTCAGTGGGGAGCAGAAAATGAGTCAAACAGTGGTATGTTTCGTATGATAAGTGAGGCAACAGAGTGAATCTAGCGTCTAGGGCTTTATGATCAATAATAACACACAAATCGCAAATATGCAATTTTAGACTTTGAGCGTCACTGTACTGGTGTTTCTGCAGCTGTATGCGATTGTTTCATCATTACTTGTCCTTAAATGCATTTTGCTTTGTTCCAGATTGTTTTTTTTTTTTTTAATGTCAAATTTGGCGGGGCCCAGGTTCCACACTAAATTTTCGTTTAGCATGTCAATTTTTCTTAGAGATTCGCAGATATTTTCTGTAACTTGCGGATGTGTGTAGAAGTTAAACATTTACAAGATTTATTTAGAAAATTTACGATTTTCATCTCCTGTGATTGAATTTTTCTATCCATGTTGTCGTGTAGCTGCAAATTTCTTCTCCATTTGAAAAATGGCGTCGATCATTTGATGTAAGACTCACATCTTCTCCTTAGGAGATTAGCATCAAATTTGATGTGTTGTACGGCCAACAGGAGAGCCTCAAAGAGGTTGGAAATTAGTGCAGGAATTATAACGCTTGTTGTGGAGACAGTTTGAAAAAAAAAAAGAAAGAAAGAAAAGCGAACAAATGTGCGGGGATATAAGCCTTATCGAAGAGCCCTAGACTAGGGAAAAGATGGGATACAAAACCATATTTTACAGTCCAAATTTTCTTCCAAATCATATTTCTTAGTCCATTTTTGTAGGCCTTAATCCCAACAATACATTTTAGAAGAGTTCCAGTGTCTTTTCCCTTTTCAAAAAGAAAAATCATTATGTCGATATTTAGAACTTAATTTGGTGTAAGACCCAGATCTTCCCCTTATGAAAGAACCCCGGAGGGAAAGTTGGCCAGGGATCTAAATCCCACGCCACAGCCCAAATTTTCCCCCAAAACATTTTAGAGAAGTTCCAAGATATGTGTGCCTATATTCGTTTGGTTCTTTATCTTCCTAGGTCTTATTTGGTGATGAGTAAACTATTTATTCATTTGTTCGTTGTTTTAATAACTGTTTATTGACTGCTCTTATAACTTTTCGTAACGTTATTCATCATGAAGTGAATGTCAGGCTTTCGTCATTTACAGAAGTGCTCTGTCGTAATTTTAAATACGTGCGACAATTTGTACCAACTTAATTTGTTGCGATTTTTTTCTAAACTTCCCGCTATTAATAGTGATAACGGTTACTGCAAATTACAAAAGAAGGATGCGTGATACCCATTTGCAGTATTCCAAATGGAAAAAAAAAAAGCTAAAACTCAGTTCCCCTTCTGCCATTTCATGGCCCTCTTATCAAAACACTCAGACTTCTAATACGGTCTGATCATACCAGGCTCTCCTACCAAAATAATTATGTTCGTTTGTTTCGTTTGTGTATGCGTATATTCACGTAACGTATTGGCGTGTTCATTAAGGTCTCCCGTTAAGCAAACTCTAAAAATTTAGGCACTTTGAGTTCATCTAATAGCAAGGGTACATGTTTAGATCGTCCAATTTATTGATTTGTTTATTTACGTTTCTAAGTGATTTTGAATTGTTATCTTCTTATTTATCATTACCTGTCATTCAAGAGAGAAATCGCGAGGAGCTATTACTGCGGACGGTACAAGAAGAAAGCTATCACAAAGTCCACGGAAAAGTTACAGCAAAAGCTCTGATGAATTATGGTGACAATCCTTTGCTATTGGCAATACGAGTAAGGAAATATACTATTGCTTGCTTGAATTGTAAAGCTCACAAGTAATCCCACTCAAGCAGAAGGTTTTCGACTGGATATTCAGGGCTTTCCCATCAGCAAAGGTCTTGTTCCGAACATTTCACAAACCGTATATTCTTTCTTCATTTAACGACCAACTGAACATCAGCAAACCGGTTTCAAGGGGTGGTACAAATATGGGCTATTGTTGTTGATGTCAACTCCCTACCAAAAGACGAAACCTCTCGTTCATTTCCCTTAACAGAAAGAAAAAGAGAAGACAAAAACGTGAAAAAGAAACTTAAGACACGGTTTGTCAAATTGTACTATTAAGATCGGCATGATTTTGAGCTTCCCTAAACATTTGTAACCTTTGATATGAGGTTTAAGATGGCTTTCATCTTGGGCGTCACTTTGGTAATATCACACTGTGTGGGCTAAAAGTTCGATAATTCCTGATATCCAGGTTTTTCGAAATACCATTGTCTTGATGAAGGCTGGTATTGGTCTATTTGTTAAGCATGCTTTGAAGGGATATTTGGGCTTTGTGTAATTGTAATTCTAGTAGGTCATCTCTTGTTTGAGGCCTTCTTTACTCTCACTTTCTACGGGTTTCTAAAGACCAAGCAAGTGGTAGAAGTCTTAACCTCGAACCTTCTCACTTATTAAGCTGCGAACTTGTAATAATTACTCTTTGTCGTTATGTTTGTCATCAGGTCGCTGAAGAGCTCCATAGGGCAGACAAGAACGAACCAGATAAATACGACTTCATAAAACTCGCCAGTCGCGTGGAAGAATTTACTCTGCGCTTCCTGGATCCTTTGAAATACGAAAGATTAGAGCGCCAATGTTTCTTTAACAATCCTGAAACAGGTTTTATCGTTGAAACAGCAATAAGACTTAAACAGAAAAAGGTAATATTTAAGAGACTATCTTCACTATGCCTTGCTTGCCAAACATCACCGCTTTGTTACTGTATAATTGATTCCTTGAAAATTAGCTACCAAAAATAAAATGATGCCTCATTTTTTTTTTTATGATTTATTTATTTATTTATCCTCCATGCTGTATTTAGCAGTTGTTAAAATTCAGAAACACAGCTCCATTTCTTGAGGTTTGATAATATGCAGTGAGTACAGTTGTTGTCCTTAAACCTGTTTTAAGTGGTCAAACTTGCGAAATGGTCAGCTGACCGCCAACTACTACTAAATGGTTAGCATTAGGTAAAATCGGCTGAAGCCAGATTATTTCTTTCAGTAAAATCACATGAAGAACAACATAATTCCAACTTTATTGTGTGATATAAAATAAGATAAAAAAACAGAACTGGGATGCTTCGAGCCCGAGTCATTTAATTCATACCTACATTTATATCCACTACACCATCGAGGACTAGCTGCCAAAACCAGTAATTTTATAATACCCACTTTCTTAAGCCTTATCCCATTACAATAAATGAAAGCTAACCATTTTCAGTTCAGTGCTTAACCCTAATCACTGCTAATCATTGTTTAACTCTCCTGTATGTTCTCTCCATAACTGGCGCTCTACAGGTTTGTTTTGTTTTGTTTTTGTTTTGTTTTTTTTTTCAGCAAGGTTAGTGGGTGTGTTATCCATATCGTTACATTAACAGAATAATGTGTTGTGTAAACCTCACAAGGTGTCCAATCTGGCCTAGCCGGTGTTATCTAATACTCAACCCACTTAGGTTTGGCCAGCACAAAACTAAATAACAAACAAGGAGATATTATGACAGGAAGAGCTATTTGTCAAAGGAGGAATTGATACTCAGGGGTGTCAATATATCTCATTAGTCCCTGTACTAAATTGACAAATACCAGGGACGTGACCAAGACCGCTTAACAGACGTCAGTTTGTCATAAATGAAGGAAAAAGATTTTTGGACTTGAACGATTGATTGCCTCATACCGGTACCTTATAAATGTAGGTTTTATTTACTCACGACATATCAATTTGCCAAGTCAAATAGCAAATCAACTCCGTGTAGGCGTTACTATATTATTTTCTTTTTTACTTTGTTTATAATATATTTGTTTATTTATTTATTCATGTATTTATTTTATTTACTTAATTTTTTGCAGTTTTTTGATCATCCCGTGATTATAGACTTTCTAACTGATTGGTGGTGTGGTGGTTATAAAAACAGGAAATTGTTAAGATTGTGGTGGTTCTTACTCTCCGTATGGTGCCTTTTCGACATCGTCCTTTTTCCACTAATATTTCTACTTACTTGTGTGATGGGTACAGTCATTTATTTACATAAATTTGTTGACATCTCTTTTAGCCTGCGAGCAAACTCTCCGGGGCGCTATGGCGGCGGGGCGGGAAAAGGAAGGAGAGCTTGCAACTACGTCTCTGGAATTTGAATATCTGTATCGAAAAAGTCAATGCGAAATGCTTATTGGCAGAGATGAATAAGTAATGAAATCATGAGCCTTGGCACGTCTTTTTCAATGTTTGTCTACATTCACGCTCGTTTCCGCTTCGCGCTGAATGGCGGAAATCTAACAGCTCAGTCGGACAGGGAGTTACAGGGGAATTGGAGGTGGAACTCAAATCCCAGAGAGTTAGTTGCAATCTCTCCTTCCTCCCCACCCCCCCCCCCCCCTCTCCCCCTTCTCCCTCCCCGCCGCCAGAGCGTCCCGGAGAGCTTGCTCGCAGGCTACATCTTTTTAAATGTGGACAATCAAATATTTAGCATAAATGACTGTGGACCTTGGATTTATAAAGCCTTTTTTTTTTTATTTCATTTTTTTGGTTTTGTCTTTGTTTTCAGCGTCCGTGACCTCTCGCAGCAACTGTACATAATTTCTTCAGAACGCCCAATATTTGGCTTTCCTGTCTTAGTTTCAGTTCTCATTAACACATGTAGTTATTATTTAAATTCCGAGATCATTTGTGTTTTTTACCCCGTGATTTTGGTTGGTTCTTTCAATGACAAAAACTCCGAAAGACTGAATTGTTTCAACTCCAGTAAGAATTTTAAGTTCCTCAGTTTTACTTCCCAATTTTTCCTGTTCAAGATTTTTAAAAAAAAAATGACATTTTAGTCTATAATAGTCTATAATAAAGCTTTTGTAGCCTTCGGCCAAACTTGATAGAGTTTTTAAATAGTTTTCATTGGCGATCACCATACTGAGGCTTCGGGCTCTGGAGTCCATTGTTTTTGTTGTTGTTGTTGTTGTTTGTTTGTTTGTTTGTTTTTTGTTTTTGTTTGTTTTTTGTTTTTTTCGTTTTCTTTGTTTTGCTCATTTTTTCATTCTAGGATTGATTGACTTCGACATACTCTCCTATTTTTCTTAGCAAAGACGAAATAGCATTTTTGTAGTGTTATAGGGAATTTTAACAGTTTTTAGAGAGGAACTTCTACAGACTTTAGGATTACGCGAAGAGAGGTGACACAACCAGAGTTTTGCGGTTGACGATGGTTTAATCTTTCCGTTGAAGTTACAAACTCCTCTTAGCTATCTCAGATCTCAAGGCGTTACTGAGAAGTTACTCACAAGAGGTTCTATTTATATTGAACAATTAAGTCAATTGATTTTTTACAGTTTTACATGGCATTCATATGCAAGGAAAAGGTGTTAGTAAGTGTCAGAGTTTAGAAAACAAAAGGAACTGAACTTGAGTTGATTCCCGCTACGCGTGGAAGAAATTTGCAAAACTAGAAATATCTCTATACCCAAATTCCTTTACAGGGAACCAGAACGATAGTTTGAAAGAAACTAAATTTTCCTAAGGTTGTGTCGAAAGAAATTCGAGTTTGAGGTCAGAAAAGTAAGGGAAATTTGACTAAAACTGGTTCAACACAGAACAAAGAACTCGAAAGGTGTTAGGACGCGTGGCCTTAGGTTAGATTTTAATGGGATAAGGAAATCTGATTATCATTCAAACTTGGAAGCGAAAGTGAGAACGAACTCCAGGTTTAAGCAAACGAACTTCGTTAAAAGGAAACGCTTGTTTTCCTATTCCACAGCTGAATAGATCTACCTATTACTATCTTTTGAACTTTTTTCTGTGTTTCTTAAAGAAGCTTGGAGAGGTGTTGCTTAACCTCAGTTAAACCTTAAGTTGTGAAAAACTGAAACTACACTTATGATGTTTCCTGCAATTACCGTGCGTCCAACTTCTATTTTTTATTGATCCCAACACCAAAGAGGTCGGTGCAAAAATCTTTTAGCAACGAACTTAACTGACCAGCAAAGGTTTGCCAGTAAAATGTAAAGTGTGTCCAGCTACTTTGACAGCTTGAAAAAAAGCATCCTTTGTCCCTTAACAAAAGATATTTGAGATATTGTGGAACTTTTGATTTCAGAACCGACCTAAAAACAAATTTATTTATATAATATATACCCCTTGAATAAAGTTAAAATGTCCAACACCAAAATGAATAGAATCCATATTAGCGAGTTGAGGACCGGAAGCAACATTGAGAGACTCAACTTGTGTTAATTGCTGGCAAAACGTTTGGAACAATAGCGTTTGCTTCAGTTCCTTAATCTGTGACCCAGCGCCTATTTCTCTTTCCAGTCCTTTACTCTGCTTGAACTTAGCATGTGAACATCCTATTCCTAAAACAAGATAAATCGAAAACATTGATCATACAGAAGTCCAAGTTGTTGCCTAACCTCAACACATATTAGTTGTTTTCGTTCAACCCCTGTTCAATAAGAGGCGGCTCCTTTTGACTGATCCTGTTTCGTCACAACCCAAAACCTATTTATATTATTATTATTATTATTATTATTATTATTATTATTATTATTATTATTATTATTCCTATCATTACGATACTAAGTTTACGTGTTTTTTTGTGTTTTATACTTTTATTTTTTTTTGAATATTTTCCCCAAATTTTATCTCTTATTATAAACTGAATAAATCTGATCCCCTTAGTGAAAACATTCCCCAGTATAAATACTTCAAAAGTAAAATGATTAAATATTTGAAACTTAAAATGATTAAACTTTTGGATGTAGGTTAAAAGGAAGGGACAATATGTGTAGACACTTGAATCTCAACTCCTTTAATTTTATGACTTGAGGTTGAACCGGCACTTCTGTCGCATCTCGCTCTGAAATTTTTGTCATCCTATGTTTGAAGTTGTTCTCAATGCGACTATAGCTCTACCCAACAACCCGACGTCATGTTTGTTTGCTCAAGAGACCTTTGTCCGAAGCACACGGTAAAATAGTGAACACAAAATAAATAAAGATTCAAATAGAAAATAAAATGTTCAAAAATGTGTGTCTACAAGTTTTAAATGTTAAAACCTTAAAAATCAATTGTACAGTTTTCAATTTATTGATAGAAATATAGCTGCTATTTCAGTGGTTATTCTAGTCCATTGGATGACGTTTTGGACCATGGGTATTCACCACTTTCACACTGTCTATAGTACACTTTTTTAACAGCCAAAATTATCTAGTTCACCAGTTTCAAATTGGCCATTAGTAGAATACACGTTGTTTACCCCCAACTAATTTTGCGTAAGTATTGTTTCCATTGTCGGGAAGTAAGGGATGGCGCAGTGGTGAGAGCGCTCGCCTCCCACCAATGTGGCCCGGCTTCAAATCCTGGCGTCGACGCCATATGTGGGTCGAGTTTGTTGTTGGTTCTCTCCTTTGCTTTGAGAGGTTTTTCTCCGGGAACTCCGGTTTTCCCTTCTCCTCAAAAAACAGCTTTTCCAAATTCCAATTCGATCAGGAATCGGGTAGGCGAAGAACCACTTTGAGGATGTGCTACCTGCAAATCATTCCTCCTCTTCTTCTTCTTCTTCTTCTTCTTGTTTACTGTCGACAAACAATTTGGAATAAATAAGGTGTATTATGGCGACGTAAAAGTGGTTGATAACAGTAGCCTGAGAACACAACCGACATTTCGCGACGCCTCTGGTTTCCCCGCGAAATGACGTCTGAGAAACGAGCGCAGAAATTCCATACTGATGACGCGTCACTAACCAGATCTGGTTAGTGCCTCTGATTGGATGAGGCACATTTTCAACCAATCAGAAGCACTACCCAGATCTGGTTAATGACGCGTCATCAGTATGAAATTTCTGTGGTCGTTTCTCAGAAGTCATTTCGCAGGGAAACCAGTGGTGGCGTCAGGAAATGTCGGCTGTTTTTTCAGGCTATGATAACAGTTGTTTTCGATTTCTCCTCAGGGATTCCCAAGAGAAAGCGAAAACAATACTTATGCAAAAATGGGGGGGGGGGGGGGGGGTAAACAAGGTGTATTATGTGAAATATGAACTTGGCGATTGTGACCTTATAATCCGAAAAACAATCTTATAGTTGCTGTAGGCTGTTTGTTGTTGTTGTTTTCTTTTTGTTAATCGTCTTCTCTCAAAATCTACCCCACACAGGGATACACAAGAAATACAGGACATATTTCATGATTCCTTATTTCATCTTCGTGCGTGATACCATCAGCTACTTGGCCCTTCTGGCTCTACATTTGGCAATATGTTTAGAACCCTCACAACTGTCTTTCAGCGGTCTAGAATGGACCATTTTGTGCTTTCTCGTCGGTCGTTTACTTACTGAAATCAGGCAAATCAAGGATATATTGAAGCAAAAGAGAGACATTACAGGAGAGCGGAGGGAAAGAGTGGATACTCACTTTATTTACAAAGCATCAGGAGTTGAGCTTATAGAAAGTTATATCAGGTATAGTGTATATTACCCCTTTAACTCAGGGTGTACGAATCGAACATATGGTTATGAACTAAGTTATCTAAATTATTTGTAAATTTAGGACAGTTTTTGTATACAGGGTGTCCCAAAAGCTTGTTCCTCTACTTTATAAGGCTGTAATGTAGTACGATTGGACTTAGTAAGCAAATCGTTTAAAAAGCTTAAAAGTTGTGTCTTTCAATATAATTTAATATTTTATACTTGTTGTGCCATCTTGTGACTAATATTTCATTTGTGTACTTCCGCGCCAAAGGTGCCCGTGCGCGAGTACTTTTTTCCTGTCACATTTTTTTGTATTTTGTAGCCGAATTGCTCAAACTCCTTTCTTGGTTTTGTAAATATCGTGCAAGGTAGACCCTTTAAACAAACAAACAAAAAAAAAAACATTAAGCTACGTGAGAGAATAAACATCTTTATTTTCCTTTACCGGCTTAGCAGTACAAAAAACTGCTAAAAAACTGCGAAAATCCGAATGTTGGGTGGTAAAATGGCCATCGAGAAATGAAGATTTTAAAGACAAAAAAAAGAAGGGGAAGACTGATAGTCCTTAATTCAGAAGCAGCTAAAATAGTTTTTAAGAAGGCTAGATACAAAAGAGGAGACTCGACGAGGTAGGTCTCACAACAGTTAGCAAGCCAAGTCTGCAGCAAGTTCATGAAAAGCGAAAGTTAAGGCCCCTGAGATACCTTGTTAAAATAAAACCTCGGCTTAGTCTGCCAAACAACCATCAGCTCGTCTCAAATTTGTAAGGAGGTACAAAAGCGTTACTGTGGATAGGGCCGGGATGATTACCTTTTTTGGATGAATGCCCAAAGTATATTTTTTCAGCTGCCTAATCTAAAATAAAAATTGTTTGGGAGGTCGAAGTGGCTCCTGTGTACCAGTCCAGGTGATAAGAATGCTCAAAATAGATCATCTGTGGCTCTACATGCTGTAACCCACTCCATTGGGCAACGGCTACAGAATGTGATTAAAAAACAACAACAACAAAAAAAAAAACACAAAACAAAAAAACAAAATAGAAAAAATACAAAGGGGGAAGGGAAAGCTGGTTACTGAAATTATGAATACGTGTACTCGAGAGAGCAATAAACATCTTCTGAAAATTTCACGTAAGAATAAAGTTTTGATTAAAAGTTAAAGCGCATGAAATTAGAGGAACGAACTTTTGGGACACCCGGTAGTGCAAGTTCTCCAGGCGTGATTTCCGTAATTGTTGTTTACTTATTCATGTATTTTTATTCGCTGCCAAATTATTTTTAGCATAGAGCCTTTTTGTATTTTCCACCAACGAAATTGTGATTGTTACTTATTTAATATCCTCCACGTGTCGTCAACAGTAAAATTTGCCTTCTACATTGTATTTATTTTGTTCTTCTTTTTACATCTCTTTCGGTTTATGTCCTTATCTCTAACTTCGTTTTAATGGACATTGGGCCTTAACTTTAAGCTTTAGAAAATAATCAAATAAACATATGCATTTGGACAGAGGGTGGTAAAATCATGCGATCATAACACCTTTTTTCTCCTTGACAGGGACCGTTGGAACGTTTTCGACCTCTTCATCATTATTGTATTTATGTGTGCGATATTGCCGCTGAGAATTGTTACGCGGTTGGAATCAGATTTAATAACCAATAATAGAGCTTTGGTGATAGCTGGTTATCTGTACGGCTTCAACACGATGCTGCTTACTTTCAGAGCCTTTGGATCAATTTTAGAGAAGTATCAAGGTGTTGGAACAATTCAGATTGCCTTTTTTCACATTGTTAGGAACGCAGTTGTGGTTGTATTACATTTTCTGGCTATAACGTTGGCCTTTGCGAGTACCATTACTAAGGTGTATGTAGCCGAGAAATCATTGGTCAAGCAAGACACCATCGGAACGCAGCCGTAAGTGTAGTATTTTGGATTTTGTTTTAACTCCTCTTCTATTTATTCATTTATCTATTTTGATTCATTGATTGATTGATTTACCAATTCAGTTGTCTAGGGTACGTATTTGGTGAAACAGGTTAACTGATGATTATCGTGTAAGAAACTTGAAAAAAGAAATAAAACATTCCGCGTACGAGTACGATTGAATTTTACATCATATAATATATATTACCACTCTTAACTCAAAATATTCGGGTAACTAAAAATGTGTTTTTCATTAGCTTCCATCAACTAAAGCTTTCTTTTACGTTTCAGTGCTTGCATTGAAACTGGAATGCAGTGGTGAGTAAAACATTAATACACAGTTTTAGCCAAGGCCAAAAGCGGAACTCTCATGGGAACGTTTTAGAAATGTCTTTCTGAGTTTTGTGAGCCTGCGATCACTTGAATACCATAACCGGTCAAAGGAGAACTTTAAAAAAACACGTCACCTCATGACTTGTGCACCTGAGCGAGCGATACAGTCATGTGAAACTGGTCAGTGTATGCCCTATTTTCGCAGCTGTTAATTGATCAAAACAATTGAGTCAATTGATCCCACACGTATTGTGTGGTGTTGGCATTTAAAGGACTCGCCTCGAAAGGAACGAATCTTAAAAACACGGGTTTTCGTAGTGCTTGGCCGGAGGCCCTACCATTTTGGTAACACATTTTCGGTTTTCATTTCGTGCTAAGTATTGCCTCCTCGCGCTTTTCAGGCGCTGTTGATTGCTTTTCCTACTATCTCATTGGCTGGTTGAACTGCCACGAGTTTGCGTAAGTTTGGTCAATTTATAGTTGGTTTGCCCCCGGGTTTCGCACCTGGTGCGTTCGGGTAGTCACGAGTCCCTTTTTAGGCCCTGCCCGTCAGGGCTTGACCCCGTTGGTGGGTTTTTTCTTTCCTTTCTCGTTCTGTCGTGTTCTCTCTTGTTCAGTCATGGCGCAGAGGGTTTCCCGCCACACTAAAAGTTTAGATGTTTCTGGGTTGGCCGCGTCTAATGAAAGCAAGGAAGTTTGCCAATTTATTGTGGAGCATTTTACACACCACAACATTCATGCGGTCCAATTAATCGGCAACTTTGAGGAGGTGACTTTTGCCGTAGGGGCGAGTAAGCAACAGGTCGTTATTCATCAGTCGATCAACTATAATGGTGTTCAGCGTGCGGTGCGAGAGGGTGGTCCACGTGCACAAAATGTCCTTGTATACAATTACCCAGGAAAAGGTGATGAGTAGTCTGTCCACAGGAAGTTAGGATTATATGGGACGGTTGAGAGTTTTGCGTTTCGTCATTGGCTGCATCTTCGTGTTGTTAGTGACGGCGTGCGGGTGGCCCGCATGGTCGGCCGTGACGCCATCCCGTGTCACCTTTCGATTGGGGAATTTCAGGTGCAAATCTCCTATGCTGGCCAGCAGCAGGTTTGCGTTTTGTGTGCGGCCCTTGGCTAAATTTTTCGGGTGTGCCCCTTGAGGGGCAAATGTTTTCTGTGCGGGGTTGACGGACACCTCTCCCGAAATTGCCCTCAAAGGTCGGGATATCGTGCAGGGGATGATGTTGGGGAGCCTGACCCCACCCTGTCTGCCTTGGTGGCCCCTCAGGCCGAGTCGGACTTACGTGATAACAGTGAGGTTTCCTCTGACGGACATAGCGTGGACATTGCATCTTGCAAGTCCAAGCCTCCGGTGTGCAAATAAAAGGTTGTCCGCAAAACACCGGCTCCCGCTCCATGGGCAGCAAATCCCCGAGTCACGCGGTCCTCCAATTTCATTCCCGGTTTGCCTAAGGGCCTCAAGCTTGCCGCGCAAGAGTAGGGTCGCCTTGCTAAACTTTCATGAGGGCCCTTTTTCTTGTTCTCATCGCCCTGCAGTTAATGTCAATCAACGTTAACCGGTTGCGTGATGGTAACAAGCGTACTGGTCTGTTACAGTTTTTGAGGTGTCTGCCTAACCCCCCCCCCAACCCCCGACGTAGTTTGTTTACAGGAGTTGCATTACGTCTCCGAGGCTGAGGTCCGTGACTGGTCCCGTTCATCGGGCTTTTCAGTTTTGGCTTCGCCTGGTTCTTCTCGTTCTTGCGGCTGTGCCATCTTTTATAAATCTAAAGCTCACCTTGGTGGCCTGTTTTTGTGACGCTAGTGGCCGTTTCCTGCACTGTTCTTTCTCATTTGCTGATGCGACCTTCAATATCCCTTGTCTCTTTTTCCTCCCACCGGAACCTGGCGAGGGACTAGTCCCATGTCTTGAATGTCGTGAGTTGTGGGGACCTTAACACGGTCTTTGATCGTGGTTTGGATCGGTCTGGGTCTGATATGGACGACTCGTCGCGTGAAAGTACCCCGTCTTTGATTCGTCTTTTTGGTTCCTGTGCGGATATGGATATTTGGCGTGCTTTGCATCCGTCAGACAGGTCGTTTACTTGGCTTCGGCCGAACGGCGCTGCCGTCTCCCGGATGAATTTAGTCGCCCTTCCTACTTTTTGGGTCCCTTTTGTGAGCTCCTTTAATCATCTTCCTTGCCCCTTTTCTGATCACTGCGTGGTGGCGTTGTCGTTTGCTGTCCCACAGGTCCTCACTCGCGGTCCTGGGGTCTGGAAGCTGAATGTTTGTTTTGGTGGAGGGGGACTATTTTTCTCTAATATCCTCTTTCTGGACTTCTTGGCGTGAGAGGAAATCTGATTTTGTGACGGTCATGGATTGGTGGGAAGTCGCTAAGTCAAAGATCAAAGGTCTGTCGGTGACTTATTGTAAGAGCAGAGCCGCACGTCTCCGAAGTCGCCGTGACTTGTTCCTCATGTTAAGGGCGGGTGTACGGTGGTCGCTCTCACCGTGTTGACCCTTATCAGGTGGCTCTCCCAGAGCTTAGACAACTCGATCTCGTAGAAGTAGAAGGGGCTCGGGTGCGTGCCAGGGTTAGATGGGTGGAGGAGGGTGAATGTTCGTCGTCGTATTTTTGCAAGCTGGAGAAGATGCGCCGTAGTGAGAGTGGTATCACTGCTCTCCGGAATTCGGACAATGTTGTGCATGCTGGTGGCGACGGCATTCAATCTGTTCTGTCTTCCTTCTATGCCCGACCGTTTTTCGAAGGAGGAAACTGACCTTCCTTTCAAGCATCTGATAGAGTCCCTGTTGACCGGGTTGGCCCGCTTTCCGTAGCGGAGTGTTTTGCTGCTTTTTCGGGTATGGCGAAGGGAAAGGCCCCGGGTATTGACGGATTACCGATGGAATTTTACCTGAAATTCTGGGATGTGCTGGTTTCCTTGCCAAGTCCCAGAGGGGTGGCCTCATCACGCTTACTTTCAAGAAGGGAGATCGCCTTGATCCCCTCGATTGGAGGCCTATCACGCTACTCAACGTTGGTTATAAGATCGCCACCCGTGCGATAGTTGGCCTTCTCGTCAAGGTGATTCACTTAGTGGTGGCGGAGGACTAGACTTGTGGTGTACCGGGCAGGTTCATTGGCGATGGTGTTTCCTGGTTAAGGGACGTAGCGCACTTCGCTTCTACTAGTGGGTCCCCCGTTGCCATCCTGTCCTTGGACCAGGACAAAGCGTTCGATCGCGCCGATTGGGGTTTCTTTAGCTACACGTTGGTCTGCATGGGCTTCGGTCCCTCTTTCATTAGCTGGGTCGATCAATTTTTCGCCGGTATCCAGAGTCCCGTTCAGGTTAACGATTTCGTCACCCCCTGTTTCCGTCTGTCCCGCGGTGTTCGGCAGGACTGCCCCCTTTCGCCTCTGCTGTACGTTCCTTATGCGGAGGTCCTGGCTTGCAACGTTCGATCGAACCCAGCTATTACCGGTCTCTGCCTTCCGGGTTCTCCGACTCCCTTGCCTGTCCTTTCTCAGTACGCGGATGACACGTCAGTCATCGTTACTTCTAACGCTGTTATTGTTGTTGCCTTTGCGACCTACAAAACCTTCGAGAGAGGTTCTTGTTTAAAGCTAAATTTGGGCAAATGTAAGGGTCTGTGGTTGGGTGGTTGGGTGGCTGGAGTGGTCGTGACGACCCTCCTTTGGATCTGCAGTGGTCGTGTGCGTGGGTCAAAGTTTTAGGTGTTTCTATTGGCTCCTTTAGTTTAGAGGAGGAGAACTGGAGGTCGAGGATTGCCGCGGTTGAGAACTGTTTGAAGGCCTGGCGTTTGCGGAGGTTGTCTTTTCGGGAGCCGGCTATTGTTATTAACGCCTTAGCTCTCTCTCGTATTTGTTATGTGGCGTCGTTGATGCCAATGCCCGATTGGGTGATGGCTCTTCTTCTAGGGTGGTAAAGTTGATCTCGTCGCCAGGGATGTTGTTATCCAGCCCCCAGACTTTGGCGGTTTTTCCCTAGAGTCCGTCCAGTTGAAAGTTTGGGCCCTTCACTTTCAATGGGGTGGTCGTTTTGTTAGGCGCTTCTCAGCTTGGATGCAGTTCCTTTGTATTATTCTCTTGTGGTGAATGGCTCGACACCAGGTGAAATCTTGTCTTACCCGGGACGCGTTGGTTTTGATCCCCTGCCTCCCTTCTATCAGGCGGTCTTGTCTGCCTGGGTGGCCGTGGATGGGGGTTTCTCTGCTCTTGCTGATACGTTGGTCGTGGCTTCCTCTACTGTTCGTACTCCTGTCTCGTCAGTCTCGACCAAGTCGACGTATTCTCTCCTTTTGGAGTTTCACCGTCGTAAGCCAGCTTGTGTTAGAAGCCTTAGCCGGGTGTTCGGCCCACTCTTTTGGTCCTCCACTTGGTCTCAGTTGTTTTGGTTTGGTCTTGACCTCCCAATGATTGATGTCTCGTGGCAAATTGCTCATGGGGTCTTCCGGACGGGGCACCGCCTAGTCTCGACTTTTGGGATGTTTCATATTCCCATCGCCTGTTTCTGAAATCCCTTGTCGTTTGAGACCCTTGATCATTTGTTTTATTTTCATGCCCTCTTGCTCAGGCTGTGTTATAATGGCTCCAGTCTCTTATGCCCCGCTGTTCTGCGCTTAATCCGCCTCTGGCGTGTCGGCATGTGCTGTTTGGTTTTAATCGTGACGAACTGCGCGTAGCCCCTCGTGGGTTTGAGTGCATGCTAAATGTGTGCAAGTATTTCCTGAGGTCGGCCGGTAATGATTATCGTTTCCGGCACATTGCTCCCAGTTCCGGTACTGTGTGTGCTCAGGTTCGTTTTCACCTTCCGCTGGGCTTCAAGCGTTTCCGTTCATGTCGTCGTCGTCGCTATTTTGTTCGTCAGTGGGGCGCTCGTGGTGTCGTTGCTTCTATCGTCGATGGTAATTTATTGGTGCATTTGTGAGGTCATTGTCTTCTGAATGCTGGTTCCCCGCGTCTCTGCCTGGCCCTTTCATTTCACCATATAGCGCGCCATCAGATTCGTGGGGTTTCTCCTAGAGTGTTGGCTTTCTTACCTTTTGGTTTGTGCTTGTCTCGTCTGTCTTTTGGTTTACTTTGGCGTTGTTCGATTGTTTCTGTTTTCCCTGAATGCTGGCCCCTGCGTTGCTGCCTGGCCCTTTTGTTCCATCAGATAGCGCGCTATCAGTCTCGTGGGGGTTTCCCGTCATTTTCTATCTTGTTAATGATATATGAAATAAATCATATTTGCGTTTACTGCGTTCACTGCAACGATCATTTCTTCATTTTCATTTTCTATCCTGTAGTAGCTAGTTGTGCCTCTCGCGTCTTTTAACTTGTCCTGAAGTGCTGTAGATGTTCGTCCTGTTGTGTACTTTTGTAAGGAGTGGCAGGGCTGATCACCCCGGCGACTTTTGGCGTGATTGTGCACCAATCCTGAGGCATGTTAGCTTGTAATGTACAGTCTTGTGTCGTTCAGTGTTGTGGTCTTGTGTCTGTGCTGTTAAATGGGTGACTTGGCATTGCAGTCTGCCATGTATGTCAGCCTCGAAACCAAAAAAAAAAACACGGGTTTTCCCCGTTCACTGACCGACGGCTATGTCATGCTGATGAGCCCCAGTTAGGGCGAGACAGCTGTCCATGGCTGCCGCTGCCCGCGTGATGTGGCTATGCGCATGCGTGAGGTACTGGCCAGGCCGTGGGTTGGTGTGTGTGTGCCAATTGCTCCAAGTTTGCACTATTTTCAAGGTAAGTTCCGCTGATGCATGGACGAAACACGAAACACGAAATACATTACTTCATTAATTTGTTCTATAATTAAATTTATTTATCTTCACATTTTTTTTTCTTGTAGCTGGCGGAAGATAGTTACACATCTTGCCTGGTCTTTGCTAGATTTATCAGAAGGCCTGGCTCCACTTAAATCAGCTGATTCTTTTTCAGAAACAATTGCTCTTCTTTTATATGCTGGTTATCTTGTTTTGGCCCTAATCTTGCTGATTAACATGCTTATAGCGTTGCTCTCCAACACTTACCAGCGGGTGCAGGTACGTATACAGCTTTTGAAGGGATATTTTTCCTGCTTACTTAATCAATCTAATTAGTCTTGTCTCCTTGAAATCCTAGAGGGTCCCAACTGAATTGTCTATTTTACGGTTTTGCTGTTGTCGTTGTTGCTTGATTATTATTTTGACGTTTATCCCGCTAGCGGTTAATTTCCCTTCTGGTTAACATTTTTACATTTTTTTCTCTCTTTAATTGTTTCAAGAATTTAAATACTTAGAGAACCTTAAGGAAAATATCAACATTTTTTATTCTTTTAAGAATACAATTTAATCAAGATTGTATTTATCTCTCAATCTAAACATTCTCTGATGCGGTGTCGACACAAAAAATGTCATATGGGCGCCTTATTTTCAGAGGCAGGGTTCATTTTACAAATTTTCTCTCAGAGGCGCACAAGTTGTAGTAAGGCTTGGGTAATAGCAACCTTCCCTTTCCTTTGAGATCTGTATCGTTTCAAGGAATTATAGTAGGGTCGAATCTTTAGTAGATAGTCGTTTTAATACTGGTGCATGAAAAAAAAGACTGACAACGCCCTGCAGATCAGGTAGGCGATAAAATATTTTTTTAGAGAAGAGGTTACGATTGTTTGTGGTTGCAGAGGACTGGACCTAACGGGACTGTCATGTTCCACTTACATGTACTTTGCATGACTCCTGGATTCAAACCATTCACAAACTCAAGATAATCCCACGCTTTTTTACGCTAGCTTAAACACTTTGCGCTAATTTTTCTCCGTAGGATAACTCACGAAACGAGTGGGTGTTTCAAAAAGCAATTACAGTTCAAACGTATCGCAACTATAGCCCCATACCTGTTCCACTAAATATCGTGTCTGTTCTTGGCTTCTGGATATACAGCTATTGCAAAAGGAAAGCGGGGGAGGGAGCTCAGTCATTCAGACCTCGGGAACCTCAAGTAAGTCGGTAGTTATTATAAATATACATATAGCCATTCTAACGAAATTTGCAGCCATTCGGGTGAAAAGGGGCAAAAAGGCAGTATTTTTGCGCCCGATAAATTCGAAAGTCATTGACACCAGCAAATGAAAAAGAAAAGAGGAAAAGAAAGAGCTAGGGGGAAGAAAGGAAGAGAAGAGCAAAAAGCAAGTTTGGTTTCTATGTTAGCTTCTTTGGCGAAAAAACCTTTTCGACGGAAGAGCTTTACTTTTTCAAAAAGCCGGCTAGATAAACATATTATGTAATTGTTTGCTGAAGATCTTCTTGCCTCGTCACCACCACACACAAACACGCACTTCTTTATTCCACTCATCGAATCATCTTATTTCGGAAATTGCATGGCAACAGTTGTACCAAAATATCGCTTTTACACCGGTCGGTCAACTAAACTGATCACTAGACGTCTCGTCAAGTGGTTTCTACGGCTCTATGAACGTTGCAAAACGAGTGCGTTTGTAGTTGCAACTAGTGTTACCGATTATTCAAACAAGCTTCGGGTCGGTCTGGGAAGGTGTCACCTTGAACAAAAGAGCCATTGTTTTAAGCTGATGGACAAATTTAGGTCCGTACGATAGGCCATTTCTTGATATGAAGTGGACGATCTGTTTATTATTATTATTATTAGTAGTAGTAGTAGTAGTAGTAGTAGTAGTAGTAGTAGTAGAAGTAGTAGTAATAGTAGTAGTAATAGTAGTAGTAGTAGTAGTAGTAGTAGTAGTAGTAGTAGAAGTAGTAGTAGTAGTAGTAGCAGTAGCAGTAGCAGTAGCAGTAGCAGTAGTAGTAGTAGCAGCAGTAGCAGTAGTAGTAGTAGTAGTAGTAGTAGTAGTAGTAGTAGTAGTAGTAGTAGTGGTGGTGGTGGTGGTGGTGGTGGTGGTGGTGGTGGTAGTAGTAGTAGTAGTAGTAGTAGTAGTAGTAGTAAAAAACATTTGCTCCTCTGGTTAGTTAGAACTCCTTTTCGTAGCAAAGTTTACGACTGCATTTAGTACATCACAAATATTACGTAATTACAAGAGAGAATAATGGGACCGAGAGGGGATCTTAGGGCGTTGGCCGGGATGTGTGAATTCCTCTAAAGTTTTTTTTTCTTAGAGGTTGTAATTAAACGGAAGTGTATTTCCTGCAACGCCGCACATTTTAATCGATTGTTTGAAACGTCACCAAGTCCACGCGCAACTGTCTCAAAGGAAACAGTGCAGAATGTTATAATAGCGGAGCTCCACGCGCGCGTGGACGGAGCCCCATAGCTAAGGAAATGTGGTAATCTACCCATCCGAGAAAATTTGGTAATCACGTGATCGTACGACCGTCCGTCCGCACCACAGGGTAACCAATGTTTACTCTCACACTTTCTTGCTAGTTTGGGAGCCCAATAGAAAACTAATTGCACATCAATGTTGTGATCAATTGACAGCTGTCAAAACAGGATATCCGCTGACCAGTATAACCTGACCGTAGCGCGGGCTCAAGTGTCGACCCATCGAGGTCGAGTACTTTTTTGAAGTTATCCGCTGACAAATTACCAGTTTCAAATGATCGCAGGCTCAAGTCTATTTTTTTCCGATGATTCATATGAAATATGTTGTGTTTATGTCACTATGGCCCCTCACTGTCAAGATTTCGATTTCAAACTGAACTCGGACGCGAAAATTCAGCCACTTTTTTAAAAATATAGGCGGGGAAGACCTTTTCTTACCATGGTCACGCGTTGGTCACGCTCTACGTCCAATTTTTGTACTCTGATTGGTCAAGATTTGACAGGTGAGTTCATGCGGAAAATTTATGCAGCATCTTGAAAGTTGTTTACTTTGTTAGCTAAAGCTGACAGAGTTTTGTGTCAACTTGTGATGTTTTTAACTGTCTTTTTCCACTGGATGTACAAAATGAAATACAGCTGCTATCAAGAGTCTTCTGTTATCCATGGTTTGTTTGTTTGTTTATTGGGTTTTTGGTTGAGAAATGCGTCGCTTGTCAAAATTGGGTAATCCGATTTCGGATGGCATCGTTTTCGTCTTTCACCTTGCTCAATGCGTAAGAGTGTTTAAAAGTCTCAAGCAACTATGGCCTTCCTTGATATCTTCCAAGAACTGAATCTCGAACGGTAAGCCTGAGTAATTATTGTATTTGATGTTTGTTTTTGTTATATCTAATTTCATGAAGTCGAGCACAGTTTATGCGGCAAGTTTTTGCAAGATTTGAGTCAATGATCTAATCTAGTGTCAGGTTTGATATAACTTTAAAAGGCCTTCAGATATATTTTGTCACGGCAAAATTAATAGAAAAAAAACGTTCCGAAGAATATTTAGTTATAAATTTGGCTGCAGAAAGAAAACTCCGAGTGACTTTCTTGCTTCGAGGAGTTCATCTTTGAAAAAAAAATACAAACACCGGAGGCCGGCTGAAAGTAAAACAAAATAAACTTAAGGTTAAGCTTTAAGTTTAAACGGCTCAGGATTTTTAGAGACACTTTAATACTTGTCTTCGTGAATGAAAATTGTTGTCTCTGTAAATGTTTTACCGAATTATATTTCTTTTATTGATTGTTATTAGTCTCTCTTGCAATTTTAATCGCTTGTCCGTGGTGTTTGTTTTCATCGTTCATGAACATCGCTTGCAGGAGTACTTAGAAATGTCGACGGTATCAAACGCTTTATAAGATTACACATCGTTATAACTGGAATCATTACATAACAAAAAATAATGATAATAAAATCGTTATTATGTTGAAGCGTATCTCCATTAAAGTTCATTCAAACACTCGACCACACTGGCAGTTCGCACTAAAAATGAGAACCGGCTGGCCGTATGGGTGACTTTGGAAATTTTTTGAACGGTTTCGCTAAAAGCCCACGATTGATCGTCCTGAACATTGAAAAATTGTGAAATGCCGTATTCTGTCCGAGGTCTGTATGATAAAAAGTACTGTTTCACCTCAGATGTGATGTATAAAAAGTATAAAAGGTTGGTTTACACACCCTCAGGCCATTATGGCTCTTGAATGTGATAGAAGATGTTTGCTATTTTTTGGGTGTACATACATGTATATTTAGGCTATCAACTAGATGTAAGATGTTTCACTCTAAAATAACTTATCCTTTCCCTCAAAAGCCACATGAATGTGCCCTTAAGTTAACTGATTTGTGGATTACAAGTTTATTGTTTGATTTAAAATATAAATTTATTAATGGGAACTTCGCTTTTAGCCCTGGCTAAATCTATATATTAGTTGCTGTTGAATTCTCTCTTGACAACACTGAATAAATGTTTGAGGACCTTTCAGGAGACCAACATCCGATTACTTTTAAGCGTTTAATTGGTCTAAAAATGGGTTTAATGAAAGTTACATATTTCCAAGGGCTAGGCTGGGCGTTTCCTTCTCTGTCCCATAATTCTCTCTTGGTAAACAACGATATTTCTCGCTTTCTACCCAAGCTAGGTGTTAAGTATCTTCTGGACAGATACAGGCTCAAATACGGAGATTCCTTTCCCCCCACAAGTAAGTAAAGGTTATAAAAATTGTCCAAATAAATTGACTAAGTCGATAGACGTAGCAGTAACGCTTGGCGACAAAAAAAAAAACGCTACCAGCCAGGAAGTTACGTTTCTTAACAATGGCTTGGTGTTTTTCGTGACTCCGGCCGTTAGAAATATTCTACAACAGATCACAAAGCAGGCAGACTTTGCTGTCACCCTTTTTCTTAACAGTCAATAACTCAAATATTTCGTTTGACCAAGTGTACTGTGCTGTACAGCTCTGCCAAGCGGAGCTCCGCGTTGCCATCTTGTTCGACATTCATCCAATATTGTTTTATTATTAATCTATCCACTCAAATTGTTCAAATTTGATCAGCGTCGATCATCATTTAGATTTGAGCCGGTCAGAGACGAAAAAAAAGTGGAATTGTTGTCTTATTTAAATTAATGAGCTCTCCAAAAGACATCTGTACAAAAAAAGAAAAATCGGAAGGCACAAATGACTTGACTTTAGCCTAGATTTGTACATGTCGCACGACTATCAAAGTCAACGCGAATTGACTGCTATGTTTACTGGCTTGGTGGCTCTTTTTGTGATTTCACGATGAATATTTGTGGGCAATGGTTTTAAATCCTTGTGTTTTCATGATAATTAAGCCAATGAAACCTCTAGTAGCATCATCTTAGTACATAGCTTTTAATAATTGACATCATTGTATACTACCGCAGATATACTCGAACAGGTACTGGACGACGTCGAGAATACCGAATGCATGGTCAATCAAGTTCTTTACAAATCCTTTACAAAGCACAAGGTTCTGATAAAGCTCTTCTTCTCGTGGGTCAAGAGGTACTTAAAACAATGATATGTAGAGGGGAGGTATAGCTACATCGTTTTAGTAGAGGGAGCCTTTTATGCTCTACAGTTATATCTAGATGAAACTCCATAAATGAGTGTTCCCAGGGAGAAAAATGTCGATATTTTTCTCAATTTGAAGAGCGCAATTGGATGAGCGCTGATATGCCCAGTATCATGCCGAAGGCTAAAACCCACACACACTGTACACTGTGCATTTATGGACTCTTTAATTCATGCTTTATGCAGCGAATTCAGCAAATCTAAGTTTTACCCATTCCCTTGCTAACTGGCGAAAACTGGTCCAAAAAGGGCTTTTTTTCGCTTAATTAAAAAAAAAAGCCGTCGCCAAAAGGCCTAAATAACTGAGGTGAAAGTGCAGCCAAACTAGCCTTTGCAATGACATAATTTAACCCTTCCACTGCCAAATGTGGCCAAAGGCAAATTTCGAGCAAATTTCCAAATTTCATTTTCTAAAATCTCGACAAACAAATAGCATCACGTGAAAGTACAGGTAGAGAGCTTTCATTTGAATGGTCACATCACAGGATTTCATCCACAGACTCAAGAGTTAGAGTCACCTTACAAAATTCTATCAAACACTCTGGCAGTGAAAGGGTTAAATAGTCGGGCTCTCTAGTCTTTTCGGGTAAAGACGTTTAAGTGCAGGCCCTAACATTGTGGAACGTCAGCCCACGTAGTGTTGTAAGGAGCTGGGAGCGTAGTATCTGGTGTTGTAGGCTTTCGTTGCCAGCATTTTGTTGGCCTGGCTTGATTAGCTTCTAGGGCTTCTTAGAGAATAGCACCATAACACACATACAGTCAGAAATCAACTTATTTGACTGGTGCCGGAGCCCTCACTCAGGAAACTTGATGTACATTTATCATGACTGCTACAACTTTCTAGACTGTAATGTAACCTAATACTTTGTTATTTACTTACTGTCATAATGAAATAAAACACAGGAGTTTAAGAGAACGGCGTTCTCGTTGCCTTTGCAGGCGTGGGAAGCCCATGAAGCCATACTGGTAGACGGTTACCTTATAACACGTCAGCCATATGTAAGCAATGTCAATCGGTGTGGTGTTAGATACAGGAAACCCTTTTCCTGCAGATTTCCACATTTTGAGGTAAGAAATTAACCGTTTCCATAATGACGTCATTTTTATACAGCCCAGAAAGTGCTCTAAGGGCCTCTTTATAAAAAAAAATCTCACACTTTAATTTTATCACGTTTACATGATGGATGGGGTGATCCGCCGATGCGGGTTGCCCGGTCTGATTGACCTACATCAAAGATGAAATGTTGCTCAGAAGCAAAATAATTTCTTTTCAAGGTGATGATTCTAGAAAGCGGGGAGACACGATGGCTGGGAATGGAAGTGGTGTTTGGTGATTACGGCACCGAGTTGATGCCTGGATGGAGGAAAGGAACAGTTGGCTATCACACAGGTGACAGGAAAATTTATGATACACAAGAAAGAAATAACGGAAGAAAGACTATAGGTTTGCAAACTGGAGTTCTGATTAACGAAGGCTTAGTGTTACACTGGAAAATGCCTTTGGTTGCATGACTTAGTCCGTAAGGGTTTAACTCGGAAGGCCGACTGAAAACTATGAGAAAGTTGCAGTCGCTGTTTTATTGACGAATCCGATGAAATTACGGGTGTTTTCCCTTGGGCCTGGGAAGGAGGTTTGAGGCCTGGTGTTTGCAAGTTAAGGTGATTCGCTAGCCCCAGTCCTCTCTCAAAAATCGGAGAAAATGCATTTGGTGCGCACTAGCGCAAAAACGAGTACGCTGACCCCCATTTTTTTATTTCTTGATTTTAATAAGAACAATGCTTCCTTTCGATGAGAAAAAATGGCACAAATCTATGTTCAGTTTTTTGGCAACTTCACTAAATCGTAAGGATTTAGCTATAACGGGTCGAATAGCGCGTGTCCAATTTAATTCTACTTTGGAGCGTAAGGTAAAAACAAGGGCATTAAAAGACACTTTTCTGGTACGTAAATGGATAATATTATATTAAAGTCAAATTCTTTGCGATAACACATACATCATCGAAAATTTTTCTCCTTTTCGTCTAGTTTTGGGCTGCGCGCGGTTTTTTTCAAAGGGTCCTAAATAGCCGGTTTTGTCAGCATTGTGACGTCAAAACAAGCACGGTGACCCCCACTTTTTATTCCTTTTTCATCAACTTCTTGACTTACATCAGTGCACCAAGTTTCATCTACAATCTATATTAGGTTCTTTTACTAAGGAATCACCTTAAGGAGCAGTCGAGGTTATTCGCCCAATTTCGCGTCGTAATATTTCAGTGCGTAATTTTCCGCCTTTCACACGGTTGTGGGTTTTATGTAGATTAACACTTAACACGATTCCAACCACATTATCATTTTGCTATTCCTGCTTAACTTTCGCTTAAACATTAGTCGCATTGGCAGTTTTTAAATCTAAAGTATGTTTACTTTTGTTATATTCAGCCATAATCTTCATTTTGGAAACCTGACGCCAGAAAGCGTCTAAGAGCAAGCGTATATTTTCATGACATAACCCACGCGACAGGCTTTTACTGAAAGGAGCTGTTATCAGAAGTATTGCTACAACGATTGCCTATTATATTAGCCTCATTCTTAACCCTCCGATGTATAAGGACAGGAGATAGATGGTTAGCACGTTTTTTTTTTCTTTACTTAGGTTCTACCGCAGCTCGCCGAGGTGAGGTCATTCGTTGCACTGTTATGTTTGAGGACAAGCTACAAGTAGATGGAGAAACTCGATTTCCTGTTGTTTTTAGTGTAAACGGAAGTAGGATAGTACCCGAGGATATGAACCCATCTTATATTGAATACAACATGGACAGACCACTGTACCCTTACCTGGCCTTTAACTACGAAAACGGCGTTTTTGCTAAGGTGATGTAACCATGGTAGACAGTTTATTTTTCAGTGGGAAGAAAAGGAATCTATGGCTATATTGTCGCTATCAGACCAGTGTACTTAGGTGTGTACTACTCCCACAAATAAAGAGTCCTGGATGAAAAAAGAACAAAACGAAACAAAACAAAATAAATCTCTATCGATAATGTCCAAATTATGCGGTCGTTGACCTAGTGAACGAGCGTTCTAGTGGGGTGGAGGGGGGGGGGTAAGGGGAGGAGTAGGCAGGAGCCAGGAGCGGGCGAAGTGATGGCGTTCGGGTGTCTCTCGAGGTGTAGAAGGTGAAGCCTTTGATCAGGCTTAACACCGCTCTGTACTCTCAGCCTCTGTAATCACAGATTGCTTGCCAAAAAATGACGGCGAACATTTCGTGGAAGGAAGGAAGGGAGGAAGGAATGAAGGAAGGAATGAATTGAGGAAAGTAATCAAAACTTTATTTTATGAGGGAGGCACATTTCAGGTAAAGGATCTAGACGGATAATTACTATTAAATAAGGTGACCATATGATAAAAAATACATGAGGGTTGTATTTGTTTTTCGGCCTCTTTAGAGACACCTCCACAATGCAGATACCTTAAAGGGGCTGTGTCAAGGCAGTCTAGTTCATTTTGTTTAATTTTGCCAATTAGTCGCCCTCAATCGCTATGGAACTTAAAGTCAGCAAAGAAATTACACATAAATGACAAAATCAGAGATCCGACAAACAAATATGTCTCCTGAGCATTGTTTTAGAAGTTGCAAGCAGCAGGGATCAACTTTGAAAAACTGTTAGGCTGAACAGTTTTGCCTATCTGTGGCATCTGTTGTTTCTGTTATGTTATTTTAACCTTCCTTTAAAGTTTTAAGCGGTTACTTTTATATTTCTCTAAATTTAACGGGTATTTTGTAGTTTCCTAATTTGGCTGAATTTCGTGACACAGCTCCTTGAATTTTATAATAATGACATTTCTGTAAGTTTTAACCTTTTCAATCCCAGAAGTGGTCAAAGTAAGAATTAGACAAGTATTCCAAACCTCATTTTGTGAAATGGTAGAAAACAAATAATCACCAAAGAGGATTCATTTGAATGCTAACACCATAGGATTTTGTCTACAGACTGAGAAGTTAGAACTGATGCTCCGTCTAATCAACAACCTCCACTTTTTAATTTCCTATTATGGACACCTGTGTGATGCTGAAACCTGGCTAATTGTTTCTTTAGCGTCCGTATTACAGAGGTTTGACTTCGTCTTGGTTGTTGTTGTTTTTTTTATGTTTCCTTCAGATGTGTGCAAGGGAGGACATTGGTTTTCAAGGCCAGGAGATAAAATCAAATCTCGACGAAGTGGAATCCAAACTTGAAGCGAAGTTAGAATGCGTCCAGCGAAAACTTGATGCTCTGCTGGAAAAATTAGGCAACAAGGAATTGAACGAATGACTTAAACGCTTTCAAACGGAGTTGCAGTGAAGCTAAGGATAATAAGAAAAGGCGTGAAAAAAAAGCACCACGTTTAATGGAAGCTTTCTCCATCTATAGAGAGAGATGTTTTAAAATGAAAACGGTAGAAGTACATTGGGTGGATAAGTGACTTCATATTCCCACCGTAGTGCAAGGGGAAACCTCCCTTATGTTGTAAGCAAGATTATGGAAATATTCAATCGCTTATAAATAGGTTTTTGGCGAGCTCTATACAATGTGTTTAAGTAAAATTATTATGGGAAAGAACGCTAGTGGAGAATTGCGATGTCATTCTAAATGATCGCTGTCTTACATTCCACCTAAAATTCCGTTTTATCCAAATGGTATAAAAGCTAAACGTTTCGAATACTTAAGTTCTAGAATATATCGTAAATGAGCAACTTGCTACATTTGATACTTTTGTAATTTTTTATTTTTGCTTAAATACCGCCTAAATTTATTGTCCTGCTCAAAAAATGGACATTTTTCTAGAGGGGATATCAAGTAGCAAAAGTATCAGGTAATTAAGCCTTATCATCTTATCATTTTTAAAAACGTCTTGGTGTCAACGAAATCACAAACACGACATCCATTATACGAAGATCCATGAATACGACATTAGTTGTGTACATTATAAATCATGGCGGATTCAAAATTTTAACATTAGATCTTGGGTACCAAGCCTCCAACCTCTCCTCGCGCAATGGGCAAAATGATTCTGTAAGTGTATGGTTCGATTGTCCAATAAAATTTTATTTGCAAGCAAATAACGTATTTATCAACTGATGAGTAAGCTGTGAAAGAACGATTATTCTTAACTTCACTAAAATAGGTTGCACTGAGTGCAATATTCTGCTCGTAATAAAACTGATGTTTCAAATTTGCACGGTTCTGACATGTTTTACCATCGAGTCCGGCCGGTTACTGTAAAAACTGCCAGTTTAAACTATGTCTGGAAACAGGTTTCCATTTCAAATACCTTTTAAATCGGGATAGTTGGTATTTTTCCTTTAAAATACTATGAAAATAGCATGTTTAAATCCTGTTTCAAAGAACTTCTTGTGTCGTTTATTCTAAATCACCTTTCAAATTGAACTCGCTTCTTAAAAGCGCGTTAAACATACTTTAAGTATACTATTTTTGAACTGTTTAAAGTCTTGATCGTGGAGTTCCTTTCAAAATAATAGTGTTTAAACACTCTACTTTAAACCTATTTTTTGTATTTTACGTGACAAACTACGTTTTAATTCCCCGGTTAAACGTTATTCTTTTCGAATCACAGTTAAAATATGGTATGGAAAGGTAGTGGGTACTCGTCAGTACCCTTGTTCTAAAATAATGGTTTAAGTATCCGTTTGAAATGTAGTTATTATACAAAATACGTTTCAAATAAAGGGAAAACCTGCCAAAATTATATAAATAGTATTCAAATAGATCCCAAATACATGTTGAGCTAGCTCCTATGACTATTTTGGTTTTATTAGTAAGATATAATAGAAATACCCCAAATTGAGGTAGAGATAGTTTTTAAATCATTCAAATACATTTTAACTACTTTTCAAACAGTTTCAACATACAGTTGGTTTGGTAAGAAAGTGCTTTGCAGGCTTATTTCGTATAACAAATTTGCGGTAAAGATAATTTTCGAAACAATAAAAATACTGCAATAAAACAGTGATGAAACAAACTCCCTCCTATAAGTCAACCAGTCATTACGGTTTATAGGGTACATTTTGTACTCCATTTCTGCAGGCTCTGCCTTGTGGTCCAACCCCTTAACCTCTCTTATACCATTATGCATTAACAGAAAAGACGGTTCACATTGATACTCTTTTACACACCAGAAGCCTGCATGGGGAAAAGGTACCTTTTGCAGGCGGATCTTAACAGGCTTATTTTTTATTTAATCAGGATTTCAGAGCGTTATTACTCGGTTCCAATAAAAAGCCCGAAACTGTTTTTAGTCCTGGTTTTAGAGCGTCATTTCCTCTTATCAAAATTATTATTTTCAGAAAATTTGGCTTTTTACCGGGTAGGAAAAATGACTCTTGAAAAAAGTACGCTTAATTAAGAATTCTAAGCAAGTGAAATTTTTTAAAATTAACTCACATAAGTCTTACTGGGCTCAAGTACATCGCAAACACTTAAGCTGCCCATTTTGCTCTTGAAATAGGACTTTCACTGATGCGAATTAAACAGACCGAAGTTCACTTCAAGGCAAGTGTCACGTCTCAATTTTTGGTGTTTTCCACGCCGCGCGAGGCCCTTACCTTTTTTATTTTCTGTGGCGTTCAAAACAAATGTTTCAAAAAACAAGCAAACAAACAATTCCATCCATTTCTTAGGCCACCATGGGGTATCTCTGAAATATCTAAAATATCCTGCAATCGTTTACAGCCCTCCAATAGCATGGATTGATGTATTAAATTTGCATTTTCTTTTAGGGTGCGTTGGCTGCTTGCACGTCCTGCCATCTCTCCATTTGAAACTAAACAGGGAAGTTTTGCGACACTGACTCGCTTCGTTCGGCAATATAAGCACAGGCTGAATCGTCTGTCGTCTCAGGCCGGGATCAATCTTAAGAAGGTACGGATGCCTGCATTACATGGTTATGGTTGGTTTGTTTTCTTGTTGTTTTAAAGCGCGGTTTTTGAAGGAGCTGGGTAAAATATTAATTGAAGATGAATAAAACTAATTCAAATCAAATTTGATCAAGATCGGAAGAAAATAAGCAGCAGTATGTAGGTAACACAAAAATGTAGTTTAATTATCTATGAAATGAAATGAAAACTGGATATTGTCAGTTGACGTTCTTCAGTAAGGGTCTCGCCATATCAGGAGAAGTAAACTCGATTAACCTGTAATAACATTAAGCAATTTAACCTTCCTTCTAAGAAAATTTAGGGGTTATTCGGTCTACGGATAGACAATTTTAATTTCAATGTGTTTTCGTTTATTTTTTTCCTTCGGTGGCAAGTAAGAGCTGCGACGTTCAGGTAATTCCGGAAATGGTTCATATAAATGCTGGTTCAGCATTAATATATTTTCGATCAGGAAAGTGTTGTCAAAATTCGTTTTGCGCTCAATATCATCCTCATCATTCAGTAACAAGAACCTGTTTATTACAGGTAAGAAGTGTGTCTAAATAAAAATAAAGATGATGGAAAACAGTTTTAAATGATCACATTCGTCATTTTGATGACCCCAGTTGGATGGCATTTTTTGCATCCGATTGATAAAACAAAAGGTTTACTTTTTCTTAAGTCAACAGAAACTCTGTTTTAAGATCGAATATCATCAAAAGCATTGAATCGCAAGCACAAGAGTTTAGAGTAATGTAACGTAAACCCACAAAGAATAACTGATACATTGTGAGCATTAAAATTATTCATTCGCAATTGAATATTTAACACAGACTTACATAAAAGTTCGCGTTTAAGGTTGAATTAAAGACCTTACGTGCGTAAAATAAAAGACCAAGGATTGTAAAAGCTTGGACTTGACATGCTAATCAAGACCTGAAACAGCTGGAAGGTGAGTTTGTTTCTTCTAAAACTTAAACCTGCTATGATATACAGAAAGAACATAAACGATATCGGGAACGTAGATAGTTAGGTTATGTATTAGTCAATAGAAAACGCTGCCTTTCGATTCTGGCAGAGCATATGATATGTTTGACAATAATGGCTCCAAAATTCATTGTAATGACTAATCCGCATTAATCCTCTTTCAAAAATATCCTGCAATCTTCTACAGCCTTCCAATAGCCTTGATTAATGTATTAAATTTGCATTTTTTTTTGCGTGCATTGGCCAGCTTGCACATCCTGCCATCTCTCCATTTGAAACTAAGCGGGCATGTTATAAATATCAAGTGCTCTGCTACACTGACTCACTCTGTTGTCAGCAGGGGTTTGGGTTCTAAAAGTTGAGAAATAGTGGGGTGAATCGTCTCTCGTCTTATACCGGGATCAAACTTAAGAAGGTAGGGATGCTTAAATTGCTTGCAGATTTAAAGTTTTGACAACCACCCCCCCCCCCCCCCCGTCACCGCCCTAACCTCTTTTTGTTTTGTTAGTTTGTTTTGTTGTTGTTTTGAAGAGGGGTTTATGAAGAAGCAGGGTAAAATATCAATTGAAGAGGAATAAAACTAATTCCAATTTGATCAGAAAAAAAATGCGCAGCTGTAGGTAGGCACCACAAAGTTTAGTTATCTCTGGTATGAAATGAAAACTGGATTTTCAGTTGACGTTCTTTAACGAGTCTCGCCATATCAGGAGACATAAACTCGAAAACTTGTAATCATTCAGCAATTTTATCCTTTCTTCTAAGAAAAAATAGGGGTTATTTGGTCTAGGGATAAAGATGTCCAAAATGTGGTTTCGTTGATTTTTTTTTTCGGTGGCAAGTAAGAGCTGCAACATTCACGTAATTCTGGAAATGGTTCACATTAATGCTTCCGCCTGGTTCATTATAATTTATTTTCGATCAGGAAATTATTGTAAAAATTCGTTTTGCGCTCAGTATCATTCTTATCATTCATTTGCAAGAACTTGTTTATTACAGTTAAAAATAAGGATAAAAATAAACATGATGGAGAAGAGTCTTAAATAGGGACAGTAAACATGTAGCTGTTTATAGCTTATTAAAAAACAACGAATCGATTAGAGCAGCAGTAATTAGTCATTCGCTATTTTAACACACATCGTGCTGCTTTGCGTGAAAATGAACACATTCAGATACAAGTGTGACCTGATTTATATACGCCTTTTTTAAAAAATACCATCATACTCTTTTTTGTCTCTCTAAAATTTTGATAAGCATTGTTTTTAATTTCTAATGGCAGTTAAAATTGCCACGAAATTTCGGAGGGACAACAAATAGTATCCGGATTTTAGCATTGCGTGAGTAAACGAGGGTTGCAATAGGCCATTTCCGAGTTCCCGCGGGCCTCTGTTTCAAAACAAGGGAAAGGTGCACTGAGTGTATTATTCTACTCATAATAAAACTCATATTTGAAATTTGCACGGTTCTGATAATCCTTGTTTTACCATCGAGTCCGGCCGGTTGCCCTAAAAACGGCCAGTTTAAACCATGTCTGGAAACAGGTTTTCATTTCAAATACCTTTTAAATCGGGATAGTTGGTATTTTTTCCTTTAAAATACTATGAAAATAGCATGTTTAAATCCTGTTTCAAAGAACTTCATTGTGTTCTTTATTTTAAATCACCATTCAAATTGAACTGGCCTCTTAAAAGTGTGTTAAACATATTTTAAGCATACTATTTTTGAACTGTTTAAAGTCTTGGTCGTGGAGTTCCTTTCAAAATAATAGTGTTAAAAATTGCACTCTACTTTAAACCTATTTTTTGTATTTTACTTGACAAACTACATTTTAATTCCCTGGTTAAACGTTATTCTTTTCGAATCACAGTTAAAATATGGTATAAAAAAGGTAGTGGGTACTCGTCAGCACCCTTGTTCTAAAATAATGGTTTAAGTATCTGTTTAAAATGTAGTTTTAATACAAAATACGTTTCAAATAAAGGGAAAACCTGCCAAAATTATATAAATAGTATTCAAATAGATCCCAAATACATGTTGAGCTAGCTCCTATGACTATTTTGGTTTTATTCGTAGGATATAATAGAAATACCCCAAATTGAGGTAGAGATAGTTTTTAAATCATTCAAATACATGTCAACTACGTTTCAAACAGTTTCAAAACACATTTGGTTTGGTAAGGAAGTGCTTTGCAGGTTTATTTCGTATAACAAATTCGCAGTAAAGATATTTTTAGAATCAATAAAAATACTGCAATAAAACAGTGATGAAACAAACTCCCTCCTATAAGTCAACCAGTCATTATAATACTTTATAGGGTACATTTTGTACTCCTTTTCTGCAGGCTCTGCCCTGTGGTCCAACCCCTTAACCTTTCTTATACCATTATGCATTAACAGAAAAGACGGTTCACATTGATACTCTTTTATACACCTGAAGCCTGGGGAAAAGGTATCTTTTCCAGGCGGATCTTAACCTTATAAACCAGATTAGAGGGTACTTTTACTGTCCCGCTCAGGTGATTTGTCCATCGCTGCATGGTGTAAACTTTGGCATGACTGCTGGCCTGTCATTACGAAGCTTTCGAAACTACCAAGGCGTTTACGAGAGGCCTTAGTAACGGTTACGCTTTTCTGAAAGTTTCTTTGCTGTTCTCCGACAACTGCGAAGGGCAATGACCAAAGTTTTAGTCTTCATGAGCGTAACTTGTAAATGCGCCACAAGCAGACTAGCCAAAGTCCCGCAACCAGTGTTTTAAATTATCTATGAAAAGCCTTGAGGGTCTTTTTTAACTGTTGATAAGTGGTAAACTCAATCCAGGATTTCGCTTTCTTACTTTGTTTATTGTTTTGGTTTGTTTGTTTGTTTTTTCAAGTGTTATGTTATGTTTTGTTATGTTATGTTTTAATTTTGTTTGTCTGTCTGCTTTGCCATGTTTGGGTACATCAGTTTAGTTTTCAGAACGAGTACCACGCTGCCATATTCGGGTTGAACCTAATGTCACATAGCATAAGGTGTGACCTTTCTATTGCGAGACATGAATTTAAAATGGGCACGACTCTGTGAACGCTTTCGGCCAAAAAATTATCGTTTAGCATCGACTTCGAGGAAAATTTCTGTGAAAATTAAGGTTATTTGCTTTGTAGGACGCTCTAAAAACAGGATGTGGGACAAAAATAGAACATCTGCGTGGGCGACAGTTGACAGATGCACTTCAATCGACTCCATATCAAAGTCGGCGGGTATTCAACAAAACGATACACTCAGATCGCGGTATTTAGAACGTTACCGTTAAAGCAAGCTGAACATCACCTTTCTACTGTGGTTTACAAGTGCATACTGGTGAAAACTAAGAAGAAATATCCAAGTTTTTGGTTATTTAGTTAAGGAATGGTTAAACCTGGTTTTAGAACGAACGTCATTTCCTCTTATCAAAGTTGTTATTTTCAGAAAATCTGGCTTTTTACCGGGTAGGAAAAATGTCTCTTGAAAAAGTACGCTTAAATAAGAATTCTAAGCAAGTGAAATTTCGGAGGTTTTTGCGGCTCTCCGTGACCTTTAAAATTAACTCACATAAGTCTTACTGGGCTCAAATACATCGTAAACACTTAAGCACCCCATTTTTCTCTCAAAACAGGGCTTTAACTGATGAGATTTAATTAGACCGAAGTTTACTTGAAGGCATGTGTCACGTCAATTTTTGGTGTCTTTTACGCCACGCGAGGCCCTTACCTTTTTTATTTTTTTGTGGCGTCCAAAAAAATATTTCAAAAAAGAAAAAAAAAATTCCACTACGTTTCTAAGGCCACCAAAGGGATCTCTGAAATATCTAAAATATCCTGCAACCGTTTACAGCCCTCCAATAGCATCGATTGATGTACGAAATTTGCATTTTCTTTTTGGGTGCGTTGGCTGCTTGCACGTCTTGCCATCTCTCCATTTGAAACTAAACAGGGAGGTCTTGCGACACGGACTCGCTTCGTTCGGCAATATAAGCACAGGCTGAATCGTCTCTTGTCTTAGGCCGGGATCAAACTTAAGAAGGTACGGACGCTTGCATTACATGGATATTTAAAGTTTTGCTCCCCCAACCTCTTTTTGTTGGTTGCCTGGTTTGTTTTCTTGTTGTTTTAAAGAGGGGTTTTTGAAGGAGCTGGGTAAAATATTAATTTAAGAAGAATAAAACTAATTCAAATCAAGTTTGATCAAGACCGGAAGAAAATAAGCAGTAGGAGGTAGGAAACACATACATGTAGTTTAGTTATAATTATCTCTGAAATAAAATGAAAACTGGATGTTGTCAGTCTCTTATATCAGGAGACGTAGAATCGATTAACCTGTAATAACATTAGGCAATTTAACCTTCCTTCAAGAAAATTTAGGGGTTATTCGGTCTACGAATAGGCAATTATAATTTCAATGTGGTTTCGCTGATTTTTTTCCTTCGGTCGCAATTAAGTAAGATCAAATAACATCAAAAATAAGCATTGAATCGCAAGCAAAACAAATTTAGAGTAGTGTAAAGGAGAACAACGAAGAATAACAAAAAAAATACATTGAGCTAGCATTCGCAAACTGAATATTTAACAAAGACTTACATAAAAGTTCGTGTTTGAGCCTTAATTAAAGAAGTGACGTGCGTAATAAACGATTGGTCGAGGATTGCTAAAGTTTGGACGTGACATGCTAATGAAAGCCTGAAAGAGCTGAAAGGTGAATTCGCTGGTTTTAAAACTTTAAAATCCAGCCTTGCAATTTACAGAATAAATCGCTAGGATATAACAGAGTATAAACGATATTGGGAACGTAAATAGTTAGGTTATGTATTAGTCGATACAAAACGCTGCCTTTCGATTCTGGCAGATCATGATATGTTTGACAATAATAATTAATCGCTCCAAAATGGGTGAAATAGATTGGAAACAAGTTCAGACCTCTACGTTACTCGAAATCGTCGTAATGACTGATCCGAAATAACATTTTAAAATAGATTTCTAAAATATCCTGTTATTGTGCATTGCACGTCTTGCTATCCCTCCATTTGAAACTGAACGGGGAGCACTATGAATTGGAAACCCATGAAAATCTTTTGAATATATTCATGGCATATTCACAGGATATTGAAATGTTTTTCATGTCATTTTCATGGTCTTATTTTTCTGGTTTCGCAAGGGGTTTGATACCACGAAAAATTCATTAACAAGAACACCCTTACCAAATCCAACACTTAAGCTATTTTTGAAATCTGTTTTTAACCTGTTTTGTGAAATAGGTTTTGTTAAAAATAGGGTGAAAAGTAAATTTTAATGTATTTTTCGAATGCTTTTAAAGGTGTTTTAACCTGTTTAAAAAGCCATTAAAAATGATTTTTAACGTATTTTAAAATTCATTTCAAATATATAAAAATTCCAGCGCTTTTGCAAAGCTCAAACTGTTTTAAAACAGTTTTTAAATACCTTCCAAATCGGAATGAAAACAGGATAAAAACAGTTTTAAAAGCATATTTTAACTTGCAATACTATTTTAAAACTGTTTGCAATGACAATTTTAAACGCATTAAAAAAAAAAGATTTAAAATCTATTTTTAATACATTTTTCGACTGATTTTAAACGTGTTTTAACTTGTTTAAAACGCTATTTAAATGTTATGTTTCAAAATATATTTTAATAGTAGTTTAATCGGTTTTGAAATCTAGTAAAATACTCGCATTTGCAAATACAAAAAAATACTTTGAAAATATTATTAAAATACTACACAAGTAGAAAAGCATAAAAGCACGCATATATTATGAAAATACATCAAAAATAGGATGCAAAAAGGCAAAATTTAAAAGGTGTAAACATTGCAAGAAAATAGCCTTAGAGTTGTCTGAAAACAGTACAAAAATCGGTCGAAAGAGTATTAAAACAGTACAAAAACAGGTTTGAAATACCACAAGAATTCATGACATTAAATGAATACAAAACCGTCGAAAATTACCCTAAAAAGGCAAGATTTACCTCAGCGAAATAACTCCACACAGCCCTAGGCTAGGATTTTACGCGAATGATCTCTTAACCGATTCCTTTACGTTGATTTTCCTAAGAATGCTCGGGAAATTCTTAAGGAATTTTTAAGAAATGCTGAAATCAATCTTCGGCTTCGAAGGGTATTCGTTACTGGTAAATAGTAATCTACCGTATTCATTCGAATAAGCGCCCAACCTCGAATTAGCGCCCTCCTCGAATAAGCGCCCATCCTGAAGGCTGAAAAATTTAATAAGCGCCCAGCCTCGAATTAGCGCCCACCCCCACCCCGCCTCCCTCCGCCTCAAACTCAAACTCAAACTCAAATAAGCGCCCACCCTACCCCCACCCCCTTTCTGGTCCCTCCCACCCAAAAAAACATTAAATAAGTACTAATAACAGACTCGCCCGAAGACCGAGTTTTCGTCAGAGTATTTTACAGAAACCTTGCTATGTTACATCTTCGCGTTTTATTATTACCATTTATTGTATTGTTGCAAAAAAAAACATGCTAGACTTGCTGAAAATGGAGAAAATTTAATAAGCGCCCAGCCTCGAATAAGCGCCCACTCTCAATGTCCAAAAATTTAATAAGCGCCCAGGGCGGTTAATCGAATAAATACGGTACATGCATGTAACTTACATTGTTAAATAAATTCACGGCTTTACTCAAATATCGTTAGAAGCTTGCATGGTAGGCCTGAACATTAATTACATGTACCGGCTAATATAGAACTATACCGAGAATAACACCGTAAAATTCACCCGAGAATGAAAGAGGTGACGTACGTGACATAAGTGTGAGATCAACGAAACAGCTAGCCAGGAACACTGCTGTAAAAACTGAAATTGCCGTAGAGTCGGGAGTATATAAATGTTTACTACGCTTCATTTGTTGCTCATATGGCGTATACTTAAACGTTTCAGTAACATGTTATGCAAAAAGAGGGAACAATGTATGTCATACTCACATAAGAGAAGACTCTTGGAAGCGTGTGCACCGCCGACAACCTGAAACAGAACCTTTCAAAGTACCTACTAGTCGCTGAGGAGTCATACCCATTTTTGATTCGTGATAAAAGCATTATCTACGTGTTCAGGCAATCTGCAGAGTTGAAGTGTACTTTTGTAAGCTAAGATCGTAACAAACAGTAAAATCAAGCGCCTTTATATATCAATTACAATTACAATTACAATTACAATTACAATCTCACAGCAACCGCCGGTTCAATAATTTGAAATGAACAAAGGGCAAAAGGACGGTTTGTTTCTTATAACGTACTTTTGTCACATCACCGCAGAGCGCGAAGTCGTGATTTCAGTCGCGAGTGACATCTCAGAAAAAAATATGCCATTCATATCCGGAATAATCTGTGAGAGAAAGATAACCATATGTCGGAGTGTATTCAGATCTGAGCGTTATTGTTTCTTGGAGCAATATAAACGAGGTGAGAGTTTTTAGCGTGGAAAGCTTATTTATTATGTATTTTAGGGCTTATTTTCGATAAACCTGTGTTGACCGCATGCATCCGGTTCAAAGCGGCGGCTATCTGCGGCTGTTTGTGAAAAATTTCTACATAAAATTAAAATGCGATTTTCAGAAGTTTCTTTTAAAATGTCCCGCAAGCGCATCAATTGAATCACAGTTAAAATCTACGCAGAGATTTTCGTAGGGAGCCCGCATGAAAACCCCCTTATACCATGAAATAACCGTGCAAAAAACCATTAAAGTTTGGTGTTTGTTACTGTCACAAAACATTATTAAGGACTGACAATGATGGCAAATAATTTGATTGACACTTTAATCGTTTTATATATTAGGTTTACTAGGTTTCAGTTGAGTTCTTACACGTGTTTGACTAGAAGTACACGCAGTCCTCAGTTTGCTAACCAGTTTTAAAGAGTTATACTAAGATCAGAGTCGCTAACGGCAAACCGGCGACAGAAGTAAGTCTTAATCAGTTTTAGTTTGTACTGTCTGGTCATTACCCTCTTTCTTTTTTATGATCAGTGTTGCAAATATTCGAATGTTTTGCAATTATATTACATAATTGTATGTTTCAGATCGAATAATTCCTCCAAATAAATTTGTGTTGTTGACTATACGACTGATGGTTTCCCGGTGTTAACATCCGTATTGTGTCGATTGTCCAACGGTCCAGTGTTGATTTTTAATTTTTCTTTTAATGATGATGAAAACCCTATGAATTAAACAGCACAAGTTAAAGGCAAATTTCATCATATGTTTGACAATAATCGCTCCGAAATGTGTGAAAAAGATCGGAAAACACGTTAAGACCTCTACGTCATTCGAATTAGTCGTAATATAAATATATATTTCTAAAAAATCCTGTAATCGTTTAGAACCCTCCATTATCGATAATTGACGTAATTTTCATATTCATGTTCATTTTTTTTTTTTATTTCGTGCATTGCAAGCCTTGCTATCACTCCATTTGAAACTGAACGGGGAGCATTATGAATTGAAAACCCACGAAATCCTGTGAATATATTCGTGGCATATTCACAGGATATTCAGTTTTTCTTTATGTCATTTTCATGGTTATATTTCTCTGGTTTCTCATGGGTTTGATACCATGAAAAATTCATTAACAAGGCCATGAAAACCCCCTTACAACATGAAATAACCGTGCAAAAACCACGTTTAATGTTGATTTTTAAGTTTTTTTTCTTTTTTTTTATGATGATGATGATGATGAAAATCCTATGAATTAAACAGCACCAGGTCAAGGTAAATGTCAGGGGTTTCCCATCGCATTACGAGAAATTTAGGGTAGTAGTTATAATAATAAGCTTTCTTCTTTATTCTCAATCCCTAATTACTCTTTTTCCATGATTTTCCTGTTTTTTTTCCTTCATCCATTTTTTCCCTCAGTACTAAATTATCCTGATTATTTCTGTCACACAATTTCTGTCTTTTAATTAAAGAAAAAAAATTACTTATAATTATTCCCGAAAAGTATAGTACTAAATTCACCAAAACTTAAAAGTATAAAAAAGACTGGAAAAATGTGAAAAGGTAATATTTCAAATTTAATCTGCTATTATCAATGGAATTGTCAGGAAAAGATATTCAAGATTTTAATCGAGCAAAATTTTGTCATATATGTGAAAGTCATTGTAAAGAAAATGAAAAGAGGGTAAGAGATCATTGTCACCTTACTGGAAAATACCGAAGTGCAGCACATAACAAATGTAATCTTCAATGTCGCAAACCTTTAATTCTTCCTGTAGTATTTTACAATCTCCAAGGTTACGATTCTCATCTTTTTATTAAACAACTTTCAAAGACAAAAGGAGGGTTAAACCTTAATTCCATCAACTGAGGAGAAACACATTAGCTTTTCAAAGAAAATAAGAGTTAACGAGCATAAGTCAAGATTGACAGGTGAGCAAGTTTCAATAAACTTTGAAATATGATTTAGTGATAGTTTTAAATTTTTTTAATCTTCACTGGCTGATCTTGCAAAAAATCTTCAACAGAAAGATTTTAAAAACAACAAAAAAAGATAATTAAGACAAATGTTGATTTATTAACAGAGAAAGGAGTATATCTTTACAACTATGTTTCATCAATAGAAAAGTTTAATGAAACAAATTAAAAATTACCACCAAAATCAGAGTTGTACACAAGGCTCAATAATGAAGATATTTCAGATGATGATTATATACGTGCTCAAAATGTTTGGGAAACATAAAATAATCAAAGATTATCATGATATTTAACTCAACTCTGCTGTATTGCTTACTGCTGATGTATTTGAAAACTTCAGAAAAACTGGTTGGACACATAAACTTGATCCAGCTCATTATTGTACATCGCCAGGGCTGGCTTAGGATGCTTGTTTAAAAGAGACTAAACAGAAACTTCAACTTTTACCTGATGATGATATGTTTGAACAAGGAATAAGAGGAGGAATAACTCATATCTCAAAAAGATATTCAAAAGCAAACAATAAATATATGAGAGACTTAAAAATCCTGAAAAAGAATTGAAATTTATTACATATTTGAACGCAAATAATCTTTATAGTTGGGCAATGAGTGAAAGACTTCAAACTAATGGTTTTAAATGGATAAAAGACTCACAACTTAGAAAAGTAATAAAACTATTGGATCAGAGAATAACCAATCATGGTTATCTATTTGAAGTTGATTTGAAATATCCAAAAGAGTTGTATGAATTTCATAATGATCATCCTCTTGCTCCAGAGAAAATAAAAGTTAATAATGTTGAATAATGTATTGGTAGTTTTTATCCGATGTTATGATAACATATACATCTGCCTTTAGGCCAGGTCAGAAAACGGGTATGGATTTTAGAGGTCTAGCCTTAAAACGGTTGTGGGAAATTACATTCTTTGGTCTGAATATAGTCCGGATTTGGAGAACCAGCCGGAACACCCCCACGAAGAATTCCCAGGCGTAACAGCTGCCCCCCCCTCCCCCCCACCCACCGGGACCAATATATTAAGTGCCAGTCATAAAAACGTTTCGTCGGTGTTTAGCTTAGCTAATTCTCGACACTGGAAAATTGCATGTAGATCGAGTTTTAGCGGGCTCTTGGCTTTGAAGCATAGACCGGTTTTTGCAGATAAAAAGGTGATGATTTTGTGAACTGTTTCAATCAGTTTCTTGTCTATTTTATGCAAAATTTTGTCGTTTATCGGACGGCGAAAAAAGTAGTGTCTTGCTAACTATTAAGTTGTTATGTACATGTAAGCCTTAACCAGGCACTTTTTGGCTGCAGTTCACTCAACTTAAAAATTTCTAGACTGAAATGAGACACGTTTGAAACTTCATGGAGTCAGATTACTGAATAAATGTTCTAAAATCAGTTATTACACAGATCGTCATAATCAGCACAGTACAGCAGCTTTCTAGAACTTGTACCAGCCTATCTGATGTACATGGGCTCTTTACACAGCCACACACAAAACTGGATGATAGCTTCTACTGCAGGAGCAGAGATGTAATAACTGGGCAGTACCCATTTGCCTTCTTCCAACTTCCAGCCCCAGGTTCCTGGCTGGTGACAGAAGCTGAAGTGCCTCTTGTGTCGGTGGTAAGGATATCTCAGACTGAGCCTGCTTTTTTCTTGAAAAGCCACCATCTCAGCTCTTTAACATTATTGGCAGTAGTGTTGGGCACGTACACTTGACAAACAAGTTTCTCGATGCAAGATAAGATATCAGCCGTTGGCTGGGCTCTCTTACCAAGGTTTGCTAGGGAAGTGATGGTCTCTTCATTTGCTTGCTTTAAGGCCTTCCACCAAGTAGCTTTTTTTTTAACAGTAGAGATAACATGGACGTCAGCGCCACTCAAAGAATGAAGGCCAGGTAATGCTTCGACTTTTGTGCTGCTGAGGGCCCTGCACAGTATGTTCCAAATTGATACCTCGTTGGCGACGACCATTACCAGTAACAAAATGCACATCATTGCGGAGCTGTTGACATCTTCCTTAAAAAAGTATAAAGACATCGGTTTCTGGCGAATAGATATTGATTTGTGATGCTCCATGGGAAATAGCATCAACAGCGTGGAGGGTCATCTTGGTGTCCGCCTCTTCCTGCTTGCTTCTTAATTAGCTGTGTTACACCCTGGTGTGTTGCCTGACAGTTGTCTCCCCAGGCCACAACGACACTCGTTGCCCTGCGTTCAGTTGGATCAACATGGCTGATAGATACTTGGTCAATTCCATCTTGGGTTTTCGTGAGAAACCGGACTCTTAATGGTCACCTTAGCAATGTGAGTTGAGTCCGTTATCCGGTAGTAGCCTTTGTACTCTGGTAGAAGACTTAAGAGAAATAGGAATGTCATATCTGTCGAATAACAAGTGAACTCATCGCTTTCACTGTATTTCTTGTGAACCTGTTCAGTAAAATCTTTTGCAAGATGAACACAGGTTGTTATGATTGTAGGTTTATCAAGTGACTGTAGCTCTACCATTTCATCCACAGTGACTACATTTTTTCTCACCACTGGTGCTTCTGGTGGCACATCGCTTGAAGGGACTGTTGGTCCTTCTCTTCCGATTTAGCTTATTAGTGCACTTTCGGTTGAGCAATGCAACATTGTACCATCTGCTGCAAAACGTGACCTTAGCACGTGGAAGGCTCATACGCGCATGTGACTTCTTGTATGGTAAATTCTGATCGAGGCTAGAGCACCACCACCGTACGAGCAAACAATTAAACATCGGTCTTTCTGTAACTCCACAATATTTTTGTTAACAGTGATATTTGTCTTCTTACAGGTAGATTTCCAGGCTAGGAGACTGCGCTTTTTCATCGGCGACCACAGGTTTCCTTTCCTTTTTAACTATGTTCCGTGACAAAGGTTGTGGTGTTGGTTTTGAATATTGATTGAAACTCCTGCCATATCTTTGGCTTACTCGGCTAATCGGGTAGGTTCTGGGGCAATCAAGAAAAACTTTGCGAGATCACTGGGATTCTTAGTTATACCAACTAGGCCTCCGCTTACTTTTATGGAGCGGTTGATGTGCTCCAGGGCGTTGTCGGCACCAAACCACAGAAGGATATCTGGGAATTTTTGTTTACCAACCAGTTTCCATTCTTCAATTTGGCCTGAATGTTAGGGTCATTGTTTTTTTTCCAGAGACTTCATTTGCACGTGATACAAAGGAATCATCCATGCATGGTTGAGACGATCTTACTTTGTTGATATCTCAAGGGCTTGTAGGTAAAGGCTCCAGGTAGCCTTGTAGAGTGCCCGGATAAATCTCATCACATCTAAAATGCACATATCCTGCCGGAAAAACTTAAAAATTGGATCGTTGGTGCGTAGTCTATCAAATTCGGCAATCCTTTTCATGATGTCCATGGACTTGACAGCATCCATCATTCACTTGTGTATAACTGTTATCTCGCTTTTTTCTCCGCTTGAGCAGGCTTTTTCTAACTGCTGTGCTAACCACATCAAGCGTTGCTAACATTGACCTGCTTCCTGGTTCAGAAACGGCTTCTTGTTAAACATTTAAGAGAGACTACAAGGTTACAACACGGGCTGCCTTGGTCGTTTAACACGGTTTCCCTCCAGGATCTATTTCACAGTAGACAGACCATAAGGATCAAACTTTACCCTATAGCCCCCTAGAGCCATGTCACGACGTGTAGCTTTCCTGGACAAGGCCTTATATGATGTTGCTGAGATCATCACACGCCATCTGCGACTTCTTCTGTTGTCCTCTCCCTTTTGTAATTGGCAATCTAAACACAGATGGGTTTCCGGTATTCATCGTAACACGTGCATATTCACAGCTCTATAGGGAAAAAATGGACGGTCTCTTTTTCGATGAAAACTATTGATGATCAGGAATGGTGCCCAGTCCCTCCGAGGCGAGAGGATTCCTCAAATACCCGTTTATGGTTGAAACCTCATTGTTGTCCAAAAAATAAATATTGATTAAAGGGCTTTATTAGTCAATTCTTGAATCAATTTAAGGTTTAAAGTGATTCTTTTATAAAGTTGCAATTAATTAGACACTGGGTGGGCAGGGGTACTTCGGCCAATTTAGAACGGCTATGTCTTTCGAAGGTTCTTAAGCTAAAATTTTTGCTACTGGCACTTAAGGGTCTAGGTCTCATTTCTTTCAGGCGTTTTATTAAGGTAATTGAAAAAAAAAAGTACAAGGCTATTGATCTTTTTGTATCGTCGAGAGTAAAAGCTTCTAAACTCTAGCAGGTTTACCTCAAGAGCCTCATTTCCGTGCTAGCATTGCCATATGTGACCATGTTAATGACCGAAACGTTATGATGATAATACATTAATACATCTAGGTGCATATTGCTCGCAAATTCTGGCACTTTTATTCAAACGGAAGGAACTTATCGCGACTTTATTCCCATGACCTCGTTTCCATGCTAATTTTTTCACGTGACCATGTTGAGGAACGAGTACTGTATAATGTCATCAAAGGAATTAAGGAACACAATCTCTTTAATTCCGGAGCAAATTCACTCAAATAGTGGAAAGTTATAATTATCATTTTTGTTTCAGAGCCTGTAAATTTAGGTCATATTTGTAAATTCCCATAAAACGACTCGATACGAGTTTCCAGAGTGCAAACAAAATTTTTATGTCCTTTAGCGTCCCCTTAGCACATTCAGATGAGTGGATCGCTTGCAGCCTAAAATTCCTATATGGGACTTAAAATTACGACATTTGCTCCTAGACTATTTGGTTGTTGAATTAAAGTGGATGTGTGCATTTTGCCCAGTGTATTTTTGTCATAATTTTTTTTGTATCTGCCTTTTTATCACCAAAAAACGTAACACTAAGTCTTATTGGTACCAGCAACCCATGCGACTAGATTTTGTAGTTATTATAGAAGGTCAGTATCATTGCATCGCATGCCAGCTGATATTACCGCAGGCTCTTATCTTTCATCATGCGCAAACTAATCAGTGAATAATAATGTCAAAGGCTTTGGATTAGTCTTAGGATGGTACTAGCAGAGTTTAAACCTCTGAAAGATTTGAACCTAGGAGTCATTTCAAAAGTAGGTTGAGTTTGATCGTCTGGGTGAACGTAGTCCTGAATAGGACTGTTGTTGTTGACAGTGACTGACGTTTCGACAACTTGCGCGGTAGTCATCTTCAGAGTCAAAGTGAGTTGTATCACGTCAGTTGATGGTATTATACTCTGGTTACTGATCTGACTGGTCAATTATTGTTGTTATTGGTCGTCTGTCAGTTAAGCCGTGATGTTATTGGCTATGAAGACTCGTAATCAGTAATTGGTGCGTTTCGATCCGTCTATTGTCACGGTTAAACTGTCGTCTATTGTTAGTCAAATTGTCATTCTCTCGTAGTTAGTTTGATCTCGTCATTAAGTCGTTTGTACGGCGCTGGTAACTGTTGGCTACGATTCAGTGGCGTTTGTTCTAAGTTAGTAAACCAGCTTTCTAAAGTAAGACGTTGATAGTGGTCTGTAGAATACGTTATACATGTCGCAGAGTCCTAGTCAATTTGATGTTTCGTCTTAAAATGGTGCCCAGCAATGTGATTGTTGACATCACCATTCTTCGTCGTCGCTCGTTTGTGTTCGGTCAGTCACGTGCGTAGGTTTCTGCCGGTTTTACTAATGTAAGAAGAGTGGCAGTCGCATCATCTGATCTTGTATGCTGCTCTCTGTCTGTCCTCCGGTTTAAAACCTATTTAAGACCTATTTCACAAAACAGGTTAAAAATAGTTTTCAAAAATAGCTTAAAAATACATTCAAAACAGTGTTGGATTTGGTAAGCACAGGATGTCGAAACGTCAGTCACTGTCAACAACAACAGTCCTATTCAGGACTACGTTCACCCAGACGATCAAACTCAACCTATTTTAGAGTTTAAACCATTTGACAAAAAACAGGCGAGGCTGCGATTAAAAACATTTCGAATTTTGTTGATTGACATTCTTGGGTATATGCTCGCAAAAATGCGCACTATATACTTTTTCAGACTAATACACTGTTTTAAGATTGTTAGTTCAATAGCTGACGACGATTGCTTGTGTCTGAAACAAGAAATATTTAACAATTATTTGCCGAAGGCGAAGTTAATGTCGTTGAATAATACCCTCGACTACCTCTCGGGGATTATTCAACAACATTAACTGAGCCTGAGGTAAATAATTATTCAACAATATTAACTGAGCCTGAGGTAAATAATTGTTTTAGTATATTCACACGAGGTGATCTCAACAGATTCAGAAAGGAAACCATTTTAAAAACGATTAGTTTGATTGACGGGTGAATTCATGCGTGAACACGAAGCCGTAAGCACTGGACGCGCAAATGATATGGCAAACATGGCAAATGATAGTTAGAAAACGCCGAAAATTTAAATTCTTATCCAATTCTGAGAAGAAAAGTAGAGCTTTATTTGTTTCTGTCAACTCACCGTGAATGAGAAACTTTTTTTTTTTTTAACGCTTTTTCCAATACTGTCAACAGCGGCTTCGATCAAGGTGAGCATTGTTTGTCTGCAGTGTTCTTTGCCTTGTTAACCTGATGGCACGTACAATTTTCGAAAATATTTGCCTTCCTTAATTTTTTTCACCATAAATTAACTCCTATTTATAGGCACAATTGGTCTGGCGAGAAAATCCCGAAATCACAAAACAGTGGCAAAGTGCATGGCCTCGTTTTGCTCTGTATTGGCAAACATAGCTTCGAGCGTACAAAAAGTCAGCTACAGTAAACTGCTTCATAATAAATCACTCTGTTTAAACACCAAGAAGTCTTTTCTTACCTTAAAAAGTCATCAGTGTAACACTTAGATATTCTTGTATTTTTAAAAAGTTCTTACTATAAAACTTTGGCAAAACACCCAGTTCACGACAGCGATTTTGTTCTGCTTTATATTCACCGCCTAGCGTGGTGAATATAACGTCACTGTAGTCCGAGATAGCAAACCAATCAGATTGCTTGAATGGCACAGATCACTGCGTGTGTATGTACTAAATTCGTATATATACTAAATTTTTAAAAGATAGCTAAGCGCAAATTGTTATTTGATTTTGAGCATATTAAGGTGGATGAAGTGGGATTACCTATGGAATGGGGACTAGATGGAGAATTACCTCTTTGTCGCTGACGTCTTTGCTACATTTTACGCTAAATGAAAGAGTGTTTTTCAGAAAAATGACTTTGAGAGTTCTGAAAACCTATTAATCTTAACAGTCCTGCGAGTTACAGAAATTTCTGTTATCGTGAATTTGCATAATGGCTGTGTGACGAAAGTGTTGAAGAGCTCTTAGTTTTTGACGAAGTTGTTACAACATGACAGGCATATGCTAAAGCTCGTTTATAGTTTGAGATGAAGTAGAATTATCAATAATAAGTAACGTACCAATTATTATTAGAAATTATTATAGTACATCTGTTTGTATGTTGCCGTTTGAGCACAGACTGTTACGAATTTTAATAGTTCATCAGTTACTTATTTTACTTTGTCCTGGAAAAACTAGAGATGTAAGTAATTCGTTTGTTTGCAACGCTAGGTAGGCAGAATGGCAGAACATGAATTAAAGGTGTTTGTACCGGCTGAAGAAGAAGAAGAAGAAGAAGAAGAAGATCCTGGTAAGCGCATTAAGCTGACAGAGTTATCCATCTATTAAAAGGAGCTGTAAACAGCATCGAAACAATAAGCAATCTAGTAAAGGACATTAGCTGCTGAAACAAAATTAATTCAAAATGATAAAGCGAATGAGAGAATGGGCAAATGAGCAAATGAGCTTGAGGAAGTACTCTTTACCGACCAGGAAGCAATTATTTGTGTGTGTTAAGACGAGGTTCTCAGCGTCAATTAAAGAACAGTCGAACCTTTACCAATTTAGCAATTACTGGAAGTGGCTGAGTATGAACAACTGATCATTTTAAAAGAGTGTAACACCCTTCGGATCTAATCCTAAAATAATTATAAAAGTAAATTTTAATTATCAAATTTTTCCAATTTTTTTTTTTTAACTTTGACAATTTTATACGTTAAGACTTGTCAGACCACAACAACATAACATTTGTCATAAAATATCTTCCCATGTCATATCTAAGGTAATGACGTCATCAGTCACGTGACTATTTCCGAATTAGTATTTTGTTGCGGTGACAAGATTTCATTAACGAGTTAAAAACAAATAGCATATTTGAGGTTTTATTTATGTGGGGCACTTAAAAATAACCCGTTGACGTCCGGCATTTAAAATTCAAGGCGGTAATGAACATAAGCGAAAAAGTCGGGAGACTAAGCGGAGACTATGCTAGGTTCTTTTCATTCTTGGCAAAAAGTTTAAGGTCATCCATAGACAACAGGTGGTTTACTTTGATGTCATCTACCACGTACTCTGCTCTGGCTTTTCTTAAGATTTTTGTCAATGGTATCATACCTAGCACAAACAGCAACGGTGATAGAATATCTCCCTGTAATAAGTGATTTTTACCTCACCCAGTGTTTGTCCACAAGCTGTTAATTCAGTGCTCTAGCTCTTTATTGATCTTACACGAACAATCGAAATCGAAAATCCAAAAATGTGGGACCATGTCATAGGCTTTTTTAGTCTATTATTATTATTATTATTATTATTATTATTATTATTATTATTAATATTATTATTGTATTATTATTATCATTATCATTATCATTATTATTATTATCATCATCATTATTACTATTATAACAGATACAGATAACACTCATTTTCACAAGAAAGGTTAAGCACTAAGTATCGTTTTGAAACTGAGAGTTTTTGGGAATCGAAAATGACCTATTTAGTGGCCAGGGCCAGGTTGCATAAAACCTTCTCAAGATAAAAGGGCTCTTAACTTTTGTTCTGGAACAATTATTCAAAAACATGGCGGAGGCGGCGGCTGCAGGTCGGTCGCTCGCTGGAAAACCAGGAAGGCTAAAATGGACTGACAACATGAATCAAGATTTACTAGAATGCAGGGAAAAAGCCTTAAGCTTAAAAAGCTCAAGCAACCCGCCATGTTACCAGAACGGACGCAAGAAAGGATATATGCGCATTTTAAAAGATATGGGATGACGTGCCGGGGATACGTGAACTTGGGGTTATCAGCTCAGAATCTTCGCGACCACGCAGCAGCGATAACGGATGAAAACTCACAAATAAATGTTAGAGGCGACTCTTCAACTGTTCTAGACGAAACAGAAGAGGTTGGTGCCTCTATGTTATCACAAACCGAGGGTCTCGAACCCGCCAAATGCGAAGGTGAAAATTTATCAAACGTGAATATGGTCGAAGGTTCGAATTTGCATATTTCTTCCGACATTGCTGATCAAAGAGCTCCCCAGGGACGGACCGCTACTTGCAAGGATCAAAACACCAAAAATCTAATCAAGCCAAATCTGTCAGATTATGATGTGCTTCCCTCCGAAACAAAGAACAAAACTTAGGGCAGTATTAGTTACGCATGTTTCTGTAATACTGTCAACGATGTTTACGATGAAATCGTCCACTACAGGAGGAATATATTCAATGTTCCATCGGGTCGCGCAGGGAAGAGTTTCATTGAAGAATTAACCTTCTGGATTAAGCAATTTAATTCAGACTCTGACTTGAACTCGGTCGCTCTTAAAGCATTCATGGTGCTCCCAACTTTGTTTCTGCAAAAACCATCTGCTACTTCCAAAAGCAAGGAGCATAGTAAAGCAATAGAGCGTCGATTAGCACTCTGGAAACAAGGGGACATTGATTTGTTGCTTAAAGAAGTGAGGTTCTTTCAAGGGAAATTTGTGAATTCCAAGAAACCTAGAAAGGTTGAAGACATATCCAAAGCCTTCTCAAAGCTGGTTCTGCAAGGAAAATTGAAAGCTGCTATGAAACTCCTAGATAACGAGAGCTCGTCCGGTCTGCTCGACCTATCGCCAGATGTCCTGCAATGGCTACAGGACAAACACCTACAGGCAGCTGATATCGCAGAGGAGAGTTTGTTACATGGCCCAATTGATTATATTCCGCCAAATGTTTATGACCTCATAGACGAAGAATCGATCTACAACTCGGCAAGTAAAACCAAGGGCTCAGCCGGACCATCTGGAATGGACGCAGAGCTGTATAAGAGAATCCTGTGCTCTAAGAATTTCAAGACAGAGGGCAAAATATTGAGAGAAGAGCTAGCCGTGTTCACAAGAAATCTGCTAAGGAAATCGTACCACCCATCCTTACTTGAAGCTTTCACGTCCTGCAGGCTTATCCCGCTTGATACGAACCCGGGAATCAGACCAATTGGTGTTGGAGAGGTACTGAGGACAATAGTGGGGAAAACTGTCAGCGGTTTCTTAAAGGAGGAAATAAAAGAAGCGGCGGGTCCCCTACAAGTTTGCGCTGGTCATAACGCAGGAGCGGAGGCTGCGATCCATGCAATGAGTCAAGTGTTTGTTGAAGAAGGAACAGATAGAATATTGCTAATTGATGCTAGTAACGCTTTTAACCAAATGAATAGGTCAGCGGCCTTACACAATATCCAGATCATGTGCAAAGAAATGGAGCTCTATGTGATTAACACATATAGAAACCCATCTAGACTGTTTATTTGTGGGGGAGGTGAAATACTTTCTCGAGAAGGCACCACACAAGGAAATCTGCTAGCGATGCCATGGTATGCACTTAATACATCCATAATGATACAGAATTTGAGGGATCATTGCCCATTGGTTAAACAGGTGTGGCTTGCAGACGACTCAGCTGGAGGAGGGAGTATAGTGCAGTTATACAACTGGTACAGGCAATTGAGTAAGGAACGACAACAGTTTGGTTACCTTTTGTGAATGGGACAAAGAGCTGGCTTATTGTGAAGTCTAGGGAACTAGCGGAGGAAGCAAAGAGGGTGTTTGGAGAGGAAGTCAACATAACGACTGAAGGTCAGCGCCATCTGGGAGCAGTTATTGCGTCGCAAGAATACAAAGATCAGTATTGTGAGGAGAAGGTTCGTGCATGGAAAGAGGAAATCGAACGTCTCTCTGAAATAGCGAAGAGCCAGCCCCATGCGGCGTATATTGCTTTCACAAAAGGCTACAAGTCGAAGTTCACCTACTTCATGCGCACGATTGAATCGTTTGAAGATTATGTCCATCCAATCAAGGAAGTGATTGAAGATTTACTACTCCCTCCTTTGTTCGGTCAATCAGAGCCTCTCCCTAACGAGGTGCGCAGACTTGCTACCTTAGCAACGGGTCAAGGGGGTCTAGGCATTCCTGATCTGAAATCCGAGGCACCGCGGCAGTTTGCTGCCTCGAGACTAATAACCACCGCCCACGTAGATTCTATTACATCACAGAGTTCCATCATGGTGCCAGGAGAAAGATCTACGGAGGAGTTAAAGAGGCATCAACAATCACTTAAGAGAGCAAGTGCCAAAGAGAAAATGGATAGCATTGATTCAAGCCTCTCCCCAGGCCTGCTGCGTCTGGTTAATCAATCGAGGGACAAAGGCGCAAGTTCTTGGCTGAATGCGATGCCTCTCGCAGACAAAGGTTTAGCCCTCAACAAGCAAGAGTTCAGAGACTCGCTACGCTTGCGTTATGACTTACCCTTAGTCGATTTACCAAGTCATTGCATATGTGGGGATAAATTCACCGTTTGGTCACGCCCTCTCTTGTAAAAAGGGGGGGTTTGTAGCGCAGAGACATGACGGTGTACGGAACTTGTTAACGACATTCATCGACAAGATCTGCAATAATGTCGAAATCGAACCACGCCTTCAACCCCTGGACAACGAGCGATTTCATTTGAGGAGCGCTGTTACAAGTTCTGAGGCAAGGTTGGACATCAAAGCGGGAGGTTTCTGGGCAAGAGGAGTTACGGCATTTTTTGATGTTAGAGTTATGCACGTCAACTCCAAGTGTTACCAGAGCAAGCCAACATCGGAAGTGTTCAAAGAGCAAGAAGAAGAGAAGAAACGCAAGTACCAGCAGCGGGTGTTAGATGTAGAAATGGGTTCGTTTACGCCTTTAGTGTTTGGAATCAATGGCGGAATGGGAAACGAGTGTCAGTTGTTCTTAAAGCATCTCGCAGACAAGATAGCTTAGAAAGACACCGAGCCTTATCGTGTTGTAATCACTTGGCTCAGGACACAGATCTCGTTTGAACTCTTAACATCGGTACATGCATGCGTCAGAGGTTCGCGAACGCCGTTTCGTAGCAAGATAGAGCAATCATTAGACTGTAAAATAAATGTCGCTAGTGCGGATATCTGAAATACGTGTCTATATGCTTTCATACTTAGGGCTTTTTATGGGCACTGGTTTAGCAGTCATTAGTATAATTCGATTGCAGGATCTTAATATCTCTGCATAATGGAATTCTTAATTTTATAGAATTTTGAACTTTCATTATTAATTATATCTATTATCTCTTCTTTTATGTAAGGTTAAGTTACTTCTATTTTTTAGAATTTGTAAATGAATAGTTTTTTCTATCTTCACTTATAATATAGAGGATTGTTTTTGTTCTCTAATGAAGGACGAGGGGTTTCTTTTGTAACGGATGGAATTGTAGATAGTGTTTTGATGAATTAATTAGATTTTTTGTAACAGCAGGTTGATTGTAAATAGGATTTTAATTGAGGTTTTGTAATAAAGATTCTTTTCTTATATTTATTACTATTATTATTATTATTATTATTATTATTATTATTATTTCTGGCCTTTTGCACTGGCTGATCGCATACTGATTCACTTGCTAAGGGCGCGAGTCCTATTCCATGATCTCCTCAATTTATAACTTTAAAACTTTAATTAATTAAAATCGTTGCTGTTCCTAGTAGCCTAGATTTTTGAAGTAATAAAATACTACGTACTAGTTCTAATGTCTAACTTTCCAGCCACTTATCCAAGTTCTTTGTCACACTTGCACTTCCCAATGATCCTACAACAACCGGTATCACCTGCGTAGTTCTCTTGTTCCACATCCTAGCAATCCTTTTTTTAAGTTTCTCCTTTTCACTCATTCTCTTATCCCTGGTACAGCAATAACGATAATGGCGCACTTTCTCTCCTCTTCGTTTACAACTACAATGTCCGGTCCTTTAGCGTTATTTTATTATTATTACTATTATTATTATTAGTACTATTATTATTATTATTATTATTATTATTATTATTATTGTTAATCCAAGTCTTTTAATGATAACAAAGCTAACTATAAAATCCCATTTACAATTAATTTCACTTAAAAAACTATTCAGTAAAAGCACTATTTACAATTCCTTTCGATTTAAAAAAGAGACACTTAATTTCGATTGGTTGTAGTTGTGGTTCAACTTCAACGTTGGTGCAAACCTTACCAATAAGTAAGGTAAGTAGGTTGCGAACACCATCGTGTCTCTGCGCCACGAAACCTCCCTTTTTGCATGATAGGGAATGGCAAACGGTATACTTCTCTCCACAAACACACTCGCTTGGTAAGTCGGACAGGCGCATATTATACCTTAAACGCAGAGAGTCTGTGATTCTTTTCTGTTCAGCACTAAGCCTTGATCGACAAGAGGCACTTCGGTAAGCCATGAGCTCGCACCCTTGTCTCTCGACTGACCGCAGCAGATCCCAGGGTGGAGTGGAATCAATACTTTCCATTCTCGATCTCACCGACGCAGTTTTCAAGACTTGATGTTGTCTTTTTAACTCCTCCGTGAAATTCTCGCCTGCCACCATGGACATGCTCTGTGTGGTAATAGAATCTACGTGCGGTGCTATTATTAACTTAGAAGCAGCAAACTGCTGTGGAGCTTCAAACCGTAGGTCGGGTACGCCTAGCCCTCCTTGAGCGGGTGTCAAAGTAACGAGCCGACGCAGATCACTAGGGAGGGGCTCCGTTTGACCGAATAGTGTTGGGAGAAGTAAGTCGTCGATCGCCTCTTCAAACGACTCTATTGTGCGCCTGAAACAGGTTAACTCGGATTTGTAACCCTTCGAGAAAACAGTGTAGGCTGCATGAGGCTAGCTCCTTGCTATCTCAGATAGTGCTTCGAGTTCTCCTTTCCATCTAAGGATTTTTTCCCGACAATATTGATCTTTGAACTCTTGAGATCCGATGACGGCCCCCAAGTGGCGCTGACCTTCAGTTGTAACATTGACCTCATCTCCAAACACCCTCTTTGCCTTATCTGCAATTTCGTCCGACTTGACAGTAGCCTGCTCTTTGATCCATTTACGAGATAACCACACTTCTTCCATTCCTGACTCAGGTAATTGTACCAGTTATACGAAGGCACAATTTGTCCACCCCCCGCAGAGTCGTCGGCTAGTCATACTTGTTTAAACCTGGTGTGCTTGTCCCTAAGCTCTGGATCAAGATAGATGATAGAAACAACCTTTAATTTTTTTTTTTTTTTTTTATAAATCTAGGTATTAAATATATTATCTGCCACTTTAGAAAGAAGTAACCACACCACTAAAACTGCATTGTCAACTGACCTATAAACAAAATGAAAAACGATATTACAAACACAGTTTGTAGTTCTCCTTTGATGTGTTGCTGTTTTACTGCAGGTCTGAAAAGCTCACTTAATTTATTAATCGAAATTAACAAACAGCAAACAGCTTGTGGAAAACACTCTCGTACAGTTTGAATTTGACTTTTACTTCTCGATTCACTAGAACAATTACAGCAAAAAACGAAAATAAAGAATTAACAAACGCGGACCGAAAACTTTCCAAAGACGATAACTTAAAATACAACAAATGACTAAGAAAACGAGGAAAATTACAGGAAAAACTATACTTACAAGATCTGTACGGCAACTCCGGATACAACGAGGCGACTGATTTACATGGACCAAAAAGTAAACCTTTATAATAAACTGGACTGAAAACAATAAACCTAATGAACTTACAAAAATTGACAACAACGATTACGTAACGCGACTTCGAGACTAGAATTACAGAAAGAATACGCATATGATAAAAGGCTAACAAAAAACTACTCCAAGCGCGATAACAAAGGTACTAATTATTAAACTAACTTTACGCAACGCCAAGCATAAAAAAATAAAGAACAGGAAAAACCTCGTAGTCTCTCGTGGCTACACAGCCATCGAGCGAGAACATCAGTTTTTCTGGTTTATTGTTTGCAAAAAGCGAAAGTAAACAACAAGTCTTTTACCTTAAGACTAGCAGTATTAGCTTTTAAAATAATGCCTACAAGAATTCCTTGAACAGCGATGCAAAAAGCATCTTGTTCGCGGTCAACAAACTGCAGAGGGATTCAACTCCGCGATTCACTCACATTTGTTCTGTAAATGAGGCAAATCCTTAGAAGATATGGACAACTATTTGAATTTTCTGAATTTCCATGGCACATATTAAGGTATATTTTCCTACCACAAGACCGCAAAACAATAAAATAAGACAGCAAAATCCTTCTCTCCGCTGACGGCGGATCATTCACGAAGATTTTTCAGTGCTATCAGCCAAGCGAGGAAGAAGCACTTTCAACTTCCGTTGATTTTAACAGCCAATCGGATCCTGTGGCAATAAACAGCCAATCAGCTTTGAGGCCGAAATCTAGCTGCAGTGAGCACAAACGTGAGAGAGTTTGTATCAGGCCCAATTTTAGCGTAAGCGCGTAAGAGAAAATGTATGAGAATTGCTGAAATTGGGCCTGTTCTCAGGTTAATACGACGAAGTCACGGTTCGAGGTTGTCCTCTATAGTAAGAAGTGATTCCATTTGTTTTTATTGAAATGGATGGATGAAAATTGGAAAATCATGTCCAGTGACATACAAATACAGTTGATTCTTAAGTCGCGGCACAAGCCGATTAACAAAATGAATTTACAAAGAGAGATACGAATTGCTCTTACTGACAAGAAAACAACAACTTGATAACAGCCTGCAAACCACTAAGCTGAAACATATCTTATGTTAGGCCCCCTTCAAACGTGGAATTTCTTATGAGTGCCGAGCACCTATTTAAGTCGATGAAAGAAATCAGATACGGCTGTTGATTAAGACGTCGGAAATGATGGTGCACAATTTAACTCCGTTTGTTGTAAATATTCCCAGTTTCTCGAAAAAAATATTTTTTTATCCAAAATGGATAAGGGTTTCTATAATTAATGCATTATATTCGGTACATGTGAATGCGACCTCTAACTCAATTGTTGAACCTAAGTCGAATTTTCGACTGTTTCAGCCGCAGATTCGACTAAGTCGTATTTAATTTGAAGCTTTCGAATTAATTTGATTCAGACGTTCTATCTCAAAGCAGTTACATCTCGGATTAAATTACGCATATGTGATTAGTAAAAATATTATTATAGTATCGCTAAAAATACCAGACTAATACCGATAGATACGCTACGATACATACCGCATTTCTTATTTTCCTGTTAACTTTGCTTTCAATTTACCACATTATGTTACTAGCCATATGCAGCACACAGATAAATAGGAGAATAAAAAAGAAATAAAAAAAAAAAAAAAACGAAAGGTTACGAAAAATTTGCTTCAAGGAGATTCGTACCCGGACACTCAGAATCAGTTAGAACTAAAAGTTAACGCCTCTATCCACTGGACCACCTCGGTTTAAAGGAGGCATATATGTCTTCTCTATGGTGATTAACTGTTTTCAAGGATGACTTTTTTTTCCTTTAATTTCCGTGTAGAATTAAATATTTAACTGATCGAAACTAGACGTAGAGCTCACAATAAACCCATTAATCCTCTTCTCAGGCGTGGTCCATGCCGGAAATTTATGAATCTCTCGCTTGTAAGGTATCTTTTCATCGGTCTAGGAAAACATTAACAGAACATTGTTCATCGTTATTTCCATTGTTTTAGGTTAGGGTAGCAAACCATTTCACCTTAAAAGGGTTAAAAGAGCGGCTACATGACCTCTCTTCCCGGAATGGAGAAAAGTTCTCCTTTATTAAAGGGACTGTGTCACGATTGTGCGCATGTGTGAGCTGTGACAGTAGCTGATTGTCTTTGAACCAATCGGAAGCGATTAAGCTGCACGCGAGGAAATTTACATAATTAAGATTCATTGTTCGCGAAGTGGGAGTCTTCCGGACGTTTATGTTCGATTTTATATATATCCCCATAATTCATATTTATTCTCTGGTATTCCTCAGATAAATGTTGCAGATGATAAGAATAAGATTAACAACCCTGTCCTGCTTTGAAACAAACATTTACCTACCTGTATTTTTAAGTACCCACGCTAGAAAACCAGTCTCCGATCCGCAAACAAAAATAATTTGTAAACAAACCTTACTGATCTCTCTGTTCACCCTATATAAACTTATAAATACCTGCAAATAGTTCCTGACCGGTGATCAAAACACACAGTATAGGATGAGGCAAACGTTTTTCTTAAAATGCCAGCTAAATGCGCGCTATAATAAAATAAGCCATGCCATGCGGTCGGCTAGCTCAGTCGATTGATACCGGCTGAAAATCGAAGCATTGTTTGAAAGCAATTCTTAGCGCTTCACCATAAGACGCTTTCTTTGCAATAGTAGCCACATAACGTATAAGTATAAAGATTATTCTAAAAGAACAACGCAAAAAAAGGAACAAACAGGAGCCCATAACTATGGTATAAATTTCAACTGCTTATCAGCAAATTAAAAGATTCCTTCCGAGTCGTTGCGTTGCGTGTTCCGCAAAACAAACGTTATCGATTCAACACACAAAGAAACCAGATGTTAAACGGAACATTCAGGGAACATGCAATTTATTTTTAAAAGATCAATTCTTAAACATCTACGCTCATACAGAAAAGATACAAGGAACATTCCCAGTGAACTACATCAGTAAAGATCACGCGGCCTGTTGTTAGTACTTTCTACCGTACAACTACGGATCGGAGTCATAAATCGAATGCCTGTTAAAACGATTCATGTTCGATGGTTTGTCTCCTCAAACCTCACTCGACTTCGTGTACAACAAAAGATTGTTGAGATTTCTCCTTCTTATTCCAGGCACTCGATAAATTAAATTGCTGCAGACAATCGGAAGTCATGTCGCAGATCAGCTTCACTCGCCGTTGCGTCCCATTAGTAGTCCACGGCTGTATCGAGGAAACCCTTTTTAACTCCTCTTTACATATTTATCGTTTGAAAAATATCCGTCAAAGGTAGATAGTTGACTGGAGAATCTTGATAGACAGAAATGAAAGCCAGATGACCACGTTAAAGGCCACGTTTGATCCGTTTGTAGAAACACTAACAACAACGAACTTGGCTTCGTACGGTTCTCCTCAATGATTTCGAATTTTCTTGACAATACTTGCACAAAAGTACAAAATATAGCGTTTAAAACTTCCCAAATGGACAAAATAGCTCTTGAATACTGATATTATGGCTCTCTCGGGCGTCTCAGGGTCGATGGAATAGGATTTCTTCTCCAAACGCCAATCTTGAAAAACTGTTCACCGGAGAGAAATCAAGTTGCCTCACATGCGCAGAAGCGTGTCACAGTCCCTTTAACAAAGGTCGTTGAACATTTATTTCGGCAAACAAACAGTTAAGTTGAAAAAGGACTTTAGTCTCACGAGTATGCCTTCTTTTCGCTTTCAACTTGCAGTATCGGTCAATATACGCAACTTTTAAACTTCTGGGTCAGTTTTCGACTGGTTCTGCTTTGAAAAATGGAATAATTATTACTCAGAGACAATACGGTGGAAGAATTATTGAGAAAAACAGCAAAATCGTGCCACTTTATGACAAAAAAGGTACTTTAAAAACGAACTAAAACGTTCAAAAGGCTTTGATCACGTGACTGATGACTGATAACGTACGTCATGTCCCTCTTTTGTTCCCGCCAATTTGCCCTGCCGTGTGATAAAAGGTTGACTCTCTACAGCCCTCGGCCTAGTCTCCAGACTTTTTCACTCATGTTTATCATTCCCTTAAATTTTAAATGCCGGACGTCAACAGGTTATTTTTAAATGCCCCACAGAAGTAAAACCTCAAATATGTTATTTGTTTAAAACTCGTTAATGAAATCTTGTCACAGGAACAATAAACCTAATTTAGAAATGGTCACGTGACTGATGACGTCACTACCTTAGATGTGACATGGGAATATATTTTATGGGAAATGTTATCTTGTTGTGGTCTGACAGTCTTCTACGTATAAAATTGTCAAAGTTATAAAGCCTTTTAAAAAATTCCCTCGAGGGATTCTGGGAGATTTTTTTATGATTATTATAATTTACTTTTATATTTGTTACTATTATTATTTTTCATTCATTTATTCATTCATTCGTTCATTCAAAATATGTCCCCTTTTCTAACTGGCTTACATGTAGATCCGCCTTTCTATTCATAACCAGCTACCGCTGACAAAATTTTTGGAAATGTTTGCTGATTAAGACAATACACATTATTCACGATGCCCGCCATCTTTGCACGCGCTTTAAGGACTGATGGGATAAAAGAGATGTCACATGGTTCATCAGGGGAGAAACAAGTGATATCTTTTTTTTCCAATACAAGAAATCGCAGTCGAGTTTGTTTATTCTTGAAAACAGGAAGTGAACAACTTTTTTTTTATATTTAAGACGATAATGACAAATTATGCATGGGTGGAAGTGATCATGTGTATTTAGTTCAGTAGCAACCGTAGGTGTCCTCACAATAAGCAATAATGAGGTTAATAATGAGGGAAATCTTGTCTTTCTCAATTATTATCATCTTTTCACGATTGGGCCAGCGGGAGAAACAAAGGCTTGACAACTGATGTTATATTCTTAGACCTTTCAAAAGCATTTGACTCGGTGCCACATGAACGCCTTTTGACAAAGATACACGCATATGGTATCCAAGGTCCACTCCTGTCTTGGCTTAGAAGTTTTCTCACCAATCGATACCAGCGCGTTGTTCTGCGGGGACATCACTCATCTTGGACTTCCGTTTTGTCTGGTGTGCCCCAAGGAACTGTGCTAGGACCCATTTTATTTCTAATTTATATTAATGATATTTCAAGAAACATTATGTCAAACACAAAACTTTTTGCAGATGATATGAAATTGTATAGGATACTCAGGGATACTAAGGAAGATGTTGAAAAGCTACAGAAAGATCTTATTCGCCTGGAATCTTGGAGCTATGTCTGGCAGCTGAAATTTAACACAGATAAATGCGAAGCGATGCGCATTTCTAAAAAAAATGATTACTCAAGTCCTCAATACTATCTATGTGGTAACCAATTAAAAGCTGTATCTGAAGTTAAGGATCTCGGAATCTATATTACTTCGAACCTGTCATGGAGTATGCAAGCTAACAAATGCGCAAATAAGGCAAATAGTGTGCTTGGATTCGTTAGGCGAACGGTGGGTCCTAAAAATCTTCAGTTGTTCTCAAAACTTTATAAGAGTCTAGTACGTCCGATACTCGAGTACTGCTCTCCAGTTTGGTGTCCGCACCTTAAAAAAGACTTAAACACCTTGGAGAAAGTACAACGTCCTTGGAAATGTTGGGCAAGACATGCCTTACGAAGAACGCCTAAAGCTCCTTAAATGGCCATCACTTGAACAAAGAAGATTATTTTCGTCGCTTGTCGAGTGTTATAAGACAATAAATAGACTTAATGGACTTGATCCCTCGGAATTTTTTACATTTGCACATGATTTTCGGCCCTTAAGAGCCAACCATCGTTTTAAACTTAAGCTTACATCCTATCAGCAACTTTAAATAGTTTTAAACATTCTTTTTTTATACCCATAATAGATAACTGGAACAATCTCCCAAAGGAAGTTGCTGAGGCGGAGAATTTGAATATTTTCAAGAACAGACTGAGACGTTATCTTATAGATTTTTCTAGCGAACACTAAGTTCTTTTACTGTGTGATGTTTTATATACATATATAGTTACTATTTTAAACAGTTGTAAATAATTTATTTCTTAATGTATTTTATTATCAGGAGATAAACTAGAAAGGGATAACCTCTTTTATCTCCTTTTCACTTTTTCCTTTTGGATTTGTGAATAAACAGTTATTATTTTTATTATTATAATTTTATCGAAACTCAAACCGTACATTTTACATGGCTATTAAATCGTCGTTTCGTTTTGAAAGACTAAACAAATTCGACCATGATTTCTCGCATTGGCAAATTTTATCTTTTGTTTCCCCCCTGAAATTCCATCAATCCCAAAGCGCGTGCAAAGATGACGGGCATCATGAATAATGTATGAATGACGTCAAATGTACTGGTATTGGAAGATAAAAGGACAGCGTGGCGTGGTAAGCACTGCTGTTTTTGTGCAGCTAGAGAAAATAACGTCTTTTTTCTTGCGTTATGCGGTAAATAAGTAACCGAGCTACTGCCTAAAAACTTAACAAGAATATAACACTCGACGGATGACAACCTGCTATTTTTCTCTTAACACCGCTATTGATTAGGTTTGCGTATTGTATGAAGCTAATTATTGATAATTAGGTATGTGTCAGATCTGTTCCCGTAAGAGACACTCTGTGGCTCGACTCGATAAACGACCATTGCGGTAGTCTCTACTGAACTGCTATTAGTACTATTTATTACCTGAACGCAATTTCTATCTTGCTATCAGCAGAAAAGTTCGGTAACGCAGGAGATATCAGGAGCAAGCACAGTGACAGGTAAGTAAGTAAAGATTAAGGACCGACAACACCATGCAAAAGCAGCCATGGTATGATCTTACTATAGGTTAAACTTAAGAAAAAACTACTATTCTTCTTTTTTTAATCGCCATTTTATGTTAGGTGCGATGGTAGGGAGGAAGGATACTGAATACTGGATACTGGATACTGAATACTGGATACTGAGGATACTGAATCAGAATGGGAGGACGACGAGTCAAATCCTCAGTGGTCATGGGGAGCAGGAAGTGATGCAAAGAGGGGTATGTTCAGTATGATAACTGAGGCAACAGAGTAAATCTAGCATCTAGGGCTTTATGATTAATAATAACACAAAAATCGCAAATATGAAATTTTAGAATTTGAGGGTCACTGCATGTACTGGTGTTAGTGCAGCTGTACCCGTTATCTCCAACAATCATTTTCCGCCAGGCTCCTTCCGCTGTGGACAAAATTGTGCCACTTGTCCATATCTTACTAACGGCCTCACAGGTTATACCTTTCACGTTACAGGTGGAACACGCTCAATCACTTCACACATTACTTGTAACATTAAAAACGTGATCTACATGGTTCAATGTAACCGTTGTAATTTACAATTTGTAGGTGAAACTAAGCGACGTCTCAAGGATAGATTTAACGAACACAGACTCAGTCAGGGTCCGAAATTGCGCCTTCCTGGTCGCCAATGCAACTAAAAATTTAGCCCTGGCGACCAGAATTTCATAGCTGGTCGCCAGCTAGCGACTTGTAAAGCTGGTTGTTGTTGTGGACTTTAACGTTCGGAGAAGCTGATTAAGAATTAATAATAATTAAATAATAAATAATAATAATTTTATTTATAAAGCGCTAAAATCCAATAATTGTCCAAAGCGCTACCTAATTACAAAAAGAATATAAAAAAAAATCTAAATTATAAAATATCTACAATATACAATATAATTCAAATATAGCCTAAGTTATCTACTATATAAATCAAAAACATCTTAAAACAAAAGGAATCTCATAACCTATATGCTAACTTAAATAAAAAAGTTTTAAGGGATTGCTTAAAAGTTGCCACTGAAGCACATTTCCTAATCTCTAGAGGTAAATCGTTCCACAATTTGGATCCTGCAATAGACAAAGCTCTGTCTCCATATGTTTTCAATCTGCTTCTTGGAACCACTAAATATTCTTTACATGAAGAACGCAATGACCTGGAGTATGTTTTAAAATTCAAAAGGTCAGAAATATAAGAAGGTGCAAGGCCATGAAGAGCCTTGTATACCAATAAAAGGACTTTAAAAGTTATTCTAAACTCAACTTGTAACCAATGAAGATTAATTAAAATAGGAGTTATATGAACATGCTTCGGTGTCAGTGTGACAACACGAGCTGCAGCATTCTGAACTGCCTGTAGTCTAGCTAACAGATACTTAGGAAGGCCATGTAATAAGGAATTACAGAGATCAAGTTTCGAACTAATAAATGCATGGACTAAGATTTCACATGTATCTTGGCTTAAGTACTTGCGGATTTTAGCAATATTTCTCAAATGATAGAATGATGATTTACAAATGTTCTTAATATGCTCCTCAAAACTAAATATGCTATCAAACTGAACCCCTAAATTACGAACAGAGTCACGAGGTGCAATGCACTCAGAACCAACAGTAATGTGACCGATGTCAGGCATAGGATGGAATCTGGAACTGATGACTACAAGGTCCGTTTTGTCGTGGTTCAGTTTAAGATAGTTTCTTATCATCCATTCATCAATGTCCCTCACACAGCATTCCACCCTCAACTTCACTTGTTGGATGTCATTCAAGCTAGTAGATTTAAAGGTAATATATAATTGGGTGTCGTCAGCATATAGATGGTATGATAGTCCATGATCATTTATTATGTCCGCAATAGGTAAAAACATCGAAGCTATTTGCCAACAGGTGTCTTCCTTTTTGACCTGCTGATATTTTTTAAATAAAAAGAGAAACGAATCTTCTTGTAATAATACCTTCACAACAGCTACGATCCATACGAATTGAACGTTTCCAAGCCGCCATGTTGTTTTCAGCTGAAATACAGTAAGTACGTTATGTACTTTGTGAACTGGTACGAGTAATGTGGCACAGTTGTGGCCTGGTACTAGCAACATGGCGGCTTGACTCGTGTTTATGTTTCGTGTTTCGTGGTACTTATAGGAAGAAAGTAGAGTTTTGATATGATCAGTGCAGTCATGGACAGACAGCTTTCTGTTCCTATGTTCTAGGTTAGATAGCTTTATATCTCCAAGAAGTAATTTGTGAAAAAAAAAAAATAAGACTTCACTCGTACACGTATGGTTGCTTTCTGTTATCTGGAGCGAAAGTAGTGCAATTTTTGAGCATAAAAACGTCCATACCATGCATTTTTTTTTTTCATGTTTAAACTTTTATTTGAAAAAAACGGAGGGGAAATTTTTGGCGACCATAATTGGCCCTCTGGCGACCAAACATTTATACTTGATCGCCAGTTGGCGCCCGTATTAAAAAGTTAATTTCGGACCCTTAGACGTGCAGTCGACAAAACTAACATTAAATCTAAACCCACTACTGTTTCTGAACACTTTCTCTCTCACTCTAACCATTCTCATACTGACATGCAGTTAATCCATTAGAGAAAATTCATTCTTCACGTGACTCTGGCTCTTTCAGTTTCAGCCTTAATAGTAAAATACTTCCGTCTTATTTCAACGACTTCTGTATAGGAAATGCACAAGTCCATGGCCATAATACTAGAGCAAAAGGGCATCTACATAAGATTTTTAGCAGAACAAATTATGGAAAATATTCTACTAAAAACAAAATAATTGATATCTGGAATAGAATACCTCTGAACATAAAATGCTCGGCATCTATAAAAATATTCAAAAGGAAATTAAAACTTTTTCTCTTATCCCATGTGGTTATAGTAGAGTAAATAAGTACTCAAATATATTCATAGTAAAATATTTTTAATAAATGTATTATATTATTATTGTAATTATTGATCTCTCTATTAATTACCTATTTCACCGACTCGATTTCAGTAATTCAAGTAGATCTTTCAACCCTTTCTCCTATCCCATGTAGTGATAGTACTGTAAATAAGTACTCAGTACAGAGTGAAGTATTTGTAATATATGTGTAAGATCAATTATTGTATCTCTGTCCGTTAATTATCTATTTCACTGATACCATTTCAATGAATTTCAATAGATCTTTCGTTACCTTCAGGGAGACTACTTGTAAAAGCCCGTAAGGGTTTCTTTAGTCTTAGTCTTCCTCCCAAATTTATTACATTGTAACACACCGTATGTACTGTATAATATTATGGGAATAATAAACTCAACTCAACTCATTTCAGTTCGTAAGGCCAGAGAGTCGCATTTGATAGATAAGGCCATGACCCTTGAACCTCGTGGCCTAAACCGCCGTGACGAATTATTGTAATCCATCTCTTTAGTTCTTTTCCTTTCCAGTTTTTGTGTTGTACGCCCTTAGCTTACCAAACCCAACACTGTTTTGAATGTATTTTTAAGCTATTTTTGAAAACTGTTTTTAACCTGTCTTGTGAAATAGGTTTTAAATAGGGTGAAAAGTGTGTTTTCAATGTATTTTTCGACTGCTTTTAAAGGTGTCTTAACCTGTTAAAAACGCTATTAAAAAGAATTTTTAAAGTATTTTTAAATTCGTTTAAAATATATAAAAATTTACAGGGCTTTTGTAAGGCTCAAAACAGGTCTAAAACAGTTTTTAAATACCTTATAAATCGGAACAAAAACAGGATAAAAACAGTTTCAGAAACATATTTTTATTTTTAATGGCAATTTTAAACGTATTTTGAAAAAAAACAGGTTTAAAATAGGTCCAAAAATATTTTTTAAATATATTTTTCGACTGATTTTAAAGGTGTTTTAACCTGTTTAAAACGCTATTAAAATGTTATTCTTCAAAATATATTTTAAAAGCTGTTTAATGGGTTTCGAAATTTAGTAAAATACTCGTATTTGCAAATACAATAAAAATACTTTGAAAATAGTATTAAAATACCACTGAAGAAGAAAAGCAATAGCACGCATATATTGTGAAAATACATCAAAAATAAGTTGCAAAATGCATAAACAGTATAAAATTGTAAGAAAATAGCCTTAGAGTTGTCTGAAAACAGTACAAAAATCGGTCGAAAGAGCCTAAAAACAGTACAAAAACAAGATGGAAACACCATTTAAATTCATGAAATAAAATGAATACAAAACCGTCGAAAATTACCCTGAAAAAGAAAGATTTACCTCTGCGAAATTTCTCCACACAGTCCTACCCTAGGATTTCACGAGAATTATCTCTTAGCCGATTACTTTACGTTGATTTCCCTACGAATTCTTGGGAAATTCTTATGGAATTTTTCAGAAGTGCTGACATCAATCTTTAGCCTGTGTACAGACCCCCTCCCCTCAATAAAAATCGGAGGGGAAGGGGGTCTGTACACAGGCTATCAATCTTCCGCTTCAAAAGGGTATTGCGTTACTGACGTTACCGGTAAATAATAATCTACATACATGTAACTTACATTGTTTATTATATTCACGGCTTTACTCAAATATTATCAGAAGCTTGCAGGCTACGCCTGAACATTTAATTATGTAAGAGATAAAGCCCGAGAACGGAGGTATCAAGCCATATACATCCCGAGGGCCGTAGGCCCGAGGGATGTATATGGATTAATACCGACGTTCGAGGGGTTTATCCATAGTTAATAGAGGGAATGGTTATGAAACCCGACAAAGTTCTTTGTTGTATGTTTTTGTTCTCTTTTTTGGCCTTGACCCTGCACAAAACACAATAGTTGTTTACTCCAAACTGAGGAACTAACCAATAGAAACGTGCTGGTTACGTAATTCATGCATAACGTATGAACGCAAAACAAAAGATTGTGCAGGGTCGTGGACCTTCTAACATAAATCTTAGCATCTTTGTTTGCTCCTTTGATGTTTGCCGGGCTTCATAACCAGTCACCTCCATTAACTATGGTTTATCTAACTTATTTCATGATATTATTCATGAGGTATAGGTTACATAAAGGTCGTCTTTCACAGGGCAATAATTGGCCACTTGTTTTTGACATCTGTTTGTTTGTCATTTTTTGATCCGACCGCGGACAATGACGTATTTCATTGTAAGTATTGTAAAGGTTTTCACACAGCATCGAGAAAGGGCGTTTCACGGGTCATTCAATTTGTTCAAACCACTTGTTCTCACTTAGGTGAGAAACGGAGAACAATAGCGCATTGTTTGTTTGCTAAGCCGACAACAATCAAATTTCAAACCTTTTGTGTTTTTTTATTTTTGTCTTGGTATTTTTTGGGGGGCCAGTACACTTGTGAGAGCGGAAATGAATAGTGACGACGAAATTTTCCTAACGCAAAATACTTTCTCTCAGGAGCCTTTTTCCCCTGAGTTGAATTTGGAAGAGTTAGTGGGAGACTTTAGAGAAGTAAGCGAACGAGATAGTGTTGAAGTCCAAAAGAAAGAAAATCCTGGGCGTAATATCGTTGTTGTTTGGGATAACGAAGTCGAGAAGAGAAGAGAACCCAGAATACCGGCAAACACGAAAGTTAATACTTCATGGGCGTTACGTTGCTGGGAGGAATGGGCCGTCGAACGCAATGTAAAAGTTAAAAAGAATAGCAGCAAAGAGAAATACTACGAAGTCAATCCTGACATTAAGAAAGTCGCTAGTGAGCAGCTTGACTACTGGCTTGGGAAGTTTGTTTTGGAAATTCGGAAGAAGAAAGAACCTGGAAGCGTGTAAGTGACGACAAAATTTTCCAAAGACTTAAATTTTCTTAGAGTGAACACATAGCCTGCATGATATATGGGATACTACTGTATTTTCTATAGTTGCAGAATAAATTTCTATATTTGTGTTTAAGGGAGAAATTTTCTCAGAATGTTTGGCGGGGTCAAAGGACATGTATGATTTGCTTTAATTGCTCATTATAAATGGAAGGGATTTATTTGTATATTGCCCAGGGCAGCAGGGCAATATACAGATAAATACCGAGTATTTATATAGATATTGCCCTTGCATTTATAATTAGCAATTTATACAATTCATCAGCCCCGCTCTTCCCTGCTACATTATCAAAGCCCTCCCCGGACTTTCAGTTAGTTAAATATTCATGAAGTATGTAAGTTAGATAAAGGATGTTGAATAACAAAAGAAAATGTGTGATTCATGAAATAATGGCTGATAAAGAACAACATAAGAATAACACCATCAAATTTACGCGAGCATGAAAGAGGTCGGTGACGTGACGTCAAGTGACTGAGAACAGCGAGGCTGAGTATGGCACCCTGTAAAAACAGTAACATTAATAAAAATCTAAGATCTTTGTAGTTGATGTACAAAAATTTGTGTCTGAAAGTCCGCAGTTCTCTCTTAAACTGTCTTCTTTAATTTTTTTTCCTTTTATAGCATCAAACATAAGTTTTTGACTTTTAAGATCTCTCTCTGCCTCCCTGTCGGCGGGGCGCTGGAAAAGGTCATGGTCTTTACTTTGACTCTCTTGTAAAAATTCCACAAGATCGCTGTTGGACTCAGCCGAGACAGCCTTCGCTTTCTTTACAGCAGGCGCTTTTCCTTTGCTCCTTTTTTTGGAACGTTTTGGGTTTCCTTTTAAGTTCTTTTCGAACTCCTGCTCCAGGTCTGTATCGCTTTCGTGATCTGCTGGAATATTTGATTCAGGTGAAGCTTCAGAGTCACTGACTCCAGTTGCGTTGGCATCTTCAACCAAACCACAGTCGACAACTTCTTCCGGCGTGCTGTTCGGTTTGGATTCCAAAACTTCATCCATCTCGTCGTAGTATTCGAACGATTCCCGGTTGTTGCCACTTCGAGAATTGTGGTCCTTTACTCGTTTTTACTTGTCCTGAAGGTATTTGATGCGCGCCTTACACTGCATACCAGTGCGGTAGCTTGGTATTCCCTTGTTGTCTTTAAAAATGGACTTGAGCTTCTTTGCAAGGGCGTCCCACACAGTGCTGTTTCTTTTCTTGCTGATTGGGAAATTGTCCCTCCACAATTCAAGTCAATAGCTTGTCTCTGCGTCTGTCCACCTAGAGCCACGGTTCCTGTTCGTAGCTCCTGGCTGTGGATTTTCTTCGTTTGTTGTGTTTTTGCTTTCGCTGCTTGCGACTGAGCTTGTCGAGGTTGGCATAGGTACTTGGTATGGAAGAACTGCTGCTTGCCCGTAATGCGGGAATTGATTCTGCATGCCAATGCTGTGAAACAGGTAAGGCCCTGGACGAGGGATCTGAGTATCCAACGGGTCCGGAGAAATTGTAAAACGGCGAAAGAATTGGGAAGTGTTTTGCAATTCGTCAGCCATGTTTACAAGCATACAAGGTTTTGTTTCGAAAGAACCACGAGGCGAGCGTCTGGAAAATAATTTTGCCAGATTGTTTTGGCAGGCATCTGTCATTACACGCGATGCGACTGGCTACGGTATTTGTCGGGACAAGTAAAACCATCTTGCGAGGTAGTATAACTCTGCGTGAGTTTCCTGTCGTAAAGGCAAGAAAACCCGTTGTTTTTCCTTGTGAAAACAGTTGGCATTGTTAACTCGCTAAACACTAGACAAAGTGTTTCACTGTATTTCCGGACTTTTCTGACTTTATTATCTAAAGTTGTCCTATAGTGAAAACACAACCTTTGTGAAAAACTGGTAACTAGTCAGCTCAAACATCAAACATGGCGGGTAATCCGTTCGGTGATCGAGTTTCATGAGTCTAAAAAGCGGTGCTTTTAGGAACTGAATGAAATAATCCAAAGCTTTTGAGGTGTCAGCAGCAAGGGAAAAAATTCGCATTGTTTTTTCGCAAAAAAAGGATAGCCTTACTTACAAAGCTTCAACGGAAGACATGTTATAGACATTGTTTGGAATAGCTCATGCAGGTACAAGAAGACACTTTGAATATCCCAGTTGCTTACTGCACTTGTGGATCAAAAGCTTTTTTTCCGATAAGAAAAAAAAAAATTCCACGCAAAATATCTCAGAATTTGCCAAGCTAACTTTGCAATCGCTGAGGTACATGTTGACTTCAGTATTATGGACAGTGAATAGGTAACTCGAGCAGAGGCCCTTCCACCTTCCTAGGTAAATCGCGCTATGGAATCCAAGGCGAGTTGTGTACTAAAGAGCGTTTTATGTGATCAGGCAAATCAATTGGAGAATGAACATTTAGGCAAAATGACTTCAATGAATTAATAAATTACTACGCATGTGGTTTGCATGCACTGAATAGCTGCAGTCTACTACTAGTATTAAAACACCACTGAAACACGGGGATAGCTGAATTAGAAGTGAACAGGCCCAAAGGCAATTTGTCTGGACCGGAGTCAGTTTCCCTCTTTTTATTTGTCGTTCGTTAAGCCTGAAAAAAGAATAAGACTAGTATGGAAAGACAGTGAGGCAACGTGGACAGTTCCCACATTTTTTTTAAAATTTCACGTCATGACGGAGAATATGAACAACAATACCTTCAGTCTTCAGAGAACAAAAACATTACCCTCCTAACTCTAAGGAGTCAAAATGGTGTTGAATCATAAAGTGCAACTTTAAGTTACAAGAGATTGAAACAAACAGTATAATAACTTTTTACTCACAGGAGTCTATAATGAAGCTATTTCTTTGGACTAACAAGTTACTGTTTTTAATCACGCAAATTTCTTTTGCATCAGTATGTGTCATCATGAACTTTATTGACCTAAGTTTAAACAGATCTGGCAAGAGCTATTACTAATTAATAAATGTGTGCAACATTTCTCTAAGGCATTAATGTCTACTTTTGTGCTAGTGTGAGTTGGACACTTTCAGGGGTTTTTAATTGTGCCTTCACGGGAATTTCACGGGCCATTAGAACTGTCATCACCCATGAAATACATGCTAGGCTGTAACTGCCTTTTCAGGGGTCATGAAATGTATCGGTCTAAAATATATGAGAGTTTCATGACCCATGAAAACCAATTATATTCACGGCTTTGTAAACTTTTCATGGTTCATGACTGGTAAAGAATTTCATGGAAATTTCATGACTTAATTTAGCGCCATGAAATCCTAAATTGCTGTTTTCAAGGCCATGAAAAAGTGTTCATGGGTTTTTCAACACATTTTCATGGGATTTTCATGAAAAAGAGATTCGTAGTGCAAAGTATTCCAAATGAAAAAAAAAAAAAAAAAAATCCAAAACTCAGTTCCCATTCTGCCACTTCATGGCCCTCTTATCAAAAATCAGTCATACTTTCTATACGGCCTGATCAACCAGACGCTCCCACCAAATTAATTTCTTTTGTATATGTGTATATTTATACAACGTGTTGGCGTGTTCATTAAGGTCTCCCGTGAAGCAAACTCTGAAAATTGAGGCAGTTTGAGTTCATCTAATAGCAAGCTTACGTATTTAGATCTTCCAATTAATTGATTTATTTATTGATTTAATTTCGAAAATGATTTTATAACATAGCGCGCGTGCTTGCCCTATATAAGTCCTATTGAGCCGCTATGAACAAAATCTTAATTTACGCACGCCCGTGCGTAAATAAGACGAGGTAAGCATTTTGTTTTACCTGGCTGCAGAGTTGTCGTCTTTAAAGCTGTAGTGCAGTTTTCCTTCTCTTTAAAATATGGAAGAAACCAGCGAAAAACTGCCCAATTTTTCTATCGGCATTGACCTTTTAGGTCCTGATCCAACAAGCAGCAAAAATAGAGCCGAATTTAAAAAAAAACTCGCATGTTGCGCGTTTCGCAAATTTGTCGGAAGATCAGCTGCATCAAATTTTGGCCGAAAGACATTCACTGGGAAGAGAACAGACACCAACTGGTCATCAACAACATTAAGAGGTTAAATTTCCGTTTTTATTGTTCTTTTTAAATCTGTTATGCACTTTTGTTATCTCCGGACAATCCGACTGAAGCAGGAAGATTTCTCTCGCAATAACAACACAAATTACACAAGAAGACATAAATTTATTACTCACAAAAACAACTGCTGCCAGGTCTTCTGAAGAAGCCGTAATGACCAGCCAATGTTTGTAAATGAATATGAGTTTAAAGAAGGATGACAGTCGTCTTCGCTAAAAACATGTTTTCTGGATTTCGCCAAGCAAAACGTAAACATCTTTTCAGCAAATGCAGACCATACCGGCTCCACGACTTCTTACGACCATGTTAGTATTTTAACTTTAGGTGAACTTTAAGACTCTTTTACCTTTGTTTCTGCTTAGTTTCCATTGATCGTTAACGAATAAAGAAGCAAATTTTCTTTCTCAGTTTTACAGAAAAGGTACAGAAAGAATATTTTCATTCAAACTAGATGATTGTGGTGTGTTCGTAATCAGCCAATAGAAGCGTTTGTTATTGTGTAGCGCGTTACGAGAGTTTTGTAGTTAATCAAAAAGCAAGCATTTTTGTCAGCTATGTTATAAAAGAATTTTTTCATGCTTTTAGCTGTGCGTATATCGAGTTATGGATGCACTTGGGAAGTTTTGAGAGCACTCAAGAAGCTAGAGTTGCACTCGGCTATCGCCTCGTGCAACTCTTACGCATCTTTCGTGCTCTCCAAACTTCCCGCGTGCATCCATAACTCGATATACGCACGCTAAGCATGAACAAATTCTTAATTTTTCTCTTATTTATTTGCCATTCAAGAGAGAAAGCGCGAGGAGTTATTACTGCAGACAGTACAAGAAAAAAGGTATCACAAAGTCCATGGAAGAGTTACAGCAAAGGCTCTGATGGATTACGGTGACAATCCTTTGCTACTGGCAATAAAGGTAAGGAAAGATTACCATTGCTTGCCTGAACCGTGAAGCTCACCAGTAATCCCACTCCAGCCGAAGGTTTTTGACTGGATATTCAGGGCTTTCCCAGCAGCAAAGATCTAGTTCCAAACATAACCCAAACCGTATATTTTTTCCGACGCAACGTTCAATTGAACATCAGCAAGCCAGTTTCAAAAGGTGGTGCAAATATGGGCTGTTTTCTTAAGAACAGTTTGTCAAATTGTACTACCAAGATCGTCATGATTTGAGAGCTTCCCTAAACTTTTAACCTTTGATATGAAGTTTAAGATGTACGGGGAAAACAATTAGCCTGAGAAAACAGCCGACATCTGGCGACGCTACCACTGGTTTCCCCGCCAAAAGACGTCTGAGAAACGAGCACAGAAATTCCATATTGATGACGGGGAAACCAGTGGTCGCGTCGCCAAATGTCGGCTGTTTTCTTAGGCTTGGAAAAAATTCGCTAACACTTCAGTCTAGAGTCAAAGGACGCGACATGCGTCGGCATCCTTTGTGAGCGCGCAAATAGTCATGAAAACCACGATTTTACGGGTGCCATTTTGATGATATTAAATGTGCGCAAAAAGTTCCATGATTCCTGGTTTTTCGAAATTCCATTGTTTTGATGAGGACTGGCATGGGCCTATTTGTAAATTGAAATGTGTATGTTTTAAAGGCATGTTTGGGCTTTATAGTAGGTCATCTCTTGTATGAGGTCTTCTTTACTCTCACTTTCTACGAGTTTACAATTAAAGACCAAGAAATTGTTAGACGCTGTAACCTCGAACCTTCTCACTTATTAGGCTAGGAACTTGTAATAATTATTCTTTGTCATTATGTTTGTCATCAGGTCGCTGAAGAGCTCCATAGTCGGGCAGACAAGAACAAACTAGATAAAGACGACTTCATAAAACTGGCCAGTCGCGTGGAAGAATTTACTCTGCGCTTCCTGGATCCTTTGAAATACGAAGAAAAAGAGCGCCAAGATTTCTTTAGCAATCCTGAAACGGATTTTATCGTTGGAACAGCATTACGACTTAAACAGAAAAAGGTAATAGTTAAGAGGCTATCATCAAGTAAGCCACATATCACAGCTTTGTTACTGTAAGTTAATTCCTTGAAAACTAACTAGCAAAAATATTAATACTAATGCATCATTATTTATTTATTCATTCATTATTTATTAGAATTGGAGTGAACTCCAGTCTTGCCTGGGAAACTGATTCCACTGGAAATAGCGTTTTTAAATGTTCTATTTGTTTACTATTTTCAGGCCTCCCTAGGTAGCTCGCACCTTCCGCGCCCGTAACGCGCCTTGCAGCTCAAAAAAAAAAAATTCCTATCCGGCGCCTTCAGATATATGTCCGCTACTTTAAAAACTCCCGAAAAACACTGCAATAGTCTAGTTCCTGCTCTTGTGTTATTTATTTTGTTAAAACTTTTGCAATACTGTTACTACATAATTATAGTCATGCAAATAAAGCTTATGTTGTTGTTGTTATTGTTGTTGTTATTAATCATAAACGCATTAAGACGGAAGACCATACATTAAGACTATATATTTTGTAACTTTAGCTTGTTTTTCTGTAATTCTTATTTATCCACGTAGTTTATTTAGTCACTTTACAATATCATCTGTTTTGACTGCTGTAACCTTTCCTCTCCGCCCGCCTGGTCTAGCTTTTGCTATTTGCGGGTGGAGATGGCAAACGGATGTGCCTGAAAATAAAGTATAGTGTGTGTAAGGAATACATTAGGAAATTGAGTAATTTTAATTTTCAGTGGACAAAAAGCTTGTACCAGGATATTCAAGCCATACGTTTCTGTTTTTACACTTTTCGAGACCTATAGATGTAATTAGTTATCTTTGGTGTTATTATAATAACACCATCAAAGACAATTTCTTATGGGAGCCCCTGAGAAAATACATTTCAAATTACACACAGGTAAAATTGCCATGCATAAGATTTCATTTTGTGAAGTTTGTTTTCTCAGGCTCTAAAAAGAACCTTTTCTTCGCAGTTATTCCTTACAACTTATTGCATTATTTTATAGCCCTTGAAAACTGTGAAAAAGAATGCAATATGCTTGAAATTATTCTGGTACAAGGTTTTTGTCCAGTTTTCCTAATGGATTTCATGTTAATTATTTGTTTTCCTGTTGCTTGGTGATGATTCCTTTCCTGGTTAAGACCTACGGTATGTTTCCTATGCTGGACAACACACCAGTTACATTTACAAGTTCATATAAGTGTCTGGGAAGGAAAATAAAAATCCAAATTCCATCAAGTGTAGTAAAATAAATTAGGCAGAGTGAATCCCTACCGAAATTATGGGGACTTGAAAATGCCTATTAACGGTAAATATTGTTCCAGATTCGTCTGAAACCTCTCTATGTTATACAAAAAGATCATCCAAGGTATGGTGGACATGTAGCAATATGAACACAAATGATGAAACAGAGGATTCACTACGACGTAAATAGTATAGCGATTTCCTTTGAAATCCTACTGAACATGAGAAAGACAGGACCCTTTATTAGCACTAAGGTTATTATACAACAACTGCAGTTAGAGTTAAGTCTTTGATCCACTGCCTCAAATGAAAATATCGTGACATATAGCCATACTTCATAGAAAACAAGGCTACTTCGTTAAATCTTGATCTCTGACTGTATGATGAGTGCTTTCCTGTCTTGTCTTTGATGTTGATTGGTGAGGGGCATGGGAATAGTCTGAAGCTGATCATTACATTGGAGAATAGTATGGTTCCTGGGGAAGTTCAAAAAACGTCTGCTGCATGGTTAAGCGGTGATATTATGGAACAACAATAACACATTAAATTCAAAACTAAGCCACAACCTGTTACAAAAAAAGGGTACTCCAAGACATTACATATGATCAATGACAAATTCAAATTTCGCGGCAAGCGTGGAAAATTCGGTTTCTTTCATATTTGAATGTTAGATAGGATAGGGTGTAACTAAAATCACTGTATAGTTCTTTCCGTGAAATATCCTTTTATTTCAGAGATAAATGCAAATAACCAAAATCCGTTAAAATCGTCATTTGAGGCGCTCAATTACTACATGGGCTTGAAAGGCTCGCGTGCAAAAACCGATGACTCTACCGTCTTTAAAACACCACAGCCTTCTTTTACAACTTCTAAATATCTGTTAAAATGATACGAGGAGATAGTGCTCTGTTCTTCGTATACAAAATAATTTAATTTCGAAGGCACACAATTTACTTCAGTAAATATAATGGGTGGAAAAACATACATTTTACCTTCAAATCGATCGAGCTGCTGGTGGTTGAATGTTAGAAGGATGGTCTACAGATTACTAAAAAAATTTCTTTGGGCAAATGTCTTCTAGCAACTCGAGAGCTTTACAAAACTTGTTAAAAATGAAGATATTTGCATGTGTATTCATTGACTTCCCGCTGTCAACTTTGAAGTTGCGAGTCGGACAAAATTTAGTCCCTTTGCTTGTGTAAACCCACAGTAGATTAAAATAAGGAGATGGAAAACCTTTTTGAATTGTTCTTGCCGTAAAATCTGCTGCAAAAGACAAGTCCAACAAGGCCATTTTAGCCCGATTATCGAGTCGTTTGACCTTTGCCTTGCAACGTGTATTACCACGCAAACTGTCAACGTTTTCACTAGACGAATACAATTCTTTGATCAACTTTCGGGGCTTTTCATTAAGACTGCATCTTTTTCGACGGCTCAGTCATTTGATAAAGATTGCTTAGAATGTAGTATCTGAAAATGTTACCAGATATTACATCTCATTGCTACAACAGAATGACACAAAAATGTCGGTGCTCACTCAGGGGGGGGGGGGGGGGTACTCCCTTATAAGGGCTTAATGGGGACGTGCGGCCAGCCAGGGTATGTTTTTCAGGATTTTTGTCTTAAACAGGGTATCGATTTTATCAATTTTTGTCTTAAACAGGGTATCTTTTCTTAGACAGGAGCCCATAACCCTGTTCTTAGACGATAAACAGACTGCGCTTATGTTCTACGAATGTCTTAAACTGGGTATCAAAAATCGGAATTCTGTCTTAAACAGGGTAGGAAAATCAGCGATTTTTGTCTCAAACAGGGTCAGGGTATGAGGGGCCCAGCCGCACCTCCCCACCCAAGGATATATCGAGTACCCCGCCCCCCCCGGGGTGCTCACACGATGTTGAATTGCAGGCAGCCGTTTGTAAGTCACGTAATCCAATATAGAGGGGTGGAGAAGGGTGAAGTAGCAAACGGCCACAACGAGACCAGCAATAATTAAGGCTAAGTTCACACTACATTGGATAGCTTTTCGTGAAGACACAAAAAGCTATCCGGTAAAGTATGAACACCTATCTGGTATGTCACTTTCCTGTTTAGAGATCGGCGCGTCGCAGCTTTTCTTTTTCGGGCAGAAATCAATCTTCTTTGCGTAAACAGAAGCCCTACCCGGTATGCTTTCTTTTTGTGTCTGCACAAAAGCTCTCCGGTAAAGAAGGAATGAAGACAATCTATATCTTAAGATAGTGATACCCTTAGACACGGTCTTTCCCTTTTAAAATCCAAATACTGGTCATTTTGTTTATTCACAACTTTGGTTGTCAGCTCCCGGACTGGGTGTTGATTTTATTAAACGGTACTAGGACCGTTATCAGTGCCATAATCTGTTGAAAGAAGCCGTACTTGGAGTTGGTGAAGAATTTAGTACAAGGCTGCAGCTGCAATTCTGTAGAACAAACTCTAATGTAAGCATGCAATCACATGCCTAGGCATTAAGGTCATTTCCCAACCCTTCACTAAGAATAATATTAGTGGTGGTGTTACCAGGCAGCTTGTTGAAACTTCGTTACATTTTGCAAGTTATATAAATACCGTATTTCCTCGAACAAGCACCCCAGCGCTTATTTAAAATTTCGGCTAAAAGGAGAGGTGCTTATAGCAAGGAGGACGCTTAATAAGGGAGACGCTTATTAACTTTTTATTTCAACAAACGGTATTTTTATTTTGGCTAAATGCATCTTAACGCGTTTGCTGGTCTGTCCTGTAAGTTCATTTTTAACTTTTTTTTAATTTAACCTGTTACATTATCTGTGTACCGTATTTCCTCGATAAGGGCCTACGCTCCTACAGGCGCCCGTCCCCGAATAAGCGCTCACTCCGTAATGATACCAAACAAGCGCCCCTATCGAATAAGCGCCCTCTGTCCTCCTGATAACTTTCTTAAATAGTAGGGATGCAAGAGGAATGGGACGATCTTCTTATTAAATGACGAGAATAATTTTGAAGATAAAGAGCGAAGTGGTTGCGCGTAAATGTAACGCGCGCACCGCGAAAGATCGTGACGTCATTACTACAAACCCTCTTGCAAACACAACTCTTGGTTAAATTAGAGCACGCGTATTATCTGAGTAAATTAGGCTGATTTAACAACAAAACGGGAACGTCAGAGTTGAGGAGAGCGAGGGCAAATCAAACAACTGGCTTGAGTAATAGCAGAGCGGCAAATCGGCAACGAAGGTCGTATTTTATATTAGTCCTTTCCGCGCGCTATCCCGTCGTCAACTGACGTTCCTGTGCTGTTGCTAAATCAGCCCATGCAAAGGTCGGGTTTGCATGACCTTTTGCAGTGCGCGCACTATTCACGCAATCACTATACAATTGTGTAAAGTGTATAATGGGACTACGGTACTCTTGATTATAACAACCGCTGTTTTAATGAATAAAAAGCACATGTCTCGACGCTTCTGTACAGAAAACTATGATAACCTCTTTATACAAACAAGAACTAATTACGCTCACAAAAATTCGTGTACAACAGTTCGCAACTAGTAGCATATCCCTTTTGATTGGCGCCTGCATCAATGTTTCTTGCTTTTTTTCATTTTTGAAACCGTGTTCGGAAATGAGACAGAGCGAAATTGTTCATGTAACCAATTACTATAACGTTAATTGGTAACGTTCGTGAAATAAGATGACACTAGAAATGATAGCTGTCGAAATAAGGGAACATGGGATATTGTCCCCTGACAAACAGCTGCAGGCATCTTTAAAGTGTTAGTAATTACAAAATTTTCCAATTTTTTGCAAAGGCCAAACTCTATTTCTTGTCGCAGTGCCATCAGGTTCAGTTTTTTTTCGATGAGGAACCAGAGTGGTTAAAGTAAAAACTAGAGTTTAGCAAAGATGAAGCAAGCAAGAAAGAAGAAAAAGGCCAGTTGGCTAAAATTGGACTGAACTATAAAATGTCGGAATTTTGTCGAAATCATCTTATAAATATAGCTTTTATTTACTGACGAAACATCGATTTGCCAAGTATAAAATATAATATTTTTATATATAATATATTAAAATATATTTGATTATTTGTTTATTTTTTTGGCAGTTTTTCGATCATCCTGTGATTATAGACTTTTTGACTGAACATTGGTATGGTGGTTGTGAAAACAGGAAACTATCAAGACTGTGGTGGCTCTTACTCACCCTTTGGTGCCTTTTCGACATCGTCCTTTTTCCATTAATATTTCTTCTTACACGTGTGATCGGTAAAGTACTTTATTTACATGAATTTGATGACATCTCTTTAAATGTGGACAGTCAAATATTTGACATATATGACTGTGGACCTTGGATTTATAAAGCCTTTTTAGTAGATGTACTTGTCCTTGTGAATAGTTGTCTTGTTTTGTTTTCATTTCATTCTTGTTTGGTTTTTGTCTTTGTTTACAGTTTCCGTAACCTCTCGAGGCAACTGAACGCGTAATATTTAGCTTTCCTGTTTTGAACTTCAGTTCTCATTAATACCTTTAGTTTTTGTTTGAACTCCGAGATCATCTGTGTTTTTTATATTTTGGTTGGTTCTTTTAATGACGAAAACTTCCGAAAGACTGAGTTGTTTCAACTCCAGTACGAATTCTAATTTCACCAGTTTTACTTCACAATTTTTCCTGTTCAAAAATTTTAAACAATTACATTTGTATTATGACGTAACAAAAAGCACACCAAAGCGAGGCTTAGTATGTTCAAATTTTTACGCGAAAAAAACCGAGATTTGTAAACAATGGCTTCAGATCAATTCTTAAAATATCCCTTGGAGGGCGTGATTCTATGAGTAGTATGTGCATTATACTGTACTTTGTCGCTCTTAGAAATTCTGGACCTGTGCTTTAACTTAAAGACGGTGTTTTTGCTGTTTTAAAGATGATAAATTCCATGACTATAAAACTGGAAGTATTCAGTTAAGGGCGTGACGTCCTATCCAGATTTACTCAGGGTATTGACCTCTATACCTCTGCCAAAATTTTGTGCTTTAATTTTAACACTAATTCGAACAATCCCGCATGTTATCTGCACCATTTTCCTGTATTATTATGGCAAATGTGAAAATGGATGATACAGTTCTTTTTAAGTTCTCTTGGCGTCCCCAGAAAGTGGAAACAATGCTCATGCATTTATTATTATTATCAATTTTTTTTTTTTTTTTGGGGGGGGGGTTGATAAAAACAAGGTGTATTATGGGCAATATATGGGCAGTATGAAAGTGGTGATTGTAACCTTGTAATCACACAGAAAATCTTAATGTTGGTGTAGGAAGTTTGTTGTTGTTGTTGTTGTTGTTGTTTTGTTCTCATTGATCGTCGTCTCTCTAAATACAGCCCACACAGGGATACACGAGAAATACAGGACATATTTCAAGATTCCTTATTTCATCTTCGTGCGTGATACCATCAGCTACTTGGCCCTTCTGGCTCTGCATTTGGCAATATGTTTAGAACCTTCACAACTGTCTTTCAGCGGCCTAGAGTGGACCATTTTGTGCTTTATCGTCGGTCGTTTACTTAATGAAATCAGGCAAATCAAGGATATTTTGAAGCAAAAGAGAGACCTTGCAGAAAAGCAGAGGGAAAATACTCGATTTCTTTTCAAAGCAGCAGGCATTGGGGTTATAAAAAAATATATCAGGTGTAGTGTATATTACCCGGTTAACTCAGGGTGTAAGGATCGAACATATGGTTATGAACTAAGTTACTTAGTAGACATTATTTGTAAATTGAAGATTGTTTTTGTATAGTGCAAGTTCTCCAAGCCTGAATTACGTAATTGTTGTTCAATTATTCATGTATTTTTATCCGCTGCCAAATTATTTATGGCAGCGAATGGAGCGTCCGTGTATTTTCCACTGAATAATATTGATATCGTCCACATATCGTCAGCTGTAATATTTGCCTTCTTCGTTGTATTGTAGGTTTTTTTTCTTCATCTTAACCCTCGGACGTACAAGCAATTTCATACCCCCACCGTAGCACAAAGTTACAAAGGTAGATGGAACCCCTCCCCGGAGTTTTCGATATGTTGCAGTATTTTGAAACGATTTTACCTTCAGTGGAAATTCTTTGATCTTCTTAACAAGATGAGGTCTATTTTATGGGTGGTGGCGCTGCAAGAGGCCTGTGTCGTCATCAACGATGGTTGCCATCTTGGCCGCCATCTTGGATTTTACCAAGAATTGGAAATCAGGTTGAAAACCGCCAGAAATTGTAATTTTTTTGTGCTTTACATGAAAAATAACACATAAATAAACACTTTGCACGATTTTAGCCACAAGATTTACTTTTATTGCTGAAAACAATTGAAAAAACATGTAATTTCACCCAAACTTGGCTTGACCACCTGCTTCTTATGCCGTCATATCTCGTAAACATAGCAACTGACCATCACTAAACTTGTCTCAAAATCTGCGGGAGGGATGAACGAACAGCTACTGAAAACGTCAGGTGATGATGTTTCATCCTCAAGGAAAAACTCAGAAAAACCTTATGGGGGGGCGCATCCCCCCCCCCCCCCTGTACGTCCGAATATTAATTTGAAGAAAAACACATCATTTTTGTTCCTCTCTTTACATCTCTTTCTGTTTATGTCGTTTTCTCTAGCTTCGTGTTAAATGGCGTTGGCCCTTTAAAATAATCAAATAAACATATATATTTGGACAGAGACTGTTAAAATCATGCAATCATGACACCTTTTTGTCTTTGATAGGGACCGATGGAACATATTCGACCTCTTCATCATTATTGTATTTATGTGTGCGATATTGCCGTTGAGAATTCTCACCTGGGTGGAATCAGATTCGATAACCAACAATAGGGCTTTGGTGATGGCTGGTTATCTATACGGCTTCAATACAATGCTGCTTACTTTCAGAGCTTTTGGATCAGTTTTAGAGACGTATCAAGGTGTTGGAACAATTCAGATTGCCTTGACTTACATTGTTAGGGACGGAGTTGTAGTTGTGTTACATGTTCTGCTGATAACGGTGGCCTTTGCGAGTACCATTACTAAGGTGTTTGTGGCCGAAAAATCAATGGTCAAGCAAGGCAGCATCGGAACGCAGCCGTAAGTGGAGAATGTTTTATTTTGTTTTTACTTCTTTTTCTATCTATTCATTTATCGATTTTTATTGATTGATTGGTTGTTTGGTTTACCAATTCAGTTGTCTGGGGTACGTATTTGGCAGTCAAACTTGTTAATTGATGATTATCTAGCCTAAATTTCATCCGATTACTTCGAGTCGTTATTACTCCCTCAGTAACGTCTGAATCGACCGGCCGCTAATGCCGTCCAGTGACGTCACTACTCCTTTGCTTTAATTCAGGCAGAAAGTTAAACACGATTTTCAAGTGGAAAACCAAGAAATATCGTTTGGAAATGTCTGCATCAAGCATGATACAGAATTGCTTTACTTTTTTCGATCGTGATTCATGTTTCACGTCCAAACTATCAACTGCATGCAGTACTCTGAACCGTTTGTTATTCAATAATCAAACTCGGTCGCAATCACGCAATGACATATATAACACACGGAACACTTGGTTGAGAATACAACGATTTGCTTTAATTGAAAAGAAGCTATTTGGTCCTTAACGAAGAAAATAAAAACAAGGAAACAACCAAAAAAAGCTAACAGAATCATTACACTTGACAGTGAAAATAACTAGAGGGTCGAATTACAACATTGGTCTCAGAAACTTCGCAGAAAAAAAATCACTACCGAAACCACAAAGCGGCTCTAATTGAAAAACCTACTGACTCTCCGCAATGATTCTTCATTCGCAGTTCTATTAAGCATTTCGGTTTCGAAAACGATCGAGGGCAATTTTGCTGTTTACGATAAAGATTATCGAAATGTTTCAACTCCACGCAAGCATGCCAGGGATATGATCCGATAAATTTCAAGCAACAATCCCGTTAAAATTTCTGTTAATTATGCATAATTATGCAAATGTTTCGACTATCAACCAATTAAAATCACTTCCCGGAATTCGGGTAGTGACGTCACTGGACAGCATTAACGGCAGGTCGATTCAGACGTTGCTGAGAGGAGAAAACGTATCGAAGCAATCAGTTGACATTTAGGCTAATGATTATCATGTTAGAAACCGCCTTGGAAAAAAAGGAAATAAAGCATTCCGCTTACGAGTACAAGGAATTGAATTTTATCAGAAACTCATAAGGGGTTGAAACGTGTAGCTCGCGTTCAATGCTCGTGAATATTCTCTTTTACCATATTTGGAAACCTTAGTGACAGATATCCATTTTCAACAAACTGGCTGCCGCGCGATTACCATGCAGGTGTTTTAAGACAAGAGTTCTGCATTTCAGGGTTAAAATTACACCGTTAAAAGACAAAAAACGGAAAGAGAAAGTTCAAAAGAATGCTCAGCTTTCTTTTTGTGGACGAAGGGAAGCTTTTCATCAAGAAATCGTCGGTTGAGGAATTCAACCTTGTTTTCTTCACGAAATGCAACCAAGGCAGTGTAGTTTTTGCTGAATTTTCAGGTACATTTTGCACTCTATGGCCAAGACAATTACGTTTTTGAAAGGGAATTACGTTTTATAAATTTTTCTCTTCGGCGCTAGAGAAAAATTACAAAATGTGCCCCGATTTGAGATGGATTTTTTGTTGAATTTTGCCGTGTGCTCAGCCGATTTCACTTGCGAGAACGGGTCTACGATCCAGATAGTGTTTTCCAAATTGCTTTAAAGGATTAACTTTTTGGATTTTGAATAAAAATGTTCAAGAAACGGCTTCTCTTTCTATTGTTGTGAGTTTGTTCATTCATAAAATTAGCTCAAAACACGATCGTGACTACAACATCCAAGCTGAATTTAAGCGTTTAATGCTTCTCACATTCATTACACGCATCACTTTGTCTTTTTGCGAAGATGTCAGGTTCAGGTTTTGGACACTTTTCGATACGCAGCTAATGAATTTTATTGGAAAATATTTTTCACTGTTTATTCTAGACTTTTAATATAAGAATTTTAAAAGCCTATTTGCAGTATAAGTTTACTGTGCAGAGGGTCATGATCAACGAGGCATCGTTCTTTGAAGTGACAACTTCGTGAAGTTGCGAGGACGTCAATGTGTTTCATAATGTTATGTTTGGCCCGGGTGGTAAGGCAATAATATCCTGCTCAGTGTTTTGTTAGTAAGATTCCTGGTTTCAACCTTTGATAGCTTTCTCGGCTTTCGGGAGTTTTTCCCCCCGGTTGTCGGGCATTTTTTTTAAGCGGGCGCGGGAACGTGAAGAAAAATTACGTAACGTTGTTTACGACTTTTGATTGGTCAGTTATTTCTTCTTCTCGTTCCAAATATGGTACTTTGAAATTGAATAATCACGAGCATCGGACAAAGCAAACATATGGGAGTTACACGTTTCAACCCCTTATGAGTTTCTGATTTTATATCATATAATAATAATTTATATATTACCACTCCTGACTATATTCCGGTAACTAAAAATTTAGGTTGGTCGTAAGCTTCCATCATCTAAAACTTTCTTTTACGTTTCAGTGCTTGCAACGAAACTGGAATACAATGGTGAGTAAAATATTAATATAAACATTTAGCCAAGGCCAAATCTGAGCCTGGATCGCTTGAATACCATAACTGGTCAACAGAGAACTTAAAAAAAAAACACGTCACCTTAATAAGTTCTACATCTGAGCCAGCGAAACAGTCATGTGACACTGGTCCGTGGATACCCATAACACGCATGTCAATTGATCATAACATGGATGTCCAGTATCAAGTTGACACAATTTGTCTATGCTTTGAAGTTTTAACCCACGGACGTACAAGGGGGGGGGGGGGGAGGGGGTGGATGCCATCTCCACATGGTTTTTCTGATTTTTTTTTCCTACAGAATAAAACATCAGTACCTGACGTTTTCAGTAGCTGTTCATTTATCCCTCGCGCACATTTTGAGATAAGTTTAGTGATGGTCAGTTGCTATGATTACGAGATATGACATCATAAACATCAGGTGGTTAAACTAATTTTGGGTGAAAATACATGTTTTTTCAACTTCTTTCAACAATAAAAGTAAAACTTGTGGCTAAATCATGCAGAGTGCTTATTTTTGTGTTATTTTTTATGTAAAGCACAAAAAAATTACCCTTTCTTGAGGTTTTAACCTGATTTCTAATTCTTGGAAAAATCCAAGATGGCGACCATTGTTGGTGACATCACAGGCCTCCAGCAGCGCCACCACCCCTAAAATATACTTCCTCTTGTTAAGAAGATCAAAGACTTTCCACTAAAGGTGATATGTTTCAAAATACTGCAACATATCAAAAACTCCGTGGAGGGGTCCCATCCACCCCCGCCTCCCTTGTACCACGGTGGGGGTATGAATTTGCGTGTACGTCCGAGGGTTAAACTAGTAAAACATTCACATCCGCCAACATGAAGAGGCGGATGTTGACGGACAATTCTGTCCGAACCAAAATTTCTTGGATGCGTAGATAACCAAATTTTCTTACCCATGGCGCTCCGCTATCAAAGCCAATCAAAGCCAATCAAAATGCTCCATCAGACTGGAGTCAACATTGTAAATTAGCTTATAGTTTTTACTGATCCCTGCAAATTTAGGTAAAACATTTTTATGAACGTCTCCTGTTTCTCCTTGGCGAGATTGTTTGCGTATCAAAAAACTTCTCTTCATCCCTATGTTATTGAATGGTTTTGATCTAGTTGTCTCTTGTTGATGACGTGACAATAAAAACGGGCAATAGATGGCTTTCACAGTGATGTCATCAAATTGTAAAGTCAAAATAGCGAGATTTTACGAATTCTTATTTACACCAGGTTAAAGGTAAACAAAAAGTAAATCTTTGTACGAGATTTCATTCCCGTAGCATGTTTCAGTTCGGAAATACAGCTATTTGAACTTCCGAGTTTTCACAGTGCGTGACACCAAAATAGGAATGCTGTCTCCTTGAAAAAAGTATCTCCTCTTGATTTTCAGCAGTATAACCATTCCAAGTATTAGAAGGTATTTTTATGCGCACGTATGCTAGTTCTCGAGTGAAAAGAAAGAGCTTTTATAGAGAAAGTGTACTCCAGATGTTTTTGTTGATTTTCGGCGGCCAAATTGGTGCACCAAAACTGTGCACCAATATGGCGTCTCCATACAAAGCTCTACAAAGGTGCGTGAAACGTTTCGGCAAATAACTCAGGAACTGTGGGCCACAAAGACCTAAGACTTGGAAAAATTGTTTAAGAATGAGTCTTTTATAACATTTCATTTTCTTGGCTTTTCCCGCGTAACAGTTAAAATGATCTATAGTTCATATAAAACAAAATTTCTTGCCTTCGTGTACTTTCCGGTTATAATAATCCTGGTCATAATTAACTGGCACCGTTTATATTGTGTAGTTCCAGAAAACATCCATTTGAGTTGTCTTCTTGCTGTTTTTGTCATGCATTTAGCTAATATTTCGCCTAGTTCTTACACTTGAAACGAGTGAAATGTCCGCCAATTTTCTTTTCAGAACCAAAACAACTCAACCTCGTCCCCAGGTCCTCTCGGTGAACGGTGCATTAACCTGCAAGAAGGCTGCACTTTTGACGTCATCGGTTCATAAACGCAAAATTCTTCCAAATTTTAATTTGGCCATCAGTAGCTGGTTATGGTGAATTATGCGTGTGCTTTTAGCCAATCAGAATCGAGGAAATATTTTGAATGAATAATAATACTTGTTTTGAAACACAGGTAACATTAAATAACTGATAGCTTGCTCAACAGAAAAGCTGTTATCTAAAATCTCCTCTCCCCTAGCACCTTAGGAAGGCATGATACTCAGGCTAAGCTTTTATCTATTAATAACTCATGTGCCAATCTTACTCAGACCACCTCGGAAAAAAAAATTTGAAAAAAACCTTTAAGCAACCCCCCACCTTCTCGGAAATTGCCTCCTTTTGAACCCCCCTCACCTCGGAATTTCCGTTACCCTCCGTGTCGGGGGGGAGAGGAAATTTTCTGGAGCTACACGTTATGAGAAAAGGACGAAATATATTGCTTCATTAATTTGTTCTGTAATTTTAAATATTTATTTTCACAATTTGTTTTCCTCTAGCTGGTGGAAGATGGCTACACATCTTACCTGGTCTTTGCTTGATTTATCAGAAGAACTGACTCCCCTTAAATCAGCTGATTATTTGTCAGAAACACTTGCTCATCTTTTATACGCTGGTTATCTTGTTTTGGCCCTAATCTTGCTGATTAACATGCTTATCGCGTTGCTCTCCAACACTTACCAGCGGGTGCAGGTACGTATACAGCTTTTGAAGGGATATTTTCCCGCTTAATCAATCTAATTATTCTCGTCTCCTAGAGATCCCAGAGAGTCCTCCCAATTGGATTGTCTATTTTACGTAGTTGTTGTTTTTGGTTAATTGTTACTTTGACGTTTGTCCGGCTAGCGGTTAATTTCCTTTCTGGTTAACAATGTTTTTGTTTTCTCTCTTTCACTGTTTCAAGAATTTAAATACTTAGAGAATCTTAAGGAAAATGAAAACATTTTTTTATTCTTTTTAAGAATAAAATTTACTCAAGATTGTATTTATCTCTCAATCTAGACAGTCTCCGATGTCGTGTCAGGGTTCATTTTGCAAATTTTCTCTCAGAGACACACAAGTTGTAGTAAAGGCTTGGATAATAGCAACCTTCCCCTGAGATCTGTATCGTTTCAAGGCATTATAAAAGGGTCAAATCTTTAGTAGATAGTCTTTCTAATACTCGTACATACGAGGCAAAAATGACAACGCCTTGAAGATCGGGTAAGCGAAAAAGACAAGAGGTTACGGTTGTTTGTGGTCGCACAGGACTGCACCTAACTAGACGATCATGTCCTACTTACATGTAGTGCGAATGACTCCTGGGTTCAAACTATTCACGCACTCAAGATAATGTCACGCTTTTTTTAATTTTTGGCTACTATTCTAGCTTAAACATTTTATGCTCATTTTGCTCCGTAGGATAACTCACGAAACGAGTGGGTGTTTCAAAAAGCAATTACCGTTCAAACGTATCGCAACTATTGCCCCATTCCTGTTCCACTGAATATCGTGCCTGCTCTTGGCGAGTGGATATACGGCCATTGTGAAAGGAAAGCGGGGGAGGGAGCTCAGTCGTTCAAACGTCGAAAACCTCAAGTAAGTCGGTAGTTATTATAAAAATACATCTAGCCATTCTTTGCAAACGAAACTAACGAAATTTGCAGCCACTTGAGTGAAAAAGCTGTGAAAGCTGTGGCAGGTTTTTTCGCGCCCAAAAAGCTCGAAAATCACACTAGTGAAGGATCGATGAGAAAAGGAGAAAAGGATAAAGCTAGGAGGAAGAAGGGGATAAGCACTTTGGCCGAAAAAAAAAAAAGAAAGAAAGAAAATGTTCGACGAAAGAGCTCTATTCGGCTAGATATACATTTATGTTATTGTTTGTTGAAGATCTTCTTGCCCCGTCATCAACTCACAAAAACAAGCAATTCTTTTAGCTTTTTTTTTTTTCTACTCTTCGATTCATCTTCATCAATAACGATTTCTTAAAACATAAGCAAGCGAATATTAACGTTAAAAGCCGACGTTTCGGTATCATCATGACACCATTCTCAAGGCAAAATGAATAAGTAATGCAAAGATTTCATTTCTATAGTCTCTACAAATTAGCATAATAACAAAGGATCACAAGTTCTTCAAGTGAATACCTTTGCGCCAATCGAGTCCGCCTGCACATTTAGGGATGGTTTGAGTTTTCTTGTAAAGAGCATTTCCTTAATTAGGCAAATTGAACTACTCAACGCAGCCAATAAGAACCAACTCTTTCAGTTTAATGGAAATCTCTATGAGCAAACAGATGGCGTCGCAATGGGATCTCCTCTTGGTCCTCTGCTCGCCAATGCTTTATGTGCTCCATTGAAGATAAACTCGATCAAGATGGCAAATTGCCTCCTATTAACGACGATATGTGAATGACACATTTACCATCATGCCTGATATAGCATCAACCGAAATTTTTCTTGATACCCTAAACCACTGCCACCCATCAGCAAAGTTTAACTATGGAGGTTGAACGGAATGCCTCGCTTTTCATCGGTGTTGAACTGTTAAACTTAACTCCCAGAATCAAGGCCACGTTCTACGTAAAACCAACTAATACGGGCCTTTTACTCCACTACCAGAGCCGCGTGGATAATCGGTACAAGCGCAGTCTAATTACCACCATGTTAGATCGAGCTTACCGCATATCTTCCGACTGGTCGTACTTCTCACAAGAATGCAATCGACTTGAGACTGTATTCTTAAAGCTTAAGTACCCGAGGCACCTATTCAGTCTGGCTGTCAAACAATTCGTAAATTCCAAGGTAGCAGACCAGCAGCAAATTCCATCAACCGACACGACTCCAGCCCCCATCCGAGTTGTGATACCATTTAAAGATCAGGTCTCTGCTAATATAGTGAAAAACGTCTCACAGACCTCAGCTTAAAAATCAAGACCAATATTCGACTCGATTCGAGCAAAGGTGTTCACTTGAAGAACTTGTGATCCTTTGTTATTACGCTAATTTGTAGAGACTATAGAAATCAAATCTTCGCGTTACTTATTCATTTTGCCTTGAGAATGGTGTCATGATGATACCGAAACGTCGGCTTTTAACGTTAATATTCGCCCGATTCATCTTATTCCAGAAATTGCCTCCTATGGCAACAGTTGTACAAAAATACTTCTTTCACACCGGTCAGTCAACTAAATCTTTCTGACCGACAACTGTCGGATTACTAGACGTCTCGTCAATTGGTGTAAACGTTGCAACTAACGTTTCCGATTATTCAAAGAAGCTTCGGGTCGGTCTGGGATTTTGTCACCTAGAACAAAACAGCTATTGTTGCCAACGAGGCAACCGAGCTAAGAAGCGAGGTTGACTCGGCGGCAGAATTATAACGCCGCGCAATGTAGGCAAAAACTCTCAAATTCTGCGTAACCCTCTAAAATTTGCATTTTTGACCATATTTGGGTGTAAGTAAGACCCCATATTTGGGTAGTGACGTCATGGTCTTGTATTTACAACTCGTGGTTCAAGATTGGGTGATTCAGTGTGCAGCTGTTCGTTGTCTGTTCAAGAGGACCTAACTGGTGAGCAAGCTTTAATATGATTTCTAGTTTGAAAGGGCAATTAGTGCTCTGGTTTGCTTTATAAATTGTGTTTAAAGCAGCAGCTGATCAAGGAATAGGGTTTTACGCTCAAGGTTTTGTCAGAACTAGCTTGTTCTTTGCAGTTCGATTTACATTGAGGTAGCGTGTTCGCTTCTCGACTCAGAACCAGAGTTTCCAGTGTTCTCTTTTCCTTTGTGAATTGAATTTTAAGCGGTAGTTAATCAAGGCATAAGGTTATATTCTCAAAACTTATATCAGAATCAGCGTGTTCTTCGCAGGTCGATTTACATTGAGCCAGTCCTCACCTCCTGTGAGGAATGCAACGTATTTCCGGACCTTTTTTTTAGAACTTATTTATGTCTTTCGAGAGATTTTGTCAACCAGCATGTTTTTTTGCTGCTCGATTTATATTGAGACAGCCCAAACCTCCCGTGAGGAATGCAATGAATTTGCGGACCTTTTGTTTTTCAGACTATCATTATGCCTTTCAAGAGACTCTTTGTCCTGTGACACTCGCTCATTAGATCTTTGTATTTTATTCAAGTTTACATTTTTATACCTCTAATACATTCCGCCCCATTCTTTCGCGCTTTTCACACATTTTACTTTACACCATATTATTTCTTATGTATATTACCACGCGAAATATTTTTTCTTATCCCTGATGACGCTGTTGCTCGGGATTTAATTATTATTTTTAATTTCAGCAGTCAAAGGCCTCATTTGAACTATATTTTTCTTTCTAACGTTTATAGCTTTGATACAATGGAATTTTCCATGAAACATAAGTGCTAACTTGCTCATATTTACCAACAAAGCTTCAAACCATGTTGTTATTATTTAATAAAAGTGAAAGCCCGGAATGTGCCAAAGTGGTTGTTTTGAAGTTGGGTGCCATCCTTTTCTATAGCGGAATCCATTTTAAACCTCTAAAACTATGAAAAAAAAATATCGCAAAGACCTGAATACGCACATTCCACGAAAGATAAACGAATTCGCCTGGTTGGCACTTGCCCGAAGGTACCCCTAGTTTTAAGCCTGATGGGCAAATTTAGATCGGTACAGTAGACCATTTCTTGATACGTAGTACACAAATTGTTTTTCTTATTAGTAAAAAACATCATTCGCTCCTCTGATTAGTTAGAACTCATGTTCGTAGCAAAAGTGTACGACAGAGCTTTTTAGGGAGTATATCTCGGCATGTACATTTAGTACGTAACAAATATTACGTAAACACGAGGGAAATAGTGAGTTTACGCAACAGGACGGAAGGAAGAAGAGGACGGCAAAACGCTTGTGTGTGACAAATGTGACAGGTCTCTACTGGCAAGTTTCCTCTTGATCTTCACTTAACATTAATGTTTTCTGGTTTTTTACAAAAAGATTTCTTTAAAGGAAGGCGAAGTTTGGCGGAAAGTTTTATTTTTCAAACAAAATTATTGCGACGCTTGTCACACAAGGTTTGCCCTCCTCTTTTCTCTTCTGTCGTGTTGCTTAAGGTGGCTCCGTAATTAATATCAAAGCATTTTGCTGTGACAAATTTTCCGTCATAACTTTTTCGATTTTAACGCTATGGCTGCGAAACTTTGCAAAGAACAAGAGATGTCCTTCGGCAATGATACGAAATATTCCGATTTCATTGATGGTAAATATTTCTTGAGAAATTAGCGCTTAAAAGGACCCTACTGTTCAAAGAAAATCGCGTCTAGTAAAAAATTTTGCTGATATTTTTTGCTGAAATTTCTGGTATCGGCTTCAATTGATATAATAAATATGCCAGAGGAATTTCAGAAAAATCGTTGAAGCAGAAGTCCGTAACTAAAAGTCGCTCAAAATTCAGCTGCGAAATTGTTTTGGAATTTCAAAAATAAATTACTATCAGGAAGAAGGAGACACCAGTTTGAATTTTCGGGACAAGTAAATTCAACGTTTACTAATTCTTAAAACAAAAGCCGATTTCCTATCGTGCTATTCTTTAAAAGGTACTTTTTAGTTTTAGAAGCCCTATAAATTGCTCCAAACCTTGCTCGGAAGTAGAATTACTTGTTCTTCGACAGTTTAAAATATCCCTTGGCAGTTTTGGCTCAAACTCCTGCTACATACATTTTGATGTATTGCAATGCGACGTCTACTGCTGTTTGTTGCTTCCAACTTAGAAAAAAAGTATTGAGATTGGACGCTACCTCTTATCAGAGCTCAGATAGAACTGTCCAGCACCTTTGTTTATAACTACAAAATGAGCACGAGCGGCAGTTCTGCGAGGAATTCGCACCTCACCCAGGGGGGACGAACGACAATGATGACCATGTCTGTGAACCGAATAACATCACAGTGCAATATAAAATTATCGCAAAAATACTGCCCGTGAATAAATTTACAGCTCTGAAATTTTTGTCACTCCTTCCTTCAATGAATGGGTATTTTTTTCTTGATTATTATGTTTTGCTCTGCAATACATGTTTTTACAGATCGGTTCACAGACATGGGCATCATTGTCATTCGTCCCCCCTGGCTGAGGTGCGAATTCCTCGCAGAGCTGCCGCTCGTGCTCATTTTCTGGTCATAAACAAAGGTGCTCGACAGTTCTATCTGAGCTTCGATACAAGGTAGCTTATAATCCCAATACCTTTTTCCTGAACTGGAAACAACGTGCAACAGGAAAAGCGTTGAGGATGCATTGCAATACATTAAAATGTATGTAGCAGGAGTTTGAACCAAACCTGCTAAGGGATATTTTAAAAATGTCGAGGAACAATTTATTCGACGTCAGAGCAAAGTTTGGAGCAATTTATAGTGCTTCTAAAACTGAAAAGTACCTTCTAAAGAATAACACGATAGGCAATCGGCTTCTGTTTTCAGAATTAGCAAACACTGAATTTACTTGTCCCGAAAATTGAAACTGGTGTCTCCTTCTTCCTGATAGTAATTTATTTCTGAAATTCCAAAACAATTTTACAGCTGAATTTTGAGCGACTTTTAGTTACGGACTTCTGCTCCAACGATTTTTCTAAAATTCCTCTGGCATATTTATTGTATCAATTAAAGCCGATACCAGAAATTTCAGTAAAAAATATCAGCAAAATTTTTTACTAGACGCGATTTTCTTTGAACATTAGGGTCCTTTTAAGCGCAAATTTCTCAAGACATATTTACCATCAATGAAATCGGAATATTTCGTATTATTGCCGAATGATATCTGTTGTTCTTTGCAAAGTTTCGCAGCCATAGCGTTAAAATCGAAAAAGTTATGACGGAAAATTTGTCACAGCTAAATGCTCTTGTATTCATTACAGAGCCACCTTAAGTTCACTATCAATGGTACGGAGAGGGAATCTTAGGCCGTTGGCCAAGATGTGTAAATTCCTCTCAAGTTATACAGGTTGTAATTAAAGGAAATGTAATTCCTGAGACGTCCACACATTTTAATCGATTGTTTGAAACGTCATATCAAGTCCATACGCAACTGTCTCAGGGCAAACAGTGCAAAATGTTATAATAGTGGCTATTGAATTCTCTCTTGACAACACCGAAAACAAGTTTTAGGACCTTTCCGGAGACCAACTTCCGATTACTTTCAAGCGTTTAATTGCTCTAAAAATAAGTATAATGAAATTCATACATCTCAAGGGCTAGACTGGGCGTTTCCTTCTCAGTCTCATTGTTTTCTCTTGGTAAACAACGATATTTTTCGCTTTCAGCCCAAGCTAGATGTTACGTATCTTCTGGACAGATACAGGCTCAAATACGGAGATTCCTTTCCTCCCACAAGTGAGTATACGTTATAAAAATTGTCCCAATAAATTGACTACGCAGACAACAAGCGTCATTGGTAGTAACGTTTGGGGAGAAAATCAAACGCTACGAGCCAGGCAGTTTCGTTTCTTTTAACAATGGCTTGTTGCTCAGTTGAATCAATTTTTGAGATGTCTCTTGGCTTAACATGGCTTCGTGACTCCGGCCGTCAGAAATATTCTACAACAGGTCGCAAATCATGCAGGTAGACTTTGCTGTCACCCTTCTTCCTAACAGTTAATTACTCGACTATTTCGTTTCACCAAGTGTACTCTGTTGTAGAGCACTGCTCAACAGAACTCCGCGTTGCCATCTTGTTTGACGTCATTCGTCTAATATTGTTTTATTACTGGAAAAATAACCAAAATTGTTCAAATTTGATCAGCGTTAATCATCATTTGGATTTGAGCCTATCAGGGACAAAGAAAAAGTGGGATCGTTGTTTATTGTCAAAAAGACGTTTGCACAAAAAAAAAATCTAAAGAGACGAGTGACTTTTGCCTAGCTTTGTGCATATCGCACTACTATCAAAATCGTCACATTTGTGCCAACACGAATGGACTGCTATGTTGGCTTTTTTGGGCTTTCCCGATGAATATTCGTCGGCAATGGTATAGCTCCTTGTTCTTTTTTTATGATAGTTAAGCCTATAAAATCTCTAGTAGCACTATCTAATTACATAGTTTTTGATAACTGATACTGGTACACTCCCGCAAATATACTCGAACAGGTACTGGACGACGTCGAGAATACCGAAGGCATGGTCAATCAAGTTCTTTACAAATCCTTTACAAAGAAACAAGTTTCTAATAAAGTCCTTCTTCCCGTGGGCCAAGAGGTACTTAAAACAATGATATGTAGAGGGGAAGTATGGGTACATCATTTAATCAGTAGAGGTAGCCTTGTATGGCCTACAGTTAGATAGATGAAACTGCATTAAATAAGTGTTCTGAACTTTTAACTTGGTCATGAAAATCACTGCACGAGTCCGACTTTAGAGCAAATTTACTGAGGATTATTTTCATACCCCATTTGCCTACATTTGGTACTATCAAGGTTATATCCTGTTCACATAATACAGCATGGTTGGATGTTACACCTTTGTAGGCCCAACCATATTAACTGAAAGTGAGAACTTCTCGATCGCTTTCTTCCAACAGCTAAACATAAACATCCAAACACATGTTTTGTGGCCTTCCAGGATGAAGAAAATCTTTATCACTGTTGAAATCATCAATGTGTATGTCCCGAAGACTGATAGCCAGCGAGCAAGCTCTCCTATTTGAGCGAGCAAAGCCAGTCTCGCGAGAACGCGCGAGCGAGCGAAAAAGCCGCGAGGGGCAGAGGAAAGGAGAGCTTGCAACGATCTCTTATAAAATTTCATTTGTACTTCGGCCAGACGAAGGGAAATACAATTGGCTGAAAATCGACGTTCCAGAAAACAAATTTGATTGATAACAGGCCAGGTTGGCTCCCCCTTCGTCTGTGTGTCAAGTTTGATTCTCAGGGGGATCAGATTGGTACCGAGAACTTGTTTCAGCCCTCAAAGCAGACGAGGGGGCTCGTTTGATTTAGTTCTCGCAAAGAGAATATTGCGAGCCGAGGATAAGTCGAACCGAGTTTATAGTTCTTGTGGAAGGAAAATGAAAACCCTTCTTCAGTTGTATTCGTTTGTGTCAAGCGTCTTGTTTAATTCTGAAAACGAGAAGAGTGAAAGTGAAGACGGATTCAAGCGCCCGGGTTCACACGTAGCCCAAGCTCGAAATATGAGCATCGGCGAACATCGGCATTGTGGTGTAACATTCGAAATAAAAGGATTTGTATGGGGAAAAAACCTATCGTTTCTGCGAAAATGAAAGTATTTCAATAAAAAACAGCTTACCTTACATAAAATGCGTGTTACGTCTCTCCTGTGTGGTCCACGCGCCGATTCATGGCCGTTTTATGGGTTGTACTGTAAACGGTTTTCTCTCTATATATTGGGGATTCCAGCGAAGCGGCCCGACGGATTCACCGAAGGAAAACGGCCGTAAATTCGCTCCAACCGCTCCAATCGCCTCCAAGTCGACAAAATCCTAGGGCTGACTTTTTTAAGACAAGAAAAGACTTGGAAGGATTCAATAGGGCGTTTTTCAATTTACTGTAGCTGAGTTTTGTGCTCGATGGATTGTTTACAACTCCCGTGTATTCGCGTAGAAGAAGCCGTTTCGTGAAAAACTCCGCGTTTTCTAACAAGAAAATTTTGGCTACAAAATCGAAGTTTATTTATGACAAACAAATTTAAAAGGAAATGTTTGCAGAAACTCTACGTTTCAAGTAAACAGGAAAAAGAATGATACAGGAAGACGACGTCTTACCTCGAGCAACTGAGCCGCCATTTTTGTCAGCACTTCATGCGAAGAACGACACAACAAACCCTTTTGGCTATAAACTTGGCGAGTCAACAGAAAACAACAAAGCTCTACTTTTCTTCTCAGGTAAGGAAACAGTTCAAACTTTTAGCGGTTCCATTTAAGCCATTACGCTGTTGTTTGCGAATGATAAACTTGTGAATTGCCATGTTTGAAAAATTCTGCAAAGATCTATTTTTAAAGTTACGCGTGATTTCATCTGTCAATCAAATCATACTTCTTTTAAAATGGTTTCCTCTCTGATTTTGTTGAGATCACTTCGTGTTTATATACTAAAACAATTATTCTTTTCAATCTCGGTGAATAGTGGCGTTGGGAATATTTACCTCGCCGCTTTCGCGGCTCGGTGAATATTTTGCCACTATTTACCTCGATTTCAAAGAATAATTGTTAAATGGCAAACAAAACAATAAACAATAAACAATGCTCGCCGATGCTCATATTTCGAGCTTGGGCAACCTCTGCCGGTTCAAGCGCTGCCTTCCAACGTCGGTTTCTTCGCCCGATTGAATTCCACTGGGTAGAAAAATTCAGAAACATTTACTTGACAGTGTAGCTGTGTAGCTTGACCAGAAAGAGTTGGTAGCAACTGGAGTACAACTTAAGAGAACCAAGTCCAGGAAAACGTTATTCTTCAGCTCCGTAACCGACAAAAATATAATGTTTTCGTTGGTGATTGCGACGGGGAGTAGTCTTCTACACTGCAGTATAGACGACTTTTCAATAGTAAACCGGCAAAACGAGAATCAAAGTATCGTACAAATTTGTACGGTTCGGTCTTTGGCGGTGGATTGGATCAATTTTGTTACGTATGGAACGATGCACACTGTGCATTTCTGGACCCTTTAATTCATGCTTTATGCAGCGAATTCAGCAAATCTAATTTTCCCCTATTCCCTTGCTAATTGGCTGAAAACTGGTCAAAGAGCCTTTTTTTCGCTTAACGTTAAAAACCGTCGCCAAAAGGCCTAAATAACTGAGGTAAAAGTGCAATCAGACGAGCCTTTGTAATGACATTTTTTAAATGTTCAGACTTTCTAGTCTTTCGGTTAAAGACGTGAAAATGCAAGCCCTAACGTTGTGGAACGTCAGCCCACGCAGTGTTGTAAGGAGCTTGGAGCGTAGTATCCAGTATGGTAGTCTATCTTTCCTAGCATTTGGTCGGCCTGGCTGAATTAGCTTCTAGGGCTTCTAAGAGAATAGGACTATAACACACATACAGCCAGAAGTCAGGTTATTTGATTGGTGCCGAAGCCCTTACTCAGGAAACTTTACGTAAATTTACAATATTTAATAACTTTCTTGACTTAAAAGTAACCTAATTTTTTATTATCTAGTTATTGTCATAATGAAATAAAACACAGGAGTTTAAGAGGATGGCGTTTCTGTTGCCTTCACAGGCGTGGGAAACCCATGAAGCCATACTGGTAGACGGTTATCTTATAACACGTCAGCCATATGTACGCAAATTCTATCGGTGTGGCGCTAGGTACAAGGAACCCTTTTCCAGCGATTTTCCACACTTCGAGGTATGAAATTAACCATTTCCATCATGAAACCATTTTCTTGATACAGCTAACAAAATGCTTTAAGGGCCTCTTTATATGGAGGCCCGGGGACTCTAAGTAGGTGAGGTAACACGCCTGTCCATATAAATAAAATCTCTCATTTCAATTTTATCACGTTTACGTGATGGATTGGGTGATCCGCCGACGCGGGTTGCCAGGTCTGAGAGACCTATCAACGTTGAAATGTTGCTCAGAAGCAAAATGATAATTTATTTCCAAGGTGATGATTCTGGAAAGCGGGGAGACACGATGGCTGGGAATAGGAGTGGTGTTCGACGATTACGGCACGGACTTGATGCCTGGATGGGAAGAAGGAACAGTTGGATATCACACAGATGATAGGAAAATTTTTGATTCACAAAATAATCCTATAGGGAAAAAGACTACAGGTTTGTAATCTGGACTTCTGATTAACGAACGCTTAGTATTACACTGGAAAATGTCTTTGGCTGCATGACTTAGTCCGTAAGGGTGTGACTTGGAAGGCCGACTGAAAACAATAAGAAAGTTGCTGTTGCTGTTTTATAGACGAATCCGAAGAAATTTTATGACGGGCGTTTTATTTCCCTTAGACCTAGCCTTGAGCCTGGGAAGGAGGTTTGAGGTCTGGTGTTTGCGAATTAACTTGCAGTCGAGGTTATTCGCGTCGTAGTATTTCAGTGCTTATTTGTTTACTTAAACATTATTCTAAACCTAAAATGTGTTTACTTTTGTTATATCTAGTCATAATCTTCATTCTAGGAACCTGACGCCAGAAAGAAAAAAGTAAGCGTATAGTTTCATTACATAACCCACGCGACAGGTTTTTACTGAAGAAAAGTTGTTATCAGAAGTACTGCTACGATTACCTATTACATTAGCCCCATTTTTAACCCTCCGATGTATAAGGATAGGTCGTAGATGGTAAGGACGTTTTTTTTTTTCCTTTATAAGGCTCGACCGCAGCTCGCCGAGGTGACGTCATTCGTTGCACTGTCATGTTTGAACAAAAGCTACAGGTAGATGGAGAAACTCGAGTTCCTGTTATTTTTAGTGTAAACGGAAGCAGGATAGTACCCAAGGATGGGAAGCCATCTTATATTGAATACAGCATGGACAGACCACTGTACCCTTACCTGGCCTTTCACTACGAAAACAGCGTTTTGGCTAAGGTAAAATAACCATGGCAGGCAGGTTATTTTTCACAGGAAAGGAATCTATAGCTTAATTGTCGTTATCAAACCAGTTTACTCAGGTGTGTACTACTCCCACAAATAAAGATTTCTGGGTGAAAAAAAAGAAGAAAACGAAACAAAACAAAAGAGATCTCTTTCGATAATGTCTACTTTACAAGATCGTGTACCCAGTGTACGAGCTCTCTAGTGGGGGGAAGGGGAAGGTAAGGGGAGGAGTAGGCAGGAGCACGCTAAGTCATGGCTAAGTCGTGATCAAGCTTTGATCAAGCTTAACACCGCTCTGTACTCTCGGGCTCTACACTCGCAGACTGCGTGCAAAACAATGACGGTTAAACGTATCGTGGTAGGAACACAGTAAAGGAGTTATGATAACTTCTCTAGTGGAGTTAATTTAACTCCTTACAGTGGAGTTTTTTTGGGGGGAGTTACTTTGACTCCAAAAAGAAGTTTAAAGAACTATTTTTCAAGAGTAAAAGTGACCCCAGATATTGAGGAGTTAAAATAACCCCAAAAAAGGAGTTATCCTGTACCAAAAATTTTTACTCCACTTTCAGAGTTAAAATAAACTCCAAAAAGAGTAAAAAACAACCCATGTAAGGAGTAAAAATAACCCCATTTCGGAGTTTTTTCAACTCCTGACTGGGAGAAAAAAGAACTCTTTTTCAGGAGTAAAAATGACCCCAAATTCGGAGTTGAATTATTTTTTTAGGAGTTAAAGGTCATCCTGTACCTAAAATTTTTACTCCACTTTCAGAGTTATAATAACTCCCTAAAAATTACGGTGCACTCAAGAAGACGGAAGGCGGCTGTGATCACAGGTTGATAGTTTCTTTGCTGCGAACGTTTGACTGTATTTTGGTTAAGGTTGTTTTTCTTTATATTTGCCTCAGATGTGTGCAAGAGAGGACATTGATTTTCAAGGCCAGGAGTTAACATCGAACATCGCCGAAGTGGAATCCAAACTTCAAACGAAGTTAGAATGCGTAGAGAGAAACCTTGAAACAAAGTTAGAATGCGTGCAGAGTAAAATTGATGCTCTGCTGGAGAAGTTAGGTGAAGGGGAAAGGAATAAATGACGTTCATTTTCAAAAGGAGTCGCAGTGAAGAAAGCGTCGTGAGCAAAAGTATGGGGAAAAAACGACGGTTTTTGCGTGTTTGATGGAAGCTCAGTTCAATAACAAAAGGACTGGTAATGTGCTCTTTAGAAGCATACTGTGTGTATAAATAACATAAAACTCCCACCTTCGTAGTAGAAGGGGAAACCTTCCTTATGTTATAAGTAGGGTTATGCAAATTTTTTATCGCTCTTAGGTAGGTTTTTGAAGATCTCTACAAGGGAAAGAACGCTGGTGTGGAATTGCGATATCACTGTAAATTGATATTACCTTGTATTCCAGCAAAAATTCCCTTTTTCCAACAAGTGTAGACTAAACGTTTCGAATGCTTGAGTTTCAGAATATATCGTAGACGAATACATGTAAGTTAATACACTTGATAGTCTTTTTTTACTTGGCTTAAAATGGCTTGACCTTCTTTTACCTTTAAAGGCATATTTAGAGTTAACGGAAGTCTTCTTAAAAGAACAAAAAATAGGGAAACCGTTTTGGATCGAAGTTCCATCGTCCGCCCGCCATGAACTTCAGAGGGTTGAATCATTTGGTTACTTTTTACGTTCAAGTGCAGTAAAATAGAGCATGGCTAATTTTTAACACAGTAAATTGCAGTGTAGTAGGTTGCATTATAGTACAGTTGCAGTACAGTACGGTGCTGCGCACAAAATTAAAACGACAATTGTCTTGAGGGATTGGTATATCTGGATATAATTAGGAGATAGCATACGTGCCAGCTTGAGGTACGGGCATTTAATAATTAATTCCTTTAAAGTAGGTTGCATTTAGAGCAATTATGGTTATAGGGAAACTCAGTAGTGCCAAGTTTATTATATTATCGCAGATGCCCTGCAACACCTAGAACGTAGATTTTGCTGTATAGGTGGGGAAGAAAAACAAACTTTTTTCAAGGAAGATATTTAAAACGGCTTCTGCTTGCACTTAACCGAATAACTTAAAGTAACGAATACATTCATAAAGACAAACGTTTCTTTTTTTTTCCCCCTAATAATTTCAAAGGCAATTCACTATGCCTTAGGTATAGTGATCAGATTAAAATAACATAATAATTTATCAAGAAAATTTTGTAATAGCTGCTTCTTTGTTGACTGTTCATAATTAACAACCCCACAGCTCACTGTTTATCTTTGTCTAAATGCCACAAGACTGGAAGGCAAGCAAGGACTGTTAGGATAAGAATAATTGTTCTTGCAAAGCATTTGCAACAAGTCGGCCACAAAGCCTTTCCTTTCGCAGCCCAATTCTTATTGTTAAAATAAAAATTACCAGAGGTACCCCAGAATTATCTAGCATGATTTAAGCACTAATTCAGCGGAAGAAAATGTAGATTGGATAGAGCATTTGCCTCGTAAATTTTACACAAAAATGTTCTTTTACATGCAGCACAAAAGGATCATAACCGATTCAGTTCTGGATTTGTGCACTGACATAAGTGCTCTGTTTAAATAAAGGCTTGTAACAGAAAACTTTCTTGACTTTAGTTTAACAAAGGAGATGTACTTTCAGCAGAAATTACAATAAATCAAAAACTTCATTATTAATTACGTACATATCATTTCTATAATGTAGTCCTTCAGCTTGATTTCCCCTTTTACTGTCACTAACACTGACGAATATCCAAAGAATAAGAAAGACTGAACAGACTTAGTAGCGTCATTAAAGTGTCAGTCGCTCGATTTTTAACTTTTAATCTATGTGAGCAAGGGCCAACCATTCACTCCTCTTTTCAGTTTCCCGGATGCGACGGTCGTTATACAGGCAAAGTTTAGCACAACGAAGGCAAACTTTTTTTGTCGAGGCTCGTGGTTCTCGTGGAAACTTAAACTGTAACTACAATTAATAACTATTGCAGCATATCGCATTCAATTGCTAACAAAACAGTCGCGATTTCTCTCCTCCACCACCTTCACATTTCTATTGTTTTTTCTCTCCTCCCCAAACACCACCACCACATTCCTATTGTTTCTCCTCCACCACCACCACCACCACATTTCTATTGTTTTTCCTTCTCCACCACCACCACCACCACCCTCTTCACATTTCTTTTGTTTTCACTCCTCTTACTATTTTCCTACCAGATAGGTTATTTGAGTTTGGCCTTTTTGGCCAAACAGAAGCAAAAGGCATGTGGTGAGGGTGGTGGTGGTGGTGGTGGAGGAGGAGGGAAAACAATAGAAATCTGGTAGTGAAGGTGGTGGTGGTAGAGGAGATAAATAATGAGAATGTGGTAGTGGTGGTTGTGGTGGAGGAGAAGGGAAAGCAATAGAAATGTGGTGGTGGTGGTGGTGGTGGTGGTGGAGGTGGAGGAAGAAAAACAATAGAATGTGGTGGTGGTGGTAGAGGAGGAAATTAAACAATGGAAATGTGGTGGCGGTGGTGGTGGTGGTAGGGGAGGAGGGAAAGCAATAGAAATGTGGTGGTGGTGGTGGAGAGGGAGGGGGAGGGAAAACAATAGAAATGTGGAGAAGGGAGGAAAGCAATAAAAATGAGGAGAAGGAGGAGCAGGAGGGATAGGTAAGTAAAACATTGTTTTCCGTTCTAAAAAGAGCTAGTTTGCCTTCGCCCTCATTAATATGTAAGATTTGCGCGCCAAGAAAAACTGCAACATATCACAAACTCCGAGGAGGGGTTCCATCCAACCTCCCCCATCCCCCTGTACCACGATGGGGGTATGAAATTGCTTGCATGTCCGAGAGTTAACCAATGACAACGCTTCTCATTTTCTAATTAACCAATCGAAAACGAAGACATTTATCGACCTTAACGTGACTAGAAAACCTTAACCACCTGATAGTAGCATACGACTTTATTTTAACGAGATTCCTGCCAGTTTATTCATGAGATAAAGACAAAAGGCTATGACGTCATCGGCGTTAATGTATTCCACATACCGCAAATTAAAGAGATTCCACCGCAAAAAGGCTAATTTCATCCCTCCCATACTACTACTACTACTACTACTACTACTACTACCACTACCACTACCACTACCACTACCACTACCACTACCACTACCACTACCACTACCACTACCACTACCACTACCACTACCACTACCACTACCACTACCACTACCACTAGCACTACCACTACTACTACTACTACTAATAATAATAATTTAATAATTTCTAGAGCGCTATTTACATTCACTGATCAAATTCAAATTTGTAAAACTAATTACATGTGCATGAATATTAGCAATGTATATTAATAATAATAATATAGAATATTTACAATAATGATTATAAACTTAATTAGTAATACTAATGAAGTGAATGTCAAACAGGTTACGTTGTTAAAGCTGCACGAAATAAATAAGTTTTATTTAGCTTACATTTAAAAATAGCTAATGATTGAATATCACGTAATTCAGCCGGCAAACTATTCCATAAATATGGGGCAGCAGCAGAGAAAGATCTGTCACCTAACGTGTCAAGCATTTTCCCTTTAGGAGGGTCTAGCAACAAACTTTGATTTGATCTAAGATTATATATAGACCTTAGCTTAATGTTAATTAGTTCTGTGATATACTTAGGCGCCAATCCATGAATAGCTTTAAACGTTAAAATTAAGATCTTAAAATGGACACGATGTTGTACTGGTAACCAGTGAAGTTGATAAAGCGCGGGAGAAATATGCGAGTACTTACTTAAGCTCAGTACAAGTCTAGCCTACTACTGTTACCAAGCTGAACATTAATTCTTTCCTCGAGAGCAACCTCATTACATTTTTACTAGGATAAAATGGTTTAATATAAGAAGTAATTATTGATCACCAATACGAATGATCTTTTATCAAATTCTCTCAACTAATTCTTTAAGGAAAGATATGAAGATCAGTCTGGAGAATTTGTATGTGGATAAGCGGATTAAACGGAAAGGTCATGCCATTTTACGAGATTATCAATATTTGTTACAATGTACCCTATCATTTGCCATTTAAAGACGTTTCTTTCATCATTTGTAGTTTAAAGCTCGTAGATGACAAAATAAGCAAAGTTACTGACAAAATTGAGATCCTGCCCCTTTAATAATGTTTTGTCGCTCCTCTAATCCCAAAAAAGTAGTCGTCAGATGTTTTATCCTTACTTTGAAAATATTTTAGCAAATTAAGGAAAACGAAAGTGGTAAGTCCGATAAAACCAATATGATACAAAAATGTGGCGAATCGCCTTTCTAAACTTTTCGTATCTTAATGCGTAAATTAAGGGATTCAATAATGAACTCAACAGTCCCGAAACCCTAACCCAGTCTGCGGCAGTTGCCAGAGACGAAGATCTCTTATATTTGTAAAATACATTTTCCATAACAAAACATGGTGTCCAACAGAGGGCAAAAACACCAACAAACAGGAACACTGAAAAAGCGATGTGCCTTTCACGCGCACGAATGTTTTCGGAAAGATTCTCACTGCCTAACAATCTTTGACTCTCTGAAATAGAAAAATCGAGATCTTGCCGAATCCATCTCCGCACCAAGAAAAATATCCGTGAGTATATAAGAAACATGAGGGCCATGACTGGAAATCCGATTGCGTCGGTGATTATGAGCCTGTATTCTACCTGGTTGCATTTATTCAGAAAAGAAAGCAGTGCCACGCACAGGGAAATCAGCCATATGTAGACAATGACCAGTCTTAAGTGTGAGTGAATCAGGTATTCGTGGCTTTTAAGTGGCGCTTCGACCATGATGTATCGCTCAAATGCAAGTGTTAGTATAGTCAAGGCTGATGCTACCATGGACGTATACAGCGAAGTGTAGGCCACATAGTACAAATCATATGATTCATAAAAGTGAGATAAACCCAGCAACAGCTCGCTTGGAATACCTACGATTAGGTCACATACCGCCAGATTCAAGATGAGGTAGTTTGGAATAGTCCTCAGCTCACTGAACGGGTCCTTTACGATTGCGATCACAACCAAAGAGTTTCCAAAGACGGTGAGGAAAGACAACAAAAAGGCTATGGCTGCTACGCCGACAGGAACCTCTTTAACAAGAACACAGTCCCATGGAATACCGGTCGAGTTCTCTGTAGATGCTTCTTGGTTTTCCATGTAACCTGCGTAGAAATGTGTCAGGTAAATAATTCCGCTGACTGGTCTACTTACAAAAACCTTAAACACCAAGTGAGAAAGTTAATAAGAGCAGCGGAGAGCGAATTTGTCGAGGATCAGATTCAAAATAATCCACGAAATACAAATTGTATTTGGAAGGCAATTCGCCTTTGTCTCCCTAAAATATCTGTTACCCCAAAAGTAGATAGCAAAGATGGCAAGACCGTGGCGGATGATTTTAACAACTTTTCTGCATCAGTCGGAAAATCTACAAATTCTAAAATTGAATCTTTGGCTGAAGAGCACAGCTTCGTTCTTCATGAAAACGCTTTTACCCCTAGAGGTTTTCCTACTAGTTAGCAATTTACATTTAATTATGCTAATTGTAAACAACTCGCGGACGTCATAAACGCAATGCCTTCTAATACGGCTCCTGGGATTGACAAGGTGCCGACTCGAGTCCTTAAGGACAGCCTGTTGATCACACTCCCTTTAATCAGTTAATCATCAATGCTTCTCTTTTAGCTTCAACATTCCCAGAGGTCTGGAAAACTGCCGAAATTACACCTATTCCCAAACAAGGCAACCACGAACTTCCTAACAATAACAGACCGATTTCCCCGCTACCTGCATTGTCAAAGGTTTGCGAGAGAGTGGCTTATAAACAGTTTGTCACCTATTTGACAACCAAGGAAAGGCTTACCACAAAACAAAGCGGCAACAAAAAATGGTTCTCTACTGAGACATCCTTAATTCATACAACTGATGCATTTTTCAAAGGAATTGATGATAAGAAATTGACTGTCTACGTGCTTTTAGATATGGGTAAAGCCCTCGACATCGTTGACCACCAAATATTGTTACGTAAAATACAAAGCGTCTGCACCTCAACCAGCGCGCTAAAATGGTTTAACAGCTACCTTACAAATAGATATCAAGTTGTACGAATTCATAGTTCCGTTTCTGATCCTATTCCAGTTGAATATGGCGTTCCACAAGGTAGTATTCTAGGCCCCCTAGTATTTAAGATATGTGACCCTCCACAGGATTTTAATGGTTAAGGTGAAAGCACGCGCACGACACGCTTTCACTTTAAAAAAAGAATTTATTTTAACACGCTTTAGCACGCTTGCAATCTTGCCTCATTAGCAATTTCTTTTGTTTCAGAGGTCAAGCCTGTGACAATTAAGCGAGAGCAAGTCGAACAAAAGAGTGTGTTAAAGTTTTCAAACAAAAGCTCTGTGCGAAAGAGCACAACACGCTTTCAGTGTGCGCAAAAGCACGCAAGGCGTGTTATCTATAAGCTAAACAAAATTTCTTCTACAATAAGGGACCGTAAATGATTATGAACGGCACCCTTTTTTGGTAACTATCGAGAAAGAAAAAGTTCTACCTCAGCGATCGCAGCGATAGTATCTGATTGAAAAAAAATTGTCGCTTGAAAAGTATAAACAGTGAAAGGTGGCACCTACTGGATTTATGGGTAGAACTTTATTAGCATTGCAAAATCAAAGTTATTTCCAGAAATGTTTACTGACGAAGCTGTGCAAAGGTTATCTTAACTTTCCTTAATTTAAAAAACAATTGCAATTTTCTCAGAAACAGTGATCTTTCAGACTTAAGTCACTTTCTCGCCAGTCGCAGCAATCGCAGCTATCAAAATAGAAATCAAAGTGCCAGGATCGCTAAATTGTTTTTTTTTTTTTTTAGCGATTGCAAGGATCGTAGTGATCAAATGAAAACCAGCCCGCTTTTCCAGAAGTACCAAAATTCCTTGGCGATCTTGGCGTGATTTTGGATCCGAACTTAACATTTGATAACCATATAATGAACTCAGCGTTGGGAATGTATCGCACGTCTAGCGCAAATGAACCGGGTCAAACATTGCTTAGAGAAAAATACGTTTTTAACCGTAATACACGCCTTAGTCTTCAGCAAAATGTACTACTGTTCGAATGTTTGGGCAAATACCAAAAATAAGAATGTTAGAATATTGCAGGCCGTTCAAAACTTTGCTTGCCGAATCGTCAGCGGTGCGAAAAAATATGATCATGTAATACCCCTTTTAAAAAGCCTGTCTTAATTTGGCTGCTTGTTAAGGACCAACTGTACTATCGCTTAGCTATTATGGCCTTCAAATGCATGACCGGTCAAGCCCCTGAATATCTTACATCCCAATTTATTACCCGTGAGCAAGTTAGCGAACGAACAACTCGGAGTGGCCAAAAGCTAAACATCCCTCTTTTCAGAACTGCCTCCGGACAGAGAACCTTTTATTACAGGACTGTTAAACTTTGGAACAATTTGGAATCTTTTCTTAAGTTAAGCCCATCTGCTGAAATTTTTAAACGCTCCTTAAGGGGCCAGCTTTTAGATAATTTTGTAAATACCTCTTAGTTAAGTTTAAAACATTGTAATAAGTAATTAGCAGGGAAGGATAAAGGGGACAGAGAAGGCATCACCCATACACACCCTATTCCATAGGTAATTCGTCTCGAGTTATTTTTAGAATCGGGATACAGTTACCTCGCGCGCTGCGTGGATGTTTCGTGGAGGTTTGGCATGACTAAACGCCGTGCAAAACATGTCGGGCGAAAGGCAATGAAAGCGTAAAGAGATCGAGAACATTTGTGAATATTGAAGCGAAATGAGTCGGCGCTCACCTGGGAAAGGAAATCGCTGGACTCTTTGACAACCCGTGAAATCAGTTTAACTCGAAGTTGTCGTAACCTCAGTGCTTTAATAAAATGAGAAATTTCGCCAGTCTACTGAAACCGGTCGTTTGTACAATAAAGCAAGTAGGACGCCAAGTGTTATTCCTGTTGAATAATAAAAGACGAATAAAAGGATAAATATCAAACCAGAAACTGCTCTCTTCGAACTGTAAATTATAAATGATCCTAAAAGAATATTCAGTGTGTTAAGGATTTCCCTGCTGGACTGTTAGCTTTATATAAGAGAGGAAGGGCGATTCTTTTTTAATTTCCGTTTCGCTGACACAGCTTTAGCGGAAATCTCTCTTTAGTCGTTTTGGTCGACAAAACGAATAACAATATCGCTCTCCGCGTCTCCCGCCATTTTTTCAGCGTCAATTCGTGAAAGACGCGTGGCTCTGAGCGTGGGTCATCCACGCGGAACACATTCGCGCTATGTGATTGACTGTTGTCTAATCCCCCTCGGGATCTGTGGTCTTAAAAATAACTCGAGACAAATTACCTATGGAATTGGGTGTGTATGGGGGATGCCTTCTCTGTCCCCTCTATCCTCTCTTAGTAATTAGCTAACATTGTAGTTAGTATTAGATTAAGTGTTGTAATTAGTTTTTATAAATAATGTAATATAATTATTGTTCCTGAAAAGCCCCTTTGGGGAGGTAACAATAAAGTATGTATGTATGTATGTAAATATATCAAGATCAAATAAAATCTTACACTTGGCGAATGAATTTAAGAAATGGGTTGGAAATATGTGGTGAAGTGAAACAGTTAATTTCTTCGTTCTTTAAAATTCACCAGAACGCTTTAGCTTGCGCGGATTCTTTTACAATATAGGTCATGTGATAATACACTAGAGAAGTGTTTCACTCAAATTTCCTCTTATTCACGTGCATATGAACGCATAATTTATTTAAAACGGGTTAAATTCCCCATTGGTAAACTGACAAAAGCTGTGAAACGATTTTCTTGCTGAAAATAGTCATAGTCAAGCTTTGAGCCAAGGTTGCAGATAAGCTGCTATCTTTTTTTATGACATTTATATTGTTCAATTCACCCGACTAAGGCGCGTCCATTCACTAGCAGTTTTATTAACCTCTAGAGGCATCTCCTACTGATTTAAACCTCCGCTGTTTATAAATACTCTCGTCCCACGTAAGGGAATCCAAGACAGTCTTGGGTTCTGGATTCCTCACCGTGGATTCAAGATTCTTGGATTCCGGATTCCAATCGTTAGTTAGGTTCTGCATTCCTTAAGCTGTATTCCAGATTCGAAAATCCAGGATTCCGGATTCCACAAATCAAATTTTCTGGATTCCAGATTCCACAACCAAAAATTTCCCGATTCAGGAATCCGGACTCCCTTACATGGGACGAAATAGTAATATAAATACGGCATTTAACATGGCGCCTAACAAAGCTAAAACATGTACCAGCATGTAGACTAAAAATGTTACATATATACAACGGCCAAAATCCTTCCCAAATTCCCTGTCTATGTTCACCCTATACCTGATAGTGGTGCTATTCTCACGTAGAAGACTGTAAGAACGGGGATTTCAGCGCGAATTCTGTAACGGAGCGATTTCCACGCCGATTTCTAAACGTTTAGACCCAAGCCAAATTTAGAAGGATTTGTATGGAGTCATCAAAGCATAACTGGGCTAATATCTCAGAGACAATTTGCCCTACAATGCTAATTTTTGGCAAGTAGGCGTCGTGCTGTTCTATCAGAATATTTTGACAAATCCCATAATTTCACAAATTTAATTTTTAGGACGTCATGACTTTAGAACTCTATATGCGGATAGCGTTTTGTGTCGGCACGGAAAGCTATCCGGTGCAGTGTCAACATGGCTGAGACATCTGAGTCATCTGAGGTCACGAGAGTAATTCTTCGGCGAACGGAAAGCTTCCTTCGAGGGTCACATCAAATTGAGCTTTCAAAGTAACAGTAAAAACTTGAATACCAGAAATCACACAGAACTGAAAATTGACGTGAGTTTTGACAAAAATCATCTGCATTGACTTTAGATTGACTTGATTTTTCGATCCGGTTCAAATTTTATTTCGTTGGCGTGAACGTGCAAATTGACCGGCTGGAGCTTCTTAAGCGGTGTCTTTTTTTGGTATTGTCTTATTCCTTTCAGCCTCCATTTATTAAATGCCAGCGTCTGTTCATGAAATATTTCGAAAGTGTGTAATTTTTTCTTAACTAGGGCACCTGAATAAGTTACAACGATCGTGTCTGTTACCAGCATGGCGACCTTTTAGAGCGCACATGGAAACAAAATATGCCAGGCCCTGATGAATTTCGATTGCGGGGTGCTGAAGTTCTCACCAAAACTCCATCCAACTCCTGCATTTAAAATAATTTAACGAATTTACGCCATCAGCCGTCTGTCCAATCTCATTGCCTCTCCAAGATATGATTAGTGGATCATTTACCGGTATGATAATGATCGTATTTTTCTCGCGTCATCCAGTGTTGCCTCCCAGGTCTTTATTTGCATTGCAGAACCGAGTCCAATACTAATCAACAATGGCGGTATTAGAACAAAAAAAAAATAAACAAGAAAACTTCATTACCTGGATAGTCCATTACTGAGGCCTTTATAATCAATGCTACTCGGCGACGCAACTCTAGACCTTGGAGTTAACCTCAACGATATCGAGTGAAATAGAAATTCGATCTTTCCAAGAAATGCCCTGTACTACAGGCCACAGGATTAAAGTTTTCCTGACAGATTGGTCACAGTATTAATAAAGTAGATGAGAAAGTAACTCAGCCATCATTTACAGTTTTCTGCAATCAGCAAACGCGCGAAACATTTTACGGAAGTGCCAACGAATTGTGTTACAGCAAATGGGTTTTCCGATCCCAGAATCCTACGGGGAGCAGAGGAAGTGTCACACCAGGTAGTCACTTGAAGGGCCCTAGACGAGGGGGCCCTTCCTCGATCCTGAGACTGGGACCGAGTTATACGATCGCCGAAGATTTTTCCGAATGGCTCTTCGTATGTGAGGGGTACGTGAACAATTAAATCATGAGCTCTTTTGATACACAGTATGTGTGCAGAGGCTACAATTATCTCCTCCCTCGAGTTGAATTAAGGTGAGTTTTAAAACGTTGCTTGGTCGTTTGCAGTTCTACTGAATTCGTAGAAAATTCGATTCATAGTAATTGCTGATCAAGCTTTGCAAATTAATTGACAATGGGCCCTGTGATCTATGTTCAGGTCACATAGATGAAAGGTACCTTCAGTTTCAACGTTTTTTCTTTTGTTTAAAAAGACATGAAGCTGTTGTTGCAGGATAAGAGATTGTTAAGAGAATTCCTATTCAGAGGTCACAAGGCCCATACAATGGATTATAATACTTAATTATTATTATTTTTAAGCTTATTGTTATTTATTTTTGCCAGTGTTGACCGGGACCCCTCTTCTTTGACAACATTACCTGTTATTCCAATCTTATGCCATTTCACTATACTAAGTGACTACCAAGAGAATGTGCAAATTCTGTATTGCAATGTACAATTCCAGTTTGAAATGGACTATTGCATAATTGATATCAGCACGCCTTTGGTTAAGGAAGTGAGCAAAGATCAATGAAATTCTCTAGGGGGTATGTTGTAATAGTTTTGGAAATCCTTGAGGAATAGTCTTAAACATTGGAGTTATTCAGGGTAAACAAAGAATTCATGGAATTTTATTAGGAAAAAAAGTACTGTTTGATAAGTTCCTCAGGGGCAAATTCATATCTTAAGGAAGTCTCCCGGGTGAATGCAGTTTAATAGAATTCCTCAGCAGCCGGGGGGGGGGGGGGGGACTCCCATATGAAACAGACGGGGATGCTCGTCAGAAATTTTGAATTTAAACACTAAAGGAGACCATCTGGGCATGGCTCAAGCTTTTTGTGACCCCTAAAGGAGACCAATCTGGGCATGGCATAAGCAAATTTTGACCCCTAAAGGGGACCGCTTAAAAAGACACAAATACGACATGCAATGAGTTTTAATGATATCAAGACATAACAAAACAAAGTTAAAAAGAAAATTGACTTCTATTTCTCTTCACGTAATTCTATGTTTCTTCGCAGAACCCTAAACCAGACCTTGGCGGCTTAAAATATTGGCGCTTTGCACGGAACACCCTAAGCGAGACCAAGATCCAAAATTTACACCTCTAAGCGAGACGACGAGCATCCCCGTCTGTTTCATATGGGAGTCCCCCCCCCCCCCGGGCTCAGGAGTAAGAAGGAAGTTTATTATATGTTGTCAACCAGGAAGAGGGTGGGGATATTAAATGTGATAGCCCAATTTTTTTCTGCCATTGAAGGAGGATAAAGCACACACAATGACCGCACACAACAGATGCAAGGACTGGACAAAGCAAACATGATGTGATTTTATTTAGTTGGATAGTAAACCTTTTATTCAATGGTTTACATTGTAAAAGTATAATGGACATGGGTGTTTTGCTCATTGCTCGCCTATACATGATGAAACCATCCAACACATGATTGATAGAATTCACATACAAAAGTTATTCAAAATAACTAAGAATCATGAATCACCAGTGCCACTAACAAAAGGAGGGATACAACAATCTGTTAGTATGCCAAGTTGTGCTGGTTTCTTTTTGCACTACCTTGTATTAATTTTGTTTTTTCTGGCTTGACTGTTCATTAGCCACAGGCATGTCACTCATTGTTTGTGATAAATAAACAATTTTTTTCCTCTGAAAGGATTCATCAAAGAGAGGAGATTCTCCTAAGGCTTAAAATTAAAGTCCAATTTCTTCCTTAGATCCTTGGAAGTTATAAAAATTGGCAATTTTCCATCTCTAAGTTTTTTTTTCGTAACAGCTGAGAAAAAAAGTTCTGTCTCTGCTGTTTATTGAACTGATCAAACCAGAGAAAGAAGCTTTCAATGTATGTCAAGTTTTAGATTTACACAATATTTCTAGTACAGCCACAATAACCTAATCAATACTTTGTTACAGGTGTAATTATTATTTTATATTAATGTAATACGGTTTCCTGAAAAAATTGCTTCATCTACCGTAAAAAGGGTAAAGGTTTTTGGTCACAACAGGAAGACTTGTTTTGATATCACATGAGTTTAAGTGTTTGTGTTTTTCTGGTTGCATTCAAAGCACAACCATTTTGTTGTTGGATGGAATGCAGATTCAGGGATATTAGCAAAATCTGGATGGTACCACTCGCGGCATCCACAACACTTGACATAAGCAGCGTTGTTGTTTGGCAATCGGCATGTGCAGTAAATAGGTACATTTTTGCCTACCACAGGATGAACAAGCTCAACTGTATCATCAGTTGGTGGGAACTCGGTCATCCTTGAAGACTCCAGGCAATCAACAAGGTGCGGGCGCATGGCTCTCTGGTCATATATCTCTTGGTGGTGCGGTCACCACCATGGCATAGAGTGGTGGCAAAGGCTATAGCAAAGAGTGCACAGTCAGTGTAGCCCTTCTGCTTTTGCACTTTCTGATTCCTAATTTTAACTATGGTTGCCTTTGTAAACAGGCTGATCTGGATTTGTTGTTTATTAAAGTGTGAAATATTAAAGCAATGAAGTTTTTGACAATATTCTTCTAACTGGGTTGTCCATCGTCACCACCTGCATCTTTGAAGTTAATTTATTTTGTAAAAGTAATCCCATTTGCAAAAGCACAGACAAGACCCCTTGCAAAACCTAAAAAATCATGACCCCCCTATTAATTGTTGAAAAAAATTAGCCCCCCTCTAGCCAATCTAAAACAGCCTTGACCCCCCCCCCCCTTCTTTTTTCCCTCCCCCCCCCCCTACATAAATAATGACCAGTCCCTTAACTGAAAAAAAGTGAAAATAACCTTGGAAGTATTCCTTCTTTCTTTATCTGCTGCATGTCTGTCAATGCCCTAATGGTAATCATATACTCGTTTTCCTGTTATGATGAATGGAATTCCATCATATTTGATCCTTGATTGGGAGGTTATAGACTGAGGATCTTCAAAAAACACCTTCTTCCCCTTCATTTGCTCATTTTGTGGAACAAAGCAAGGCCTAATCTTAATATAACATAGTACATATATATAAACTTTACAGTTCATTTTTTTCTGTAAGTTTATGTTTCTGCTCTGAACTGACCCTGGTATAGATTTTATCAGTGTCCTGTAGCCATTTTCAGCAGGCAGGAGGCATGAAGAGTGAAGGCAACTTTCCTCATCCCTTTGAATTTTATATGGCTGCACGACATTTTTTTGGCCCAGGGCACCTACAATCACAACCTCTTTTGTCAAGATATTTCTGTTTCTTATTCGAACCTTTCTTCCATTTTTTTGTCTGTTATTTGGATATTAAGTTTATTGTTCATTTAATGCATTATTCAATTAACATTGTTGTTATTATCATCATTATTATTCTGTTAGTTTGTTTTGTATTTAAAAACCTATTATGGTATTGTCAGGAATTTTTTTTGTTTGTTCCCCCCTCCCCCCCCCCCCCCCCCCCCAAAAAAAAGGGTTCTTCTGTGCCACATGCAATATTCTGCATCCGGATATTCCATTTTGGTGTACACAAACCAATAATTAGTAAAGTCACAGAATACACTGACTGTACATTTAAGCTTACCTTTGCCCAAACCGATGTTGTAGTACATAACAAAACTTGTTGTCGTATCCAACTCATGCTCGTGGGGCACCTTTTCAGCTGATTTTACATCTGGTACGAACAAAAAACTTCCAGGTCTGTTTTCCGAAGACATGTCTAAGGCAGGGACTAGTCAGAAATTACAGGAGCAGATCCAGGATTTTTTTTTAGGAAGGAGTGCACCCATCTCTTGCTCTACTTCAACACCAATAAACCACATAGTTTTTTTTTTTTTTTTTGCAGAATACCAGTTGTATTAGAAAACCGCAGGTCATCTCGGGGGGCGGGGGGGAAGGAAAACCCCCTGCACCCTCCCCCTAGATCCGCCCCTGAATTAGCAGGGGGGATGGGGGGTGGAAACAGAGGGAGGGTCACAACTTTTTGAGACTGCAGAAAAGGGAGGAGTCATGAAAAATGGGCCGTTAAAAGGGGGAGGGTCATGCAAATATGTGTCCCTGATCATGTAGAGGTTCACCCACAGAAGAAAAAAGAAGTTCTTTATTTTGTAAAAAAACTTGGGAGAAATAGGAGAGTCGAGTGATCAGCTGTCAGAATCAGAGTGGGACCCTTAATGCTGTCATCTAAAGTCTATGTATATGGCACTACAAAGAACAGATTAGAAATATATTTTGAGCTTTCATAATACCTACTGACTCACCCTAATGTATTGCAAGCCCTAGATTTTATAATTTATACAAGAGGGGGAGGGTCATGATATTTTAGGCCAAGGTCAAGGGGAGGGTTAGCAAATTTCACTCCCATTGCAGGGATAGGTCACCTCATTTCCGAACCTAAATTTAAAATTTCCACCCACCCTCCCCCCCCCCCCCCTGCTAATTTCTGACAAGTCCCTAAACAGCTACTGCAGTATGCCTACTCTTGTTTGGATTTTATTTTTCCCGCTCTTTCGGACACGTTTGGTTAATGTTTCACAGAGTATAGGACCGGCCGTCCAATCCCGAAGAGGTACTTGTCGTCTATCCCTTGTAGGGATAGGTCAGGGAACCCTAGTCTGCTTAGAGATAAGGAAGACAAAAATAATTTCCATTTTTGGCTTTGAGGGGGTATATTCGTTTATTTCAGCAGCACCTTGTCATAAGTCTCAAATCCACCTGTTTTAATATTTGTGAAGAAAAATAATTTGTCACCCCAAGTAGTTTTTCGCCTTTTTCCGTTTAATATGTCTAATATCAGTGGCGGGAGCCAGTAATATTTTTCGAAGTACGAATAGGTCAATGTTAAGTATATTTTAGATGAAAAAAAACAAGAAACAAAATAAATCACATCGCATCTTTTTGAATACGCCCGCGAGTATTCATTCTGACTCCTTTACACGCCATTTTTTGGCCATTGCGATGCGGTGATCGATGCAGAAACGAAGATTTACTCGGCGACTATACTCGGCGATCGTATAACTCGGTCCCAGTCTCAGGATCGAGGAAGGGCCCTCTCGTCTATCCCTTCAAGTGACTACCGTCACACCATGGGGTTACATAGGAATGGAATTCCTAGATGACATAAATTATTATTGTATACTCCTGGCATTCATTTTGACGATCGTATTTAAAAAATGTCCTGATTTTTCCACTTCTGTTCAACAAGTCGTTCAGACATGTTTTATCCAAGACTTGATAGAGGTGCATCATGTTACATCAATGATTAATATTTATTTACCACTGGTGATTTTACGCTTCCTTTCTCTGTTTTGAGAACATTTTAAACGTTTGTCAAAAGAGAATACACCCTGATTGTGTGTCTGTCTCACCTGAAGATTAGTTTTCAACTCTGAAAATTGCAGAACACTGCTCGTTTCCTAGTATTACAGACTGATTGTAGAACGCACGAAACTTGAAACTGTATAGAAACTTACCTTTGAGACCCATGTCTTTAAAAGCGAGCAGTCTAAGTAATGTAGTGCCCTCTCGTTGGTGTAACTCACACTATGTATTTGGTATGTTTAACTGTTGCAGTAGCTATACATCAGAAATGCCACTTCCGCTTTTTCAGGGAATTGTCACGCGAGGTCAAGTTATATCCGGAAACTCGTAGGAAATGTTTAGTGACACTGCTAAAATTAATACTCTAAAACTAATAATGTGGTTTTCATCCTAAGAAATGCAAATGACTTATATTCTTCAATAGGAAATGCCTTTTTTTTGTTATTTGCTTATTCAGATTCAAGATCTTTCTCAAGATACCGTAAAATTTAGCCGAAAATCCCAGGGCTTATATTTTTTGTATTTTTTAGGGGCTTATTTTTGGCCAGGCTTATCTACGGAGGGATATTTTCGTTTCAAAATCGATTGGATGTATATTGTGAAGTTCAGTAATAATAATCCAGATGGCCAAAACTTCCATATTTTGGCCATTCTTATTCTGAAGTATCCACCTTATTCTGAGCTATCCAAACAGATACTTTGCTATGAATAAGCTTTACACGGCAGTCGCGGTAGTGGTACTGTAATTAAACAGACATTGTTTGCTCCTTGCACTAAATTCTTACAAAAAGAACGTGAAAAACAACTAACCTCTATGTAGGCTTTGATCCATATTTTGGAGTAACCATTCTCATCTTAGCCTTCTTTGTATACTTAGTCTTTCAACACAACAAGGTCGTAAAGAGTCGGAGCGATTTGCCGAAAAATAATTTTATTCGGTTCCAGTCTCCGAGCGGATACCTGATTTTGGAGTATCCATTCTAGTCACGACCCTCTTCAAATGTATGTTGTGTCACGTGCAGTCACGGAACAGATTGTCACGCAGAGTCGCCGGCTGGCAGAGTTCAGTGTTCCAAAGTAGCTAAAATTGACCCAGTTTCACCTTTTTACCCCACTCTTTGGATGAAAAAAGCATGAACTTTGCAATGGGAAAATCCACAAGAAGGACGAAAAACGAGCCTTTAGGCTGTAAATATCTACTTTTGTGCGTTTCGAAATTGGAAGTGTTTACACAATTACCGCCGGCCTACAATGAAAATTCCTGAACTTCGATGGTGTCTTACACAGATTTCCTTTAATAACACAAGCCAATTCCCAGGTACATTTTAAATGAATGTCTAAATGTGTGATTTACAGGCGCGGATCCACACCGGTTTCCACCGTTTTACAGAAATCGGTCACATTTTTCATACTAAATATATTTTTAATAATATAAAACACTCGGCCAAGTTGAAATCCTGTCTGAATGACTCGGAAACCCTGGAAAGGGGATTTTAAGAAGTCAAAATCCACTGAAACGTCCTGAGGGAACCCGCCCCCGGAACCGGCAAGAAGCTTGCGCCTTCGGCGCTCGTTTAGGAAATCGGTCAGTATTTATCCTAGATCCGCGCCTGAATTAGATAGCATGAAGAGAATTTGGAGTAAATATTGCTGTCGAAAATGAGTAACGAACTTAAGTTTTTGTCATCCTGAAAACCTATCCCTCATTTTTTTAATTATTTCAGTACGACGAACTTCGCTATTGTCCTGAAAGTATCTTTTAGTGGAAGAAGAAGAATTTTTCTGTTCATTGACAGTGTCCAAATTTCTCTATGCGGGTTCGTTTGCGAACGCGAAGAAAGTTGATGTTAGCGAATTTCAGGTTAAAAATTAGGGCAGTCTGAGACTCCGACATCGAAAACCGATCTTCTAATTTTTCTCACAGATAAAAGGCTTTTGGCAGGAACAATATTCATTAGGTTTCTTATCTACCTAACAGCTATCTATGAACAAAAAATGAAAGAAATTGATTTCTCAACTCTTGCCACGAATTTTAGATTTTGGTCGATTTTTCCCGACCGTCGCCCTTAAGTTGAATTTATTTTCCTTTTAGTTAGTGTAATCATTAATGTCGTTTAGTGTATCAGTAGTCTCTTGTCATAACTGTTGTCATTTATTATTAGTAATACCATTAGTTTATTAGTAGTCTCTAGTCACTATTGTCAATTTTAGTTTCTTGAGTTCTCTTGTTAGTTTTAGTTGTATTTAGTTGTATTATTTACTGTAAACATGACACGCTAGCTTAGCCACCCGCGGGCATGTTATATTTGTACTTTTACCTCAAAACACAATATTTTTTTTTTACACAATTATTTTTCTTTTTATCTACCGGCAATCAGTTTATTGCAGCTCATCGTATTATTTAGAAAATCCGGACCTTAGTATCCTTTGCAGGCACTGCTTACGTCTCATACTTTCAACAGCTGGTGTACAAGTAGCTCATGGCGCGCGAACAGGTTCCCTTTTGGCCAAGAGCAATAATGCTATAATGGCTCTTGTTATGGTGTGGCGACGAGACAGCTGGCGCACTGGAGCCCTGTCGCGAAGCTCTGCCCACCCCTGTTGTTTTTTTTTTGGTGGGGGGGGGGTGGGTGGGGATCCATTGGTGACCTTATTATTTGCTCGCCATTTTAAATGGATGAACAGTCCCAGAGTTTGTATGGAGGCCCTGTGTAAAGGAAGGAAATATTTTTATATTTATGTAAATATTTTTTTGATGGCAATGTTATGGAGCGCTATGAGCATGATAGTAATTTATTGACGATTACAAATTCGTTGGTAAAATTGAACTGTATGCTTTCCAAAAAAATAACTAATTAAAGTACTTATGTGAGATATTTTCATACGTGACTGATATAGGTGACCAGTTAATTAAGAAAAAAGACTTTGCTTTATGAAGTTGGGTTGTTGATTCCTATATACTTGATAGATTTTTTTACACATGGTGAGAGCTCTTCACAAATTCTGATAAACATATCATTTAAAAGAAAAGAATAAAACTAAATAAAATAGAGAACCACATACACAATATGTATGCCGGTTTGAAATCGATTACACAGTTCTGATATCGTATGCATGCAAATCTAGAATCATTGGTCATGGGCGGTAAGCCTTTTTAAGATTAGTTTGATTATAGCGTGTCGTTCATGCTTCAGCTGTATGCTTCCTATGAATTAATTTCCTCTCTTCCCCGTTCACATAGAAAAAAATACTAACAAAACCAAAAACTTTGAATTAATAACGAAATATAATAAATCAATATCTGACACATTTTATTCGAGCAGTAATAAATGCATTTAGTCAGTTATTCGAGCGAATACGCGAAAAGAATAATTTAAAAAAAGAAAACATTAATTTCCATGCCAGGTGATAAGCGGAGTCGTGCGTGGGAAATACGTTACCCGTGTGTGTTTGTTAATTATGACGTACGTCTACCACAAAGGCCATAGTCTTTACGTCCTCGATACTAAATTTATCATTTTTAAAGGACCTCTTTACCTGAATATTGCCGGTCTATTATCAAGATACAGCGAACATTTCTTCAGATCAGAGTATCGATAGCTGATGAAACGATTGATCAGCATCGCCTACAATTCAAGGGCGATGTCGAAACAAGATGGTACGCGGATTTTTCACTTTAGCTACAATCTAGCTCTCGAAGCGGAAGAAAATAATTACCCTCATAAGGTTGGAGAAGATGCAATGCTTTTGGCGAAAAATAGCTCCATTTTCCGGCGCCAGCGAATGTTACGTACATTTAATCAAAAAGATGGAAATAACCCCGAGAAGGACGTCCACGCGAATAGAAGTATTCTATACTTGACTGACAATAAAAGCCTGACAGAACCCAAAAAACGGAGCCAGTTTATTTTTTATGGAGGCGCAGTTCAAGAATACGTGCAGGGAAAAGAAACCGATGATCATGAACAGGCCTCTGTGGAAGAAACAAGGAAAAGAGTTTACGGAATGGGAGCAAGTCGACGAAAACTTGGCTTGGGTGAAGTAACAAACGTTTCTATCATGGGTCACAAACTCAGGAAAAAGGCTGTTTGCGATATTACGGACAATTCACATTACCAAAGGCAGTTTCTACGCGTTCTAAACAAACGTTTCTAGGTCAACTTCCTCTATTTGTTTGACCGATTAAGTTATAAGTAGGCTTGGTTTAGCATCATGCTTAATCTCGTTGTTGCTGTTGATCCATTCATTAACTCATCTTGCAGTTATCATTGATAAAAGTTCACATTCAAAGAAGGAAAACTGTATATTTTTCGAATCTTTAGTGCAGTTCAAAAGAAAGCCAAACGATTTTAGTGAGTTAGTCAGTGTTGTAGACTTATTTTTATTTCTGATTATTTCTTTATTCTTTCATGATTATTTACTCAGGTATATTAGGCTTTTTTCTTTTCTTTTAAAAGCTACGAAAAAACAAGAGCAACAGAAAATATGCAACTTGTCAACTTGTCAAGTTGCTGCAAAACGAGTTGAATAGCGATGTTGTGCGTTTTACTCATCGATTTTCAACTTGTTCTGCAGCAATGTTGCAACGTTTTTGTTGCCCGTTTTACCAACGCTGTAGCTTTTGCTTTAAACGTGAATGTGAAAATCATTTATAAACACAGCTCAGTGAAAATTAAAATATTCAGGCAGGCCGGACTCTTTGGTCGGGGGGAGGGGAACATTTTTGCGTAACCCCCTCCCTCCCAATTTCTTCCACCTCCCGTCCATTGAGTATTTCCTTTCTCCGATCCGTGCCTCACTCCCCCCCGCCCCCACCCCCTCCACCCCCACAATTTCTATAAGAAAAACAAGCATCCTTGATCACAGCCTTAAACGTGTAAAACAACGAACGGGATCGAACCCTTCCTATGTCAGTAGATCACTGAGACTGTAAGGGATCGATTAGAATACTGAGTAGCGGGGAAAAGGCAATGAGAACTGCACCTGGAGGCTGTGACGATAAAAGTCTTCCAACGAGTTAATTATTTCACTTAAAGATTAAAATCGAAAAATTATCATCTGTTTTATCGTCAATAGAGAGCCTCTGCTGGGTTCTCTATGAAAGATCTACTATGATATCGTGGTTTACATCGCTGCTGAGGGCTTTATCTAATATCCAGGAAAAAAGAGAATTAGACTAATTGCACTCGCTAAAAAAAGAAGAAAACTTGCTCGGATAAGTAGTAGGTACTGGACGAGATCAGCAGAATTCTTCATATTATACGAAAGGCAAATCCAATAGTTGTTTATTCATTCAAAATAATTGTCAGCTTGAAAACATGATAACTAAATCGAATGCAGTCACAAGATGAATAAAGTTTGGTTAGTACGCGTCACTTAATCATTTCTCAATTTACTTAGATTTTGCTTTTGTCGGTACAGTTTTACTACCAACGATTATGAGAAGGAGTGACATTTTAAAACAAACTCAACGTCATAAGCTTTCTTTGTAAAAACTGACTCTTGTTTCTGAGCTGTACAAAACTTACGAAAGAAGGTCTGGACGATATACAAAGTGACAATGCAAAAAATTTCGGATTAAAGAATTAGAGTACATTTCAAATATAATAAAACTTATACCAGCATTACAGATACGTTGCATTAAGCAAAGAAGGGGTCGAAACACCCTGCAAGCAGAAGCTTCCTTTTGTTTTCTTCTTGATCGATGCACGAATCGAATAAGATCTCTAATGAGCATGCGCGCGTGTTGGTAGGCTAAAGTTTCGAACCCAGGCCTAATAGCTGTACGCTTGATACGGATGCTCGCACTCGAAAATACGGTTTGACGAGAAAAGTAGTTCAGCCCAGTAGTTCAACCTGCGCTTGAAGCGATTTACTCAGAGCGGAGTCTTTCTCGAGTAGGCCGAGAAAGCAACCTCGTCTCCAGGGCGCTTTTCCCTAGCTTTGGAGGTGGGGCTAGCCTGCGTAGCGGGCGCTTGGAAATAGGTGGTTTTCATGCAATCTCGGGAGACACAAATAACAATGGTGACATGAACAAATGCTGCTGGACAAACCAAGCGAGCTAATGAGCGATCTTTTGTTTACCGTCCACCAGCATGGCGGCGATGACGTAACGTGAAAACCACCTATAGTGGGCGCAAGAAAGAAAATCACACTTGCTCAGTGAAAATGTAGAACCTTCCAGAGAATATTCTACCCAGCAGATGAAAAACAAAATATTGGCACAAGCAGCATTTTGGCGTAAGTTAAAAGTCGTGTAGGCCTTCCGCCCCCTTTTATTTATGGCTCATCCACATCGACGCTTTCGGGTGGAATATCCTTGATAGACGCTTCCACGGCTGACGCGAAGACGGTGAAAGTTGAAAGCATCGCTTTACAGAATATTCTGAATTTAGATCAGACGGCGTATTGTTTACAAATTGAGCTCTGCGAATAAACTGATCCATTTTGTCTACGAATGTAACGCCACTCCTACATAACACTGATGACCTCGTATCGTCCTCAAAAAATTTTTATACCACAGGTTTTATAAACTTTTGAATACTGATCTCTAGATAAGCCGGCCTTGCTGAATATTCGAAGCATATAGCGAAGCATATAGCGACTCTCCTGAGAACTTCCTGAGAACACATCACAGCAGGGCGGATAAAGGTTGGGCGGTGAAACGAGCGCGTCCGAGCAAAAAGGTTTGATGCAGTGGACTGGGACTCTGCTTAGAAATGTCGCTTGTTTTCGGCTTCGGTCAGGGCTTGCGATGTGGTTTGTACATAAGACACTGCCGCTGTCACTGAATTTAGCGGCTTGATTTGTTTTCTTGCACTTCTTCCTTGTTCCTTTGTGCTGGTACGCTGTGTCCGAGAGGCAAATGTTGCTATTTTTGCGGGAGGTTTAGTTGGAGTAGACAAACATCGCTCTATGGGGCTTTTTTGCGGACAAAATTTCGAACGTGAATACATCAATGTTTTGTTAAATTCATTATTGTTATGCGTAATAAAACAAATTGGAAAATGACATAAATCAATTTCGACCGGGGTACATCAAATTCGAATGCTATGCATCGATGTTGTTTAGCATAAATCCCTTTTCCGAATCATTCGAGCGTGACCGTATACAACTAAAAGATGTTCAATAAAACTAAAAGATGAGGAAGCTGAAATAGAAATGACCGGACGTCCGTTAGACGAAGCTCATACGTGGGTGACATTACGTAACTAAAAGATGTTCCATAAAACTAAAAGATGAGGAACCGGAAATAGAAATGACCGGAAGTCACATAAAAGAAGAGGCCCTGGGAACTAACACTTCCAATATGGCGGAAATAAAGACAGATGATTAGGTGAACCACACACGTTTGAAAAGCATTATGCAGGGTACACGTATTTGGTTGCCCAACATCGAAGGATTTTTTACGTCTTTGGGTAGGCTACTGGAAAGTGCAGAAGGGCAAAGGAACACTGCGTCGTACGACTCTGCTGAATTTTTTAGTCGCCGTTTGCGAGAAAACGAAAGAACTCTTGTCACTTTGGCTCTAAGAATAGAAGAAGCCTTCCCAAATGAAGTTGAGGTGATCTCTGATCTAAACGAACTTGTTTTTATTATGAACGAACTTTCAAGGGACTTTGACAGAATTGTCGAGGACTCGGAACGTTCTACGTTTAGTACACCAGCGTCCCTAGACGACCGTCTTTCAGCTGTGGCGAGGAACGGTTTAGTTGGCAGACCAAGGCTACAGATCTTACAGGAACAGCTGCAAACTCTGCACGATGACGCCAGTTTTCGTTGGGCTGATATCGGAAGAATTCTTGGAATCTCCGAGAGAACTTTGCGCCGTCGAAGACATGAATTTGGGTTGCCAGTTGGTGTGGGGGAGGATTTCAGTGATGTTTCCAACGATGACCTTGACGAGCACGTAAGGGAAATTCTTGAAGTGACACCAAGCGCTGGTCAACGCCTGGTTGAAGGGGGCTTGAGGCAGAGAGGCTTACGAATCCAGCGCCATCGTATTCAGGAGTCTATTCGAAGAGTGGATCCGGTTGTTAGCACTTTAAGAGCAGCACAGCAGATAATTCGTAGAGTGTACAGTGTGCCATGCCCCAATTCGTTATGGTAAAGTAAAAGAATACATTACCTCTTTTATAACGAGTCTCTGTTTCACGGGGTCTCCTTGTTTAACAGGCCCCCTTTAACAATATACCCACCCCTCTTTTCAAAACAGTCAGGCACTTTATTATTTCTCTAAGGGCAACACCCGCCGGAGAGGAGGACTCCCATTTAAAAAAGGAGGGGGGTTCTCTTCATACTTTTTAGGGTTTAAAAATGCGGGTTTGGTACCTCTCAGGGTGTTCAGCCTCAAACGGTCCATTGGGAGAGCTTTTGCAGTATCTTTTAGGGTATTGAGCCGAAAAAAAAATGACAGTTAGGAGATAATGTGTTGTTTCAGAATTGTTACCTCTTAGGGGTGAAAAACATTTCAAGCTACGCACACAAATCAGGATCCTGGTACCTCTAAGGGGTTCTTTTAAAAATTTCCGACGAGCACTCCTGTTCTTTTTATATGAGAGTCCTCCCTCCTCTCTCAGCAGCAACACTGGTGTTAAATCCGTGATACAAGAGAGGCGAGGCTGTAATTTTGATGCATGAACATTAATGTCAATTCAAATTCTGATATATCTCATGCTTTGAAATACCTCCCCCAATTCTATTTGGACTCCTCACTAGTCACCCTAACCCAGCTTCCCAGCCCCCATCTTCCCCCGATATTATGCTGAAAATTCCTGACTATCATACCTGTTATTCATGGTCAACAAATGCCTCTTGTTGTTGTCATGATTATTACTATTTTATTTGTTGTTGTTGTTGTTGTTGTTATTATTATTATTATTATTATTATTATTTATCATTACCAATATTACTCATGTAGGCAGATTTTTAAACTTTTTTTACCTATTTTAACCAAACCTACATGTGATAGTGCAGTGTAACAATCTCTGTTGTGTCCAACAGGCACATTGATGGCAATCACAAACTAATCCAGCCATACCGAATTGTCATTCATGGTGGTTTAGATGGTTTTTCAAGAATGATAGTATTCCTACATGCATCAACCAATAACAGGGCTTCAACTGTACTGCAGTATTTCCAGTCAGCTGTTGAGCACTACAATTTACCATCAAGAGTTCGCAGTGATCTTGGGATGGAAAACATAGAAGTTGCTCGCTTCATGCTGCAAGAAAGAGGTTTAAATAGAGGCAGCCACATCACTGGAAAATCCGTTCATAACCAAAGAATAGAGCGACTCTGGTGTGATGTCAACAGGGTTATTGTGAGCCGCTTTTTGAACATTTTCCTCTTCCTTGAGCAGAGTGGAATTTTAGATCCAACAGACGAGGTGCATCTGTTTTGTCTTCATCTTGTCTACATTCCACTGATTAATAATGCAATCAACCAATTTATCGGTCAGTGGAATAATCATCCTGTAAGCACACAATGCAATTTCTCTCCCAATCAGCTCTGGATACAAGGAATGTTAAATTCCAGAAATTCTGGATATCAGGTTGTTACAGATGTGACTGCCAGAGAGGCTGTTAATTTTGACCATTATGGGATCGATGAAGAAGGGCCTGTACCTGATGTGCAGAGTGACTATGCAGTTTCGGTACCTGACACAATTACTACTCTGACACATAACCAGGAATTGTCACTGCAAGAAGCTAGAGATGCAGTCTTCCAAACTGGTGATCATGATGGAATCATAGCCTACCAAGTGGTATTGCAGATTGCTTCTTTTTATTTAAACTGCTGTTCATGATTTATAGTATTGACTTCATGTACATGGAATATGAACTCTAAATACAGTTACTATAAGTTGTTTACTATTAAACTTGAGATCTAGCCTTGATTTGCAGTCACTCAAAGCTGTGGCAACATTGCATGCGTAATGGCTATTGCAGAGAAGTTTATACTCTTATCAATGAGCTCTTGTAAGCTCTTATTGTTACTGTTGAGTTTGTCATGCTGTTAACGAAACAGTCAATTTCCTGAGTAACTTGAAACTTGAACTTTGAACATGGAACATTTTCTACTATAAGTAACCTACATAGAATGGAAAATTTTCTTGTTTTATATGAAGGGTCCACTGGCACATTTTCCTTGACCATAGCTTAGGAAATTAATAAATTGATATTTTGCATTAATTTGAGCAGTAGAAATTTCTAGCACCAAAGGAGCAAAGACATTCCCGTAAACATAAAATCATGGGTAATTGTAACAATTACATAGATTTTTTTCCTTAAAACCTCAAGTTATGCCCTTTCATTCAATCAAACTCTCTTATTTAATTCCTTAGTGATTATGATTCATGTGTTCTGTTCTTCATGTCCTATGCAATATGCAGAAAAAATGGTTTGTGGGTCCAAGAATAACACAACTGTTAACTGAACTTAATATACCAGTAAGTAAGGAGCATCCTTTCATGCCTATATCTTGCCAAAACCAAGTTTGCCATATGAAATACTCTTATTAAGGTAATCCTTGAATACACTGTAATCGTTGTGCACTACTGGGATAGAAAGTTCCAGAGTGCAAGTGCTGGACTCTGCCAAAACTTTGCTGGGATGATTTTCAAGGTACTTCACGAGTAACTTGGTGGTTACATCTGGGGGTAGTGATGGACATCCAGTCCAAAATAGTACCATGTCTTCTAATGTTTCATTGTTATCAGCACCATCTGTTGTTGAAACAAATAATTTCAGTAAGATTTTCTTGTTTGTGACCCAGCTAACCAGGGAAGTGCACTGTATTCATAATTTAACTGCCTTCCAATTTTGGGGGAATTTGTTTGTCATGTAAATACATTATCAATTTTCTTTACAAGTCCTTGATCCCATGTAAATCATACTTTTCTTTGTTATGAGCCTCTTCACTAAATCACTAAACTACAGTCTGTATCATTGTAGAAAACCATCAACATTTACACCAACAGAGAATCCCAATACAGTTATCACTGAGTATGACAACCATCATCATCACCATCATCAATTTTAGCTAAGTGTCAGGGTTATTAGGTTATTGTATAAAGATAGTCATACTGTTAGGATCACCTTTCTCATGTAATTCATCTATATATTGGAGAAAAAACTGTTGAGCTGCTTGGTTTACAGGATCAGCAGTTTCTCTCCACTCCAAATGTAACTTGAGCATCATAATATCAATTTTGCCAGTGTGTGGAGGAAACACACGTTGCTGAACGTCAGGAAGTTTCCCAAGTAAATCGAGGAGTGTTGTTTGTGACACTTTAACAGAAGCCAGTCCCTTCCTCAAGTCATCTAAGGCAGGGATGCGCTTTGTGATGACTTCATACAACAAAATGCACTCATATGCTAGGTGTCTTCTCTCCTCTGTTACACTTATATGAGGGTAGCCAGCAGATGTCAGCAGCTCTGAGATATTCATGGAGCTTGATGGATTGGTGAAATCTGCCAAAGATTCTTTTTTGCATTGAAGAAGCTGTTCACAGAGAAACATTAAATAAACAAACATTACCATAACTGCACTAAAAGTTTAGTGCATGAAAAGTATTACAAATATTGTAAAAATTGGACTTTGTTGCAAAATGATACATTACAGACAAATCCTGGCATTCGTTTACTGTGTGCAAGACTGTTCTTTGAATACAAGTACCGGTAATAGGATTCTCTTAATGGGCATCTTGCTTCTTCCGACACTAACTATGACACATTGCACCTTATTAATGTACACCTTGTTTTGACTAATGAAGTCACCAAAGACAATATGAACCTAAACACCCAACATGACCTTGCTATCTATTATAAAATCTATGTTCAAGAGACTGCATATAAACATAGTTCTCTTGTTTTATTATACAAATGCATGCACTCTTATGGTCCACAATACATCAAGAACTTTTTTCACACTCGTCATACAAAATATAATTTAAGAAGTAGGGGCATTAATCTGGAACAACCTGGCTATAATAATAAATTCTTTCATAATTCGTTTACCTATAAAGTTAGTCGCCTATGGAATAAACTACCTGCATATATTAAAACATCAAGTAAATTTAGTGACTTCAGTAGTTACCTAAAGGCTTTTGACTTCAGCAAATTAGGGTCCAGCTGTCATTGTAACTCTTGTATATAGATTTTTTTAATTAGTATTTATTTTCCATTTGTTTCCTAATAGTACATGTATTTCCTACCTTTCTCTAGTACCTTAAGTAATTTTAGTATCTACAATTGGATTCTATTTACATTTTTTGCACACTTATTGCTCTGTTCTTGATATATTTTTAATATATTTTATATAGTTTTACTTATAGATAGTTTTATAGTCTTATGTTTTAAACATGAGCCTCTGGCTCGGGCAAAAAATAAATAATTTATGACCTTCTACATCATTTATATTAAACTGAAAGAAAAATACTGAAAGTTAACTAGGCAAATGACACCACATACACTGTTTTATGCCTTGACACTGGGTGATGAGCTAGGATGGTCAACTGATAGTGACACATTACAGTTTTCATAAAATTGGCAATTAAGATGGAGAAAGACAAAAGAAGCAAACCAAATTATCAGAAATATTACTAAATATTATTCATCTGATGTATCCCAACATTATTTACCCTAGTGAAATACATACAAACACACCTGTATGATTTTCCTCAAGAAGTATGTTGATGGCTCTCCCCAAATCTGAACCAGCACTTTCCAGAGCCTGTTCAATTCGCTCCTGCTTTAAGTTAGGAAACATTTCTACCAGGACATCCAATTCCCTCCTTTTGGTCAATTCATTTGATGCTTCAGACTGACTCATGATATTTGTGGTATCTACATTACTAGAAGGTTGGTAAACATCAGAGGATGGCATCTTTTCTACCACAAGCAAATCTACATCAGTTTGCTGTAAGCTTGATGGTGGAGCAACGTCTTCATCTGTACAACTGGGACCTGGTTCAACAATAGGATTTAAGACAGGGAGCAATGTACTTCCTTCCAAGTAATCCCTGATGTCCTTGTCACTAGAAACCTGACTGTCATCATCTTCACTCTGAAATAATATTATATACTTATATTAAAAACAATTATTTAGATGCTAGAAAAATAGTAGTTTGATCTTTAAAAGACTTCATAACACATTAAATGGATGTTAGAACTTTAAGCTGGCCAAGAGGGAGCATTGCGTTCATTCATCTTTCATACAGTATTCATAGGAATGAAAAGTCAAGGAACCTTTGTTAGAGAGAGTAGCATGTTATCCCTTGCCATGTATTATAGAGAGAGTATAATTAATTGTTTACCAGATAGCAAGGAAGATCAGACAAAAAGAAAGAGATGCTCATAAAATATTTCCATTCCCAGGAGAAGTGCCACAATATTAATTTTATATCATGCCAAATACGGTAAAGAAAGCTGCTGTGTACTGTATACTGTATTTCTGCATGATACGACAAAAAGTAAACATTTCAGTTGCTAAAAATTATTAAGCAATCACCTCTTTAGAACTCAGAACTTCCAATGCTCGTATATACAAGGGTCCCTGCCCTGATATGTGTCTTATTACACGGGCATTCCTCTCTTGGCCTCTTGGTACTTGCACAGGCACAATATGGGAGCCAGAGCTCTTTACAAATTCAAACCTAATCAAAAAATTATAAAAGAAACTACTCAACCAGAGTGAAACAGTTTGATCACTCTCATATTTTCTCTCGTAATACCGGATAGCTAAGAAGCAGAATATATGGTTTATTATTTAGTTGTCCTGTTAAATAATCTGCGTTATTATATGGCTAGCTCCATGAGTGGGCAAGATGATCGAATCCTGCACTGTGATTGGCTACTTGAGGGGGCAAGATGGAGCTAGGTTGCCCGCTTGGGACTACCCGCTGTGTCCCGCAAGAAAAATTTCCCTGAAAGTCATATAATAAATCCTTTATTGACCAAGCTTGTTCGGTCAAGGTGGCTGGATATTGGCCAAGTTCTTTTTTTGGCTCGAGCTCCATAAACACGCAAAAAAAGAACCTGGCCAATATCCAGGCATCTTGACCAAACAAGCTCAGTCAATAACCCATATTTCTTCTGCACAATTAGCAAGAACTGGGCTTTTTTTACAATTACTCGCTATTTTTTAAAGTTTGTTTTGTACTGTAGTTTCAAACACCCCTCCTGTGATATCAACAATAGATGGAGGGCCTGGCCTAGATAGTTATGAAGTAACCCATAAATAAGTCTTCAAACTTAACCTCATGAATATGAAGGTGCATCACTTACCCAATGTCATTTTGATCCGGGCGTTCAAGAGCTTCTTTAAATAACGAGGCCAGTTCAGAGTAAAGACGTGCCTCACTCCAGTTTTTATCTAGTCGAAAGGCGTCAATGTACAGTCCTCGCTGGACTAAATTTCCCTTAGTGGCGCCTCGCGGCACTTGAATCCATTCAGGGTCAGGTAGTAAACAGATATCTTTATAAACGTACTCGGTTGGGTTTTCGCCTCTTGCATTTGCGGTATAATTATTTCTTCTTCCTCTCGTTGGGCACCTGCTGACGTTCCTTTGTACTCGGCTGTAGTTTTGTCTCGGATTGTAGGCCGTCGAGGCTACAACCCTCGTTGAAGTAGCACTACGATTAGGAATTCCCCGGCGATGCCTCGGTATCTGAAACCTTGCATTAATTTCTTCCTCAGCGGAGGAAAATTCCGCACTGCTACTGTTCTCCGCCCTATTTGGGTTTCCCGATTGCGTCTGTAAATTAGTTACGGCATGTAAGACGGTGCGAACAAAATCTTGGACAGATCTAGATCTCGTGTTGTTTTCTGAGCTACTCTCCCGGTCCGCCATGTTGGTTAGAGAGAACAAACATTGGCGAAAGCGCGGGAAAACTAACGTCATTTGGACCGGACTTTATCACTTCCTGTTTCCGGTCATTTCTATTTCCGCTTCCTCATCTTTTAGTTTTATTGAACATCTTTTAGTTGTATACGGTCACGCTCGAATGATTCGGAAAAGCGATTTATGCTAAACAACATCGATGTATAGCATTCGAACTTGATGTACCCCGGTCGAAATTGATTTATGTTATTTTCCAATTTGTATTATTACGCATAACAATAATGAATTTAACAAAACATTGATGTATTCACGTTCGAAATTTTGTCCGCAAAAAAGCCCCATAGCTTTCAAAGGGTTTCTTTTATTACTTCCATGACTCTACCACTGAATTATATTTTCGTTCTGCTACTCGCCAATATCGATGTTATTCCAAAACAAAAACATCTAAGTACTGCCTAAAACACGAAGGAAAATCTCATCCATGTCATCCATGGCAAAACTAAAAGACAGCAGATCGTGTTTCATAACTAGATGACGTGTATTTTATGAACGCGTGCAGCTCGTGCAAGGTGAAATTATGCTAATTTCAATCACCATCATCCTTCTTTTTAATTAAAAAAAAAAAACATCTCATACGTCTTTCTGTTTCTTCGAAACTTCAAAATTAGTTTTCCCCGAGTTTTTACTGTTTACCTTGTTTTGTTTTAGAGAGAAAACGGAGAAAAAAACCTTAAAACTGACCTCAATAAATTTTGTTTACATGCGGTTGCCGGATTTGCAACGCATTGCGCGAATCGCCATGGCGCGTTGCACCCGAGAAGCAAAGTTTCAAGAAATATAACGCCACTATATCAATATATACCTTTAACATATGTAAAAATTGAGGTTAAGAAGTGTTAAGCTTTTGCAAACGAAACGGCGAAAGACGATTAGGTGATATTTAGTGGAAAGAGGAGGTATTCAACACTTTCAAATTAAACTCACATTTTGGCATTATACGACCAACAAGTTTGCCTTATAGACGTACAGACACAAACACATGAAACTGTTTATTGATATTGTTATGAAACGAATTTATCTATGTGACATTGTAGCCTGAAATTACAGAAAGAAAATAGGATTTCCGGTTTGCAAAAAGGAAAATTTCGCCGGCCTTGAAGCGCACCGGAAGCGCGGAAAGAGCGCTCGTGCCAGTCCTACTCCGCATCACACATTAAATGAAGAGCGGAGCGCTCGTTTCACCGCCCAACCTTTATCCGCCCTGCATCACAGCCTGCAAACTGGATTTCTTGCAGAAATCTTCGTTGGAGTCGTCCTGGAGTGGACATACTTTCCGCCATTTCGACTTCGGTATAATCATTTGGCCATTTTCTTACATGAATTACCTAAATCAATCAACCAATCAAAATGACGTATTGGCCGGTCAATGCACGGCCTTTTCCCGCCCCACCGCCCTGGGAACCAGGTTGCCGAACTGCTGGCAGGGTGGGATCGACAAAACAAGATGGAGTCTCCCCTAGCCCCTGCGCACCAAGTTCGAGACAAACGTCAGCTCTTCGGCGCTGATGTAGATCGCAAATGAAACTGCTTGGCCTTATTTATAACATTACGCCTTCTCAGTTGTTCTTTTGCGCGTTGCTTCGTAGCCCACTTTGCTTTCATTTCCTTATATTTCCTGTCTTCATCGCTTAGCTCTTGAAGTGCCTTCATTGTCTGCCAGATGACATAAACAACTTTGGCGTCCTTTTGTTTTTCCTCCTCGGAAATGTCTTCTTGTTGTTTTTGTGGCTCGCTCTGGGTTCGCAAGCGTTCAAACCTAGCTTGATGGTTCTTAAGTGCCAGCCAATCCTCGTAAGTCTTGTAACGTGGATTCAGCCACTTCTGTAACCTATCTATTTCCGCCAGTCTTTGTTCCTCTTTCTCTGTGGTTATCTTTTGCACCAGCTCAATCTGCTTTTGACTGTGTTTTTCTCTTAACCACACTTCAAACGGTTTGCCACTTCTCGAAGTGTTTTTGTCTTGTTCGTTGTAATTTTCTCCGCCATGAACAGACTGCTCCAATATTTTCTTTTCTGCTAGCCAAACCTCAAATGGTTTTCCAGAAATATTTTGTTTTCTAACTTTGTTAGTCACCCTTGACGTTGAATCAGGTGACTCGGTGACGTAATTTACAGCACTAAAGGGACGGTTTGATAACTTTGTTTCAAGCCAGCGTTCAAACGTCAATCCTCCAGAACTAATAAAAGTCTTTTTATTAGAATAAGAAGATTCAGAATTCGACAGTGTCCGTTGGTGTCGCTTACTATTCAGCCATTTCTTGAACGACTCTGGATCAATACTCTTTCCAAGCCTGCTTTTCTGTGTTGGCGCAGTTGATGGTCTGTTTTTCTCTTGAGATCGCTTCATTTGAAGCCAGTCTTCATAGGATTGAGAAGGTTTCTTACAAGAGTATTCTTTCCGAAGATTGATTAACGTACTTTCCTGCTGCGGTTCTAGTTCGCTCTCAGATTCATTTTTATCCCATGCATGTAACTTGTCTTGCTCGTGTAACGACGATACAGTTTTCATCTTTTCAACTCTTGACTCGGTCATCAGGATGTCCAATTTACGGATTCCATTGGATCTACCTGAAACAGGCCTGCTAAAATAAGATCAAATATAGAAATTACGATGCGTCACAGGTTACATACGTTGCGAAAGCCTTATGCAATGATCGCATAAGCATGTCTTCAAAAGGAAAAAAACACTACTTTAGTTTGTAATACAGCTGGTAAAAGTAGCGATGCGAACCAATCTTTAGCGAAAAGCGCAGGGGCTGAGTAGCTCAGTCTTTCTAGAATTTGTAGGTTACGTAAATGGAGGTACAGTCAGCCTGAACATAATTTGGATCTTACAAGAGAAGATGTTAACTATTATGGCTATCATTTGTCACAGTCTGATTGCTTTCTGCCAAGGTAATTTTAAACCCTGCCTTTCGACCATTCCACTCTCTCAACATATTCATCTCTCAGAGAGGACTTTTAAAGCCAGGTACATTGGCAGAAGAAACTATGAGGGTGTTGTTTGGATCGATATTCAGTGTTGATTGATTTGGAATGATGAATTCCTTAGTAGTCCGTCCTTAAACAGTCTTTCTATTGGCGTTTAAAAATTATTTTTGCGTGGTAATAAAACTATAAGATATTATCAAGATAAACCTCAATATTCTTAAGTGATTAATCCGGTCACTATTATCAACAAAATTAATATAAACATAAATAAAAGGTCCGAAAATCATAGCTACCTATCTTGCTCTTGGGGCTTAGATTCCTCTGTGACTCGATTATCTTGTCCTTGATGTTCAGCTTGTCGCTTGCCTGTGAGAATTTCTTTGTTTGTTTGGTCTTTACGGCAAAAAACAAACAGTCAAACCAAAAAATAGATCGCTGACTTTTCTTTAATTTAGTGGCCTAAACCATCCAGCCATACAGACAAACAGTGACAAACATATATTTCCTCCGTGAAAAAATAACATATAAAATCACGTTTACGTGAACGTTAGTTTGTAGCACGTGACCTTGTTTCCCTTCAATTTTCTTCATAGAAAAGTCTGCCTCTTACCCAGACGTTTCTTTCTCTCTCGATGCGGGCAAACGAAGGCGGGAAGTAGAAAACGGGAGAGACGTGCTTCGCTTCTCCTTCCCGCGGTCCCTAGCGCTTTGTGAACAGTTATATACTTGGGTTTTGAGGTCGCCTCTGTGCGAAAAAAAAGCGTCTGAGCTCGAGGGGGAAGGCAGCAGAGAAGTAGTTTCGTGCCAGATTTATTTGTTCTGTTTACGACGCTTTTCAAAAACACGCGAACTCTGAAGTTCAAAAGGCGCCTTCTCAATTTCGATTTTCGCTCCCGTCAATCATAATTACGATTACAAGTAGCGAACCTTGAGACAAAGAAACACGCAGAACGGATCGAAATCCAACAATCGCAAATCCCAAAACATAGACCTTTTGAACCCATTGAAGTAAACTTCAGTTTGCGAAGAGGTCCGTTTAGATGATTGACGGCAGCGAATAACGGAATCGTCAGTTGGCTTAAACTTCAGAATTCGCGTCGATTTAAGGAGTATTATAGGATGCCCAGGGGGCATGAGCACATTTCGTTTGTATTTTCGAGCGCTTATGGGACATTTTTTCTTAAAGTTTTCTTAGAATAAGATTGTAATGGGAAAAAAGATCCTTGTGCCGTGTTTTGATGTAATAATGATGGCCCTTTTCCCGAGAAATATATAGTGAAAGAACATATTTCTAATACTAAACTAGAAAAAGGCGATCATTATTACACCCAAACACGGCACAAGGATCTTTTTTCTCATTACAATCTTATTCTAAGAAAACTTTAAGAAAAAATGTCCCGAAAAGAGCTCGAAAATACAAACGAAATGTGCTCATGCCCCCTGGGCATCCTATAATACTCCTTAAATCGAATTAATTCAATATGGCCGCCGTATCGGTAAAAATAACCTGACGTTTCGTGATTCTAAATATACATGACACCTCCTTAATTACGCTCTAAGCTATAGTAAAATTACCAAGATAAATTTCTACTGAGAACGGCTTTCAGAATCCGACTTCCTGTAGCTATTCTTTTTGTTCTGGAGGAGTTTCTTGCACAAAGTCACGAATAACTCGGCTGAAGGCATACTATGCAAACACCAAGCCCACGACACAAAAAAGGCCGTCAATAGCATTGCAGAAGGAAAGTGGGGGGTTCGAAATATAAAAGAAGTTACAGAGAAAAACAAAACATGAAATTGGTCTAAAAAGGACCAGTTATCTGAAGACTGACATGCAATTACAGTAATTCTTTCGATACCTAACTTCCTAGCCTTGTGGCTACAGCTTACCGTCACTTTTTTCCTCGCAGCTTGGAGTGTTACTCTCGACTTGTCTTTTTAAATCTGCCACACAGCTCTCATTGGCATTGTTGTTGACTTCTCCCACAAGCTCTATCTCATTCGCTAAGGGTGTCGTTATGTCTGGCACTTTGATGTCTTGGTCTTCCACAAATTCTTCCTTCTTTGATCCATTTTGAGTCTGGGTTGGTAAATGAGGTGTCTCGTCGTTATACTCCTGAAACTCTTTCCTGTACTTCTCAGCTACTTGCACAGTAGGAAAGGGAACCTGAGGTGGTTCATAACTGTTTAGTCGACGGCTCTGTCGTTTGCCATCGTCGTTTATAACGCGAGGAAGTTGAAGACGAGATGCCTGGAGAATGAAGTCAGTAGAAGGGTCATAAAAAGGCAGCAAATCAATCTTATTCTTACAGGCCTTTTTAGAGGATATATTAACAATCATTTATTTTTTCAGTTACCCTAGCCCTCCTTAATCTGCTACACAGCCGTTTTTAGTGTCGTCGCGCAACGCTTCCCCCCGGAGGAACGTTGCGTGACGACACTGAAAACGGCTGTGTAGCAGAAATGTTTGAGATATTGGCATATGTTTAAAACCGCATTTCTACAAAAATGTCAATAATTTCGAAACCCTAAGACAGATTTTTCTCTGACTTCGGCAAATAAGTGTCAGAGCTCTCTAGTTTTATATCTACAAGTTTGAAGTCAATTGTGACCGTAGGACTCGCTGCACAAATAGCTGGTCAATGCAATGCTAACACATTTGTGAAAGTTGACGCACGAATAGAGGAAGCCAGCTGGCAGACTATCTCCTATCTGCAAGGGTATTCTTGCCTAAAGCTTCAGTGAAACAAACTGAGTAATCAGAAACACACGGCGAATACAGTTCGCAATAAAAGAAGAACAACTTTATGCTGAATGCGGGGCAAGGTAAAAGAATTTCTATGTATCAAACTTACTTCCTATTTGTCCCTCTTTTTTCGAAACCTCTTAACAAGGCAAATTCTATTATCTACGAAAAACTCTCAAGAGTCGTCGTAGGTTTCCGTTTTGAGGAGAAATAAAGCCATCAACTCCAGTACTTCTGTTCATTTTTCAGCTGCATTGAAAGTCCTTGTACTTGGTAATTTATTCAAGGTTTTTAGTCTTGGCATCACATTTGCACGAGAAGTTTGCCACTTGGGGATAAAGATGAAGAAAATATGACAATCGTCTTATTTTTTTCATTATCCCCAATGGCAAAATGCCCGTGCGAATGTGATGGCAAATCTTTTAAACTTAAATAAATTACCCAATACAGGGGTTTTCGTTGCAGTTGAAAATGGATCGGTTGAATGCGTGTACCTTAGTGCCAACCGTTTTTCGATGGCAGGGGAAAATGGAATTCAAATTCCATTTCCATTTTTCGTTTTTCGTTTTCGCATGACATTGAAAAACAGATATGAATTTCGTTTTTCGTTTTCACATCACTTTGAAAAGCGCATTTGAACTTCGTTTTTGTATGGCTTGGTATTTGAAAAACATATCTGAATTTCGTTTGTCATTTGAAGTCCCCGGACACCCCCTCGGGGTTGACCGGGGAATTCACTTTTTATGCAAAGGAAAGCAACTGAATTTGGCCCCTCGGCCAAAGTGAGTGGTGAACTCCCCCGCCCACATGATATGTCCCACACACTCGGTACTCCTTTTTTAACAAGGGATGACAAATAATATGATGATAGCGGCGAAAAAAACAAGTTGATTTCGGAGCGAATCTAGTCACCACTAAGTGTTTATTGCACGCTTATTATTTCTCTGGCTTTGTTAATGCCATATTTCACTAAGGCTATATTGACACCTGCCTCGTACCCTGGTGCGTTCTAGCGGATGCGAGAACGACTGGAGCGATTTCGGTTCAATTCCGCGCTAGGTATCAGCGTCCTCTGCGTCAACGCTAAACGTTCCCATCGTTCATTACGCGATACTATCACTCGCAGTCGCGTTTTCCTTTTTTTCAAACATTCTTGACACGCCTAAGAACGAGGCATTACTGACACTATGCGTGCCGCCTCGAAAAGTTATCCGGTATTAATAGTATAAACAGCAAGGGCCAGGGGCTAGCTCAAGTGGTTCACACACATTAATCGTGCTGGAGCGGTTCAGGCCGAGAGGGTTAACTTGGTGAGCTAAATCCCAGTCCCGACTCCTGAATATTTACTTCTGTCTTAGGGGATTCCAGTCCCCACCCATTTACTTCAGCGGCAGTCCGAAAAGGTTTTCACACTACACCAAAACGTATTGGATCTGTGGCGCTCCACTTATGAAACCAGCGCGGCGCTCAGTAACAGAAATCGCGCTGAAATCACCGTTCTTATGTGTGAACAGAAGCCCTATCCCATAAGATTTTCATGGCGGCGCAAGAGTTATCCGGTATGGCGTGAACATTTCTTGAATTTCAAAAAACCTTACCTTTGTTTCTTGTTCATTATTGTTGTGTATGATGCCGTTATTGTTGTTATCAGGCTCGTCCGGTCTTCTTCGTGTAAATGGTAACTTCTTGAAGTTCTGGGAATATCGCCCATTTCTGGTGAAACAAAAAGCCGATTAGTTACACAACTCCACAGAAACGGGCAACCGTTGGCGCGATGAGCATCCTTGCTGAGAATAAATTCGTAGATGATGAATGAAAATCGTTGCTTAGCATTGGCAATTTTGCTAATCAATTATTCGGCGCCCCATTTAAAGGAATCCAAGACAGTCATGAATTCTGGATTCCACACCGTGGATTCCAGATTTCAAGGTACTGGATTCCAGTCTTTAGTCAGTGACACTTGGATTCTGGATTCAAATCTTTAGAAGGATTACGGATTCCTTGAGCTCTATTTTGGATTCCAAAGCCCAAGATCCCGGATTCCACGAGCAAATTTTCCCAGATTCTGGATTACACAAGCACAAATTTCTTGGATTCTGGAATCCGGCTTTCATTACATGAGACAAAATTATTTTGGAAGACGAGACTGACAAGATAATCCACCAAATTAATTTTACCACTTGCTGTCACTTTGACCTTTTAATATAAAGCTTAGAGTTGAGGTCTCATAATCCTGCGTAAGCCTGAAGCAAAACGAGCAGGTCAAATGACTTTTTTTCTCTGATTTCATAAACTTGCAAAAAGGGTGTGTACACAGATTGAAGTGTGTTTTGTTTTTTGAATACCTTGATTAGTTAACACTACCCAAGGGAATCACCGAGCAATTGCTCCAAAGAAAATCAATTACCTGACACTGAAACTGTGTTCTCGGCTTCCCAGCAAATTTTCTTTGACGAATTATTACAGGGTGCCGAATGCTGTAGTATAATAATTTGGGTAGTTGCTGTCGCTAAATGTTAAGTATTCTGTAGTTTATATAGTCAATTTTAGGCAAAGTAAAATGGTTTGAAGAAACTATGATTCAGGAGGTCGTTTGCTTACCACATCCTACGAGTATCATATAAATGAAGTCACGTGTACCCAGCTTACCTTTCTCCACTTTCGCTTGATTCGCTTGATTCCTTACTCCACCTTGACGGTTGTCTAAATGTTTGTACACTCCACTGATAAAGCCAAAGTCTTCTCTCACAGTAAACATGACCGTTTTCGCTGGCTAGTGCAAGAGGTGTTTTACCTTGAATGTCAATTTGATTACAAACAGCGCCTTCACTAAGCAACAACGATACACAGCCCACAAAACCTTGATAGGCCGCCACATGTAGTGCGTTCCGTCCAAATATGGTTTTACCGTTGATATCAGTGGCTCCTCGGTTAATAAGTTCAAGTATCAGTCCGAGGTAACCACGATGGCAAGCAATAAATAAAGCGAGCGTTGCGCGCCGGATCACCAACTTATTCCAAAGAGAAATGTTATATCCCTCAAATTTCTTCTCGTCCAAGAACTGAACTCCATTTTCAAAAACATCGTAGATATCCCCGCGCCAGCAGGCTTCAGACAGACCGATCCAGTTCTGTTCTATTTTTACTCTGACAATGCAGCCATGCTTGAGGTTATACGTTTTCAGAGCCTCCTTGTCTAACAGTTCAACATTCATGAAGAATAAACTAAAAATGTCCCCTGGAACACCCGCTTTAAGTTCTATCCTTGACTTAAGCTCACACACGAACATTTCGCGCGATAATCCTTTGACGGTAAAAACATCATCAGTCGGCAGAGCGACAAAAATCTGGAAATTATCTTGTACAACTGACATGCTGCTTTCCTAAAAAAAGAAGTTTCGACTGTCGCTAGAGCAATTTTCTCTTCCTTTGATTTCGTAATTGACCCGTCAAAAACACCAACACCTGCAATAAACAGTTTCGAGAGAAATATATTTAAACATCTTCAACTGATCATTTCTGTCCTCGCTATTCACAAAAGCGAAAAATGTAATTCACTGACTCTCCGTACCTTTTCCTTTTCAACTAAAGTATTCATCTGATGTCTCATACGGTTTTTGAGCAGCAAAAAAGCTTAATCTTTAATATGAAATCAAAAGGATACTTTATGAATTTTTTGGGCATATTATTGACACGTCTTTTGTTACATGACTCGTTCAATTTTCGAATCAGAAAAAGTGAAGTTGTGTTTAGATATGGTAATGAGCCTTTGTCAAGAAACGGGATTAGTTATGTATTGTACCATTCATATTGCCAATTCACAGTACAACTGAAACAAAAGGGCCATTAACACTAGGGCTAATATTGGAAAGCAGATCTATGTCCTGTTCCCTTCATATTCCCCGCAAGTTTTGAATAGATATACTGTGAAGAGGATAGCGGATATTTTTATTTCACACCAGGCTTTAAAAATCGGAAATTTATTCACAGATACTAAACTGATAAGCTATGCCAATCAAAAGTACTCTTGAGAAACATCTAGTGATTGTAACACTTAAGGTATATAAATCAGTCTTTTTACAACCAAAAAAGGTACTATCATTAATTTCTAATCAGTATCTTGAACTTTTTACCCACCATTCGGTTGAAAAAAATAATGACTCTAAAGTAATGCAGTCGACTCAAGGTTTGTAAACGTAACGCTCCTGTTTCACCAAGATAAAAATCATTAAAACTCGTGGATTTACTTTAGAGCCAGCTTAAGTCATTTCAATACGGCGTGGTCAACTTAAAACCTAGTCCGAGACTGACCTTTTTCATTCGTCATCACAGAAACACAACTCTCCCTCTGTCAATTATTGTTTAATGGGACAAAATTATGAAAGGCGTAAATACACGAGAAATCAGCGAGTTACTATATAAGGTTTTTTATTTTCTTAGAAAATCAAAAAGTACTTAACAGCTGTACCAGTATTAGCAAAAAAAAAGGTTGAAGGGGGTTCGTTCTTTCCCCTCCCCATCCCCCGTCATTCATTTTTTTTTTTTTTTTCGCTCTTGTCCCAGCTTTCTAGACGAACCTCGCGAGGAAACGCTTGCTACGCAGGCTAAAGACAACTGTGCATTTTTTGGTTGAATGACAGTTTTCATTGATTTATCTAAAGAATCTGTTAAATGGGCCAAAACAAAACTGTTAGACGTGATCTATTGTCGCAAGCGCTTCTTGCAGACAGACATCTGTGCAAGCAAATTCCATCGTCACTACGATAACAAAAATCTAAAAAATACTTTGTTCATTACATGCTATAAAAACAATCCGGTTTTCATAAAATCTTGCAAACATAATTGAGTAAAAAAAGATGAGGCTGGTTCAATCGATCGTTTTAAGTCTAGTTTTAATCCAAAGCATGATCCATACCACACTCATTTGTTTGGAAGCTCACTGACACAACGGCGGGGTACCGACTGGTATCTTACAGTAAAAGCGAAGTGACCTATGCCACGCTTTCGTGAGATTTATATCGTCATGTTTCATACCAGCACAAAGGGATCAACGGGTATTTCTGTCAGTACGTTTTCAACTACAAATCTAACTGTTTAAAATGCTGTTGGGCCAAACATTTAGCCCAAGCTGGCTCGTTAGATGAATGTCTGATTTCCGAAAGGGGGTTTCTCGATAATTTTGAATAATTCTTTGCATTTGAGTTGTTTCTCAAAAAGTTGAAAGCTGGAAGCATGCACCCTTTCAATACTGTCTTCACTGAAATCCCTTTTCTATTAAAGTACTCCGCATTGAAAACGTGGTGCTTTTGTTTCACATTATAGTAAATCATTCGCGGAATTTACTAGTAGCCATTAGTAGCAGAAAGACTCTGGAATTGGATACCAGTGTAACATAAAACTTGCTGATCAAGATACTCTTTTGGAATACTTAAAGAAAGGTCCTCTACTTGTAAGACTTACCTTTCTCTCAAAAAGCCCCAGACGAACTGAAGATTCCGTGCTAATCAGTTTACGCTATAATTGTTCTTGTACGGGTATAATATAAGATAATGAGAAATGTATAGTAAACAATATCTGTCTTTTGTGTATGAAATACAACACACTAATCAATCAAGTGTGACGTGACGAAATACATTGCCGTCACGAAAGTCATAATTAAAATATTTAGTTACGTCATAAAAAGTGTGTGACGTGACCTCACATTGACATCACACAAGTCATAATCTGGCAGTATGTCATAGGGTTTAGTGAAGGGTTAAACAGTGAACGTTTTCTGTTGCAAGAGAACCTACAAAGCTCGTGTTTATAGCGTGAACTCTGGCGGGTGTAGGGGAGCTTACTATTTTATTTTAATTATATTCACTACTGATTTATCTATTTATTTATTCTTTATCTGTTTGTGTTCTTTTTGTGTTTTTTTTTTGTGCGTGTGTGTTTTTTTTCCATTTGGGGAGGGATTATTGGAAATTGACGTTTACTTAAGAATGGAGTAGCAACATTTGTTTTTTTATTACTATTCGTAGACTCCCTAATAAAAACAGTGGATATTGAAATCACTTGGTGGGGCGTGAATGTCCAATCTCCACATACAAGTTAAAATGTGGAGGGTTTTTTTATTATATATTTTTTTATATTTCTTATCCCAAAAGCAAACTGGAACAATCGTCAGTTCTGCTGCTCGGCCAAAAAGTTCTTCTTTCCCATTGGCGACTCTCTTGGCCTTTAGTGGACGAAGACAATAACCATAAAAGCCAATGCCACACTTAATAGGTTTCTCTCATGCCGTTTTGGCGCTTCATTCGGTGATGCTTCTATAAAAAAAAAAGGAAAAAAGAAAAGAAACACATTAGATAAGTAATTGTGAACATACAGTCACACCTGGGGTGCTCACCATTTGACAGAAAATACTGGGCGCGAAAGGGAGTCACGCAAGAGTAGAGGTTAGGAGCAGGCGCTAGGAAATAGTGGGCGCAAGAATTTCGCGCGCCGGTTTTTTCTTTCGCCCAAATACTTCCAAGCGCCTGCTACGTAGCCTAACCTATCCGATATGTGACTCTCTACTTTATAGAGTTCGGCCTGCCTCAGCTTCCGCTCCGTTACAGAAACTAGCGCCGAAACTACCTTCCTTATGTGTGAGCATAAGTCCTACAGTGTGGTTTTGGAGCTGGCGCAAAAGCTATCCAGCATAGTATGAACATAGTCTAAACTTATCACTTTTTGCCGGTTTCTTCGCCTTCACCGTAGTCGTCGCTAAAGCTACCTAGTGTGACTATTAATGAACCTTTTGGTGTGCAAGTTGAACTTTTCTCCTTTGTTCATTTAACATTCTCTTTTTAGTTCCAAAACATTTGCATAGCTGCTAGCGGACAGCACAAAGAGAGAAAAACGTCCCACGTAGAGTTTGACTGCTAAAACTCAGGCAGTAAAAGAACAACAACAAAAAACACCAGATTAAGTCTCACCAGTTATATTGAGAAAATAATCCATTTGAATACCCTGAAAAAAAGGTTTACATGAGTAAACTGTTTAGAACAATTTCATTATCTGATGTAGCCGTAAAATGCATTAAACATTAAAGGGGTAATCAGAAATAATGTACCTCGAAAAGAGAGCTCCCAGTAGAATTGCAGTTACTGATGGCTAAAAACCAACATTTTTTTGTCAGGTAGTCACTAGTCTGTACTTGATACATTTGAGTTCCTGTGAATCAAACAATAATAAATCGAACAATAACTGACGGTCAAGAACACTCGTGCCATAAGAATCGTAGAGCTTGAAATGCACTGTGTAGGGGATTCCGGATTCCGGAATCGAGAATTTTTGTTTGTGGAATCCGGAATCTAGAATCCTGAGCTTTGGGATACGGAATAAAAGTCAAAGAGTCTGGAATTCCACTAACAATTAGAATCCAGAATCCAAGTTACACTAACTTGAAACCAGTACCTGGAATCGACAGGTACTTGGGACGATTGCAATGCACTCTGAATTTTACAATAACTGAGTGAATCCTCGCGCGTTGGTTTGTCGAGAGCTATGGTCTGTGAGAGTATAGACCATGAAAAAGACGTAACATGTCACGCAGTGTCCGTTTTTGTTTGTTTGTTTGTTTGTTTGTTTTTTGTATCTAGTTTATCGTAAAAAAAAATAAATGTTATTGTAAAAAACAAATCGACCACAATTTTCCATGGCCCACACTCTTATAGACTATAGAAATGACGCCATAAAATGTTCCAAACTTTGCAGTTAGACCTCTCGCCCGCGGCTCGTGGTTCCACTTGAGTTTTGAACATTTTATGACGTCATTTCTATGGTCTATAAGAATGTAGACCATAGAAAATTGTGATCGATTTGTTAAGTAGAAAACGGAAACGAGAACAAATACGATTGCCCGACAATGGCTGCAATAACAGTCCTTTCCACTTCAACCTGATTGTCAGTGACACCCGCGTAACCTTGCAAATTACTGTTAGGCCGTGACATTGGGTGGTATTAAACGCGCGATTTTATAAAGAGACTAGGGTACCCAGTACGTTATCATTCTTACAGCATTTCCAAACTATTTGATGGCTACTGACATTGATTAAGCCTATTTCTGACTGAATCAATAAAAAATGAAATAAATTGCGTTTTTGTTTGCTAGATCGATTACTCTTCCTCCTGAATTCAGGCTAGCATCAGAAGGCATCTGGCGCGTCGTATTTAAAAGTACGAAAATAACATGAAGAATTTAACGATTCCAGAATATATAGGGTTGTTTTCAACAAAGGACCATGCGGGAGTGGTCGATATTGTGGAATAATAATTAATACTGTTTTTTTAGAAAACGAGCTGATTTAATGGCGGATTTCCAATGTATCCCAATTACATTTAACTATTTTTTCTTTTGTTTGCTTTTCCTTTCCCTTTGGTTGCCTTTTCTTTTATAATAACTTTCTTACAAGCCAACCATCCTATAGAAAGTAAACCGGTAGGCCTACATTACCGTGGCATAAAATATTTGAACCATTTTCAGACACCACCACGCGACAGTCGCCTCGAGAGCTGTTTGTGGTCAAATTAAGAACTTGACTGTGGTGATCTTCCAGGATTCTGACCTTGTCTTGACATTCCTGTACGTAAATATAAAGCGTAGAACATCCAATCCTTCCTTCTGTGCGACAAGAAATAGCTTAACATAAATAAACTGATTTTTTTGTGCTAAAGAACCCCTGATTTTTGGCAGCACCTGAACTTTTCAGTGATTAATAACATTGTTGTTATTCTGGCCGATTCTTTGAAAACAAACCTAAGGAAATCATATTGCAACCACTTGAGTCAAAAAGAGCCAAAAACTACCATCAATACATGTGGACTTTCTTTTGCTATGTTCCTGCCAAGTTTCGTCTTATTCGGAATATTTCATAATCATCTATGTGTCTCTAATGAGCCATGTGGGAGGAAAAACACCCATTTCTGACCATCGTGATCAGCATCTCGTCGACATTTTTTCATCGTTTATGACTGTAAACCCTTTCTTAGTGGTGGGGGGGAGGGGATTTCTCTTTTTAATGCAATTGAATTAAATCCAATTCAACTGATTTAAGTCTTGGTAAATTCTTTACGGGTAGGAATTGACATGGACTAATTCCCGATAATGGAAACAACTCTGCTCTTTACTTCATAGTGATAAACATGCCCCAAAAATGAATTCAGTTAGACTCATCGTGTGGTCTCATAAAGTGGCTATATTAAAGATCATTAAGATTACTTCTTTCCACTTAAGGAAACATCAATAAAATTTTAAACATGCATAATGTACGGTCTTTTAATATAATAGGACATTTATATCCTTTAGACCATCAAATATAATTATTAATAATAATTGTCAAGTGAATATTTTAGAAAAGTGTAGAACAAACCACTTCAGGTCGCGGCCAGATTCTCCACCATTGGTCTTGAAAATAACTGAGCAACTTGTAACAACAGTTCTCCTAACAGAATAAATTGCAAATGTGTAATTAGGTCACGAGTTGCATTTTGCCTGCAATCATTTGGCACACGTAATAGTTCTTTGTCAAATGTAAAAATTTATGTGTTACTGTACAGTTTTGCTTTGTTTTATTTTGAATTTGAGGGCAAATTGCAATTTCCGAGTACAAGCCCCCGGGGGCTTGTACTTGGAGGGGAGATTTATCGCAGTTTTCTTGTGTGTTTGTGTGTGTGTGTGTGACGAGTTTGTAGGGCTTACGTAATTTGGGGCATAATTATGCAGTCTCAATGCCATAGAATGGTATAAAAGGCCACAAACGTTTACCTGTGCGATTATGACCGAGAAACGTTGTTTTCTAGCTGATTAAATTTGCTATGACAGTAGCTACTGTGTAGCAACCCACATTGCTATGCGAGTTCGTCTCTTAATTAAGCTTTCCGACAGACAGTACGCGATACTTTTTGTCACAGGAAAACGAATAAATAAGGCTGACAAATCTTAAAGTCTATTCTTCGCCAAAAGGTACTGTTTGACAGATTAATGAAGGTTCGGTAACAGCTGTTAAAAATAAAAGGAAGAAAGAAAGACAAGGAAATAATTAAAGTTGCAATTGATTTAAACTAGATCTTTACTCTATTTGTGCAGAATATTGTCCCGAAACTGTACGTAATGTCAATTATTTTGTCAATCATACCGCGATATAGAAATAACAACATAGCTGTTATGGGCCTTTGGTTGGCTACAAACTCTGTTTTAAATGGTTCAAAGATCTGTTGTGGATTCCCTATAAAACTATGTTATATAGCTTTAGATACAGACTCTAACTAAAGAAACAATTGACAGATGGACCGAGGGGGTGCGTGTAACAACTTAAAATCTTTAGCGATAAAACAGTTGTATATGACAGTTAATCGATAATTAAATAGATCACTTGCTTCACTACCTGCGGATAAGAGAGTTTGTACTGCACAACAGGTCCGCTTGCGTTTCCACAGAAGCTTGTTAAGAAAGCAAAATTCTTTCAACAAAAAAAAATAGGGATGTTTGGTTACACGACGGTTTCCCCGGCGTTTGAAAAGCAAAGCAAGCAACAGATTCTGAAGTCGTAAGACAACAGATTTAAGATGTTTTCAAATTAAGCGAATGAGTTATAAAGGACACTTACATAGCCATATAGCTTGAGATGCCCCTCACTTACAAAACTACTTGAAGCTTTTAGTGCTATCAGGGACAAGAAAACAACATGTTTCCATGCAAGAATCATGGTTTTGATTACTCCAGGATAGCTACAGGGAAAGCAGTCGAATCATGTTGCTTCTCAATTATGCACTTGAATGCTTCTTTGCTAATTTGTTGAACTTAGCTTGACTATATGCAAATTATTTAGACTGCATTACTTGCATGCCTTCCTGTGGTGCTTCTAGCTTAAGGCCAAGGTTTTTACAAATAGCTTTCGTCTGTTTTTCAGTTCCTCCCTGGTTCTAAGCCATTTTTGTAAGCCCTTAAAGGCTTGTTTATCGTGAACAGTTTCATTTTATCATAAATGGGATAGACCAAAAAAACATTTATCACATTCTATTTAAAATAACCCGCTTAGGTAGAGATCTGGAGGTCTAAGATAGTTAAGATGTAAACTTGCATTGACTTTACTTTAAACTTCCGTTAAATGGTGACCATAAGATTTTATCATCAGCCTCAAGAATTTCTAGATTTAATCAAACATGACTTTTAAAGGTCTTTGCAAACTTTCCAAAATAAGAAGCACTGAGATACAGTGTTTTCATTTGAGCCTTTTTTAGCTGATAAATATTTATTCAACCATTAAAAGCAAAAAACTGATTCAAAAGACAGGATTTAAAAGGTACGTCTAAAAACCCCAGTTAAGTACTGATATGTTCGAGTTTATTTGCATCATTTTTATGATATATGATGGAACCATGTGAAGCTTCTAATTTTATTTATTTGTCAGCTAATCTCAGAACCTCAAAAAATCTCTTAATAATAAATATTTTATGCTTAGTTCGTAAGTAAGTATAATATGCTTTTGAATATTTATCGTGATTTACATTCTGATAATGTGTTGGTTTAAGATTGCGGATTCCACAAGCAAAAATTTCCCGGATTCTACCTCACATGGGGCCAATGTTGGGAGAATTTGGTTCGTGTGGAGTTTAACTTTCGAGAATTCTCTCAACACTTCGAGTACAGTGTTTATAATGTTACGCTATGAAAACATACAAAAAATATATTCTCTTACGCTTTGATAAGGTAACTTAGGCAAAATGCTATAAACGAAGTTCAACTGGAGACCGCATCGGAACAAATTTTTATTTGCATGCAAATAACATGCATTAACATAAGAAAAGTTTTGCACTTTTTCTCTTTTTGAAAGCGAGGTCTTTGTACCTCGAAAGTCTTGAGTTTACCTCTTCTATGAAACGTCGCATCAGGAAATTTCAAGCCGTCGCCGTGCAGTGGTGCCCAAAAAAGTGTACCAAAAAGTGTCCTTACTACGAGCATTGCTGTCCTGTAGGCTTCTCCATTGTAAGTTAATTTTAGCCAAAAAATGGCGATTGAATGAATTTGTGGATTTTTTTAAATTTGGTACTCCTTGTCGGTCATTTTAGTGCCGTAATAAAAATACAAAACATTTCTCCAATTTGTGACGTGAAATCTTAGAAAACAATAGCATTCGAATTCTAGTTCGCAACTTAAGGTTATAGCCTAAAAGAATAAAATTAATATTTGAATCTGAATTTTTCACTGTTTGTTTCTAAAACAAGTTAGGGAACAAGACACGTTTATTGACCAAACGCGAAGTCAAGATGTCTGTATGATATTGGCCAAGTTCCCTTTCGCCAAGATAAACACGAGGTCCATTAAGAGTAAAAAAGGCCGTTCTGAACGAAAAAACAGGGTCAGTAGAGGATTTATATGACCCAAAAAAGTTTTCTTGAGTGATCATGAACAAGGGGAAGAATGGTGTCAGTATACCTAACGTATATATGACATCCCAGCTAATTAATATGAAAAATGCTACGAAACCAGTTTTTAAAATAAAACGTGTGTTGCTATTTACAGAGAAGCCAGTTTCTTATTACCAAATGGTTTTTTTGGATATTACTTCCTCTTGCTAATTACGTACAACAATTGCAACACCAGCTATACTACACATTACTACCTATATTACAAGGAAACGAAGCCTCCTTTCCCAAGATATTGAGTAGAACTCCCTTCTGCTTATCATAACGATCGCAACACCAGCTCTCGTACTAGGCCTACCAGCAGTTTGACTGCCGTTACAAGATAGAATATTGGAGTCTTGGTTGTAAAGTAAAATTAGGAGACAAAAAACGTAAACGAACGGCAGTTTATTTGCACGTACTTGCATTGCGGGCAGATGGAAGAACTAACCAAGAATTTTACGGAAAATGAAAAGAGGAACCTGACAAACACAAAATTGCATTGTTTTCCGGAGGCGGAATTCGCTGCTGAAGTTAACAACCTGCTCATCTTCATTGCAGTACTTAATATTTTTCTTTCCATTACTGCATTTCTGGGGAACACTCTTATCCTAGCCGCTCTACGCAAGGAAACCTCACTTCAACCAGCGTCCAAAATCCTGTATCGTAACCTAACGATAACTGATCTCTGTGTTGGTGTTATTGTGCAGCCCTTGATTGCGGCTTATTCGCTTTCCGAGGTGAACGAAACATGGATTATTTGCTATTACACAGGCCTGACAGCTTTTATTTCAGGTGTTATACTGTGCTTAGCATCTTTGATAACAGTGACTGCAATAAGCGTGGACAGACTTCTCGTGTTGTTGTTGGGGTTCAAATATAAAGAAGCTGTTACTCGAAAGAGAGCAAATATAATAGTAGTCGCTATATGGGTCTTATCCATTGTTGGGCTATTCAGCTACGCTTATCTTGCCATATCAGTATCTATCTGTCTATTTACGTTATTTTTTTCTTGCACAAAAATTTTCCTCGCTCTGCGTTGTTATCAAATTCATGTTCAGAGTCACGTTTCTGAAGGGCAACCGAGACAAGCAATGCCACTGAATATGGTTCGATACAGAAAAGGAGTGTACAGTGCATTATGGGTACTTGTTGCATTGATTATTTGTTATCTACCTCATTATATTGCCGAAGCTTTAACATGTCATGCAGGGATGACTTTATCACTTTACATTGCTTGGCAATTTACAACCATTTTAGTACTCCTAAATTCATCATTAAATCCCCCGCTGTACTGCTGGAAGATCAGCGAGATGAGGCAAGCTGTGAAAGAAACGCTCAGGCAACTTTTCTGTTAATCGATTAGCTCGTAATCTGTTATTGTTTAAATTACCAATGCCGTCAACAATTTTTATAGCTTTCTCCTAGCCAGATAGACAGATAAACTAAGACTTTAAAATTTTGTAGAATAAGATAACCAGCTTTCTTCTCGTGTAACTTTTGCTCGATGTTTGGCAAAGAAAAAAAAAACGTGAATAACGTTCTTCCTAAAGTTCAATTCTATTCGGGAGATGTCAAGAGTAACTCTAAATAGAAGACAAACACTCGCGGAAAACATACTTCAGAGAAAGGTTAAGGAAATTTTCATGCTAATGACTGAACATTTCCTTTGTCCACATAACAACAATCGCACTCGAACTCTTACAGGTCTTACCTTGAAAAGCTAGATTAGCATGCCTCATTAAGTCCCTATGTGAACCTCTTGAGCCTCTGGTTACAAATATTTAAAAAGAAGGTAGCGAAAGCACGATTCTCTTCCGCCTGTTTATTAATTCATTTTTAGTATAGAAATATCAAGGGGCTGGAACGGTATCAATAATCCAAACTGATTTTTGAGTATGCATTTTATATGCAACCTTTCATTATACAACGTTTACTTTAAAAACATACGGATAATATATTAGTGAGATATATTAAGGCTTGTTGTTATTGATTGAAATCTTTGGGAATTCATTGCTTGCATTATGCTCAGTATTTGTTTTTATTTGAAACTAATTCTAAGATTAAGCACGTTCCGAATTATAGTCACAGATACAAAGCTGAAGAAAAAAAAAACAAGCTTAAAAAAAATACAAAATAACTCAACTATGTATTTTATACATCATAGTCTCCCTTTGTCCCGTCACGCAATGCTAGAGACAAAAAACGGCTGGGAGGGTGACAACAATTTACTCTCTCCTTTTTTTAATCTTACAACTTTGAAGATCATGTGATATCCTAAACTTAGATACAATATATTATTTACAAATACACAATAAAGACAGATTTAAAAGAAAGGTTTCAGAAAGCATCTTTGGTTTAGTGAATTGTCACGGAATGGTACATATATTCGTTCCTGGTGTAATCACTTTTTTACTTCATGAGATCAATGCAAATAACTATTTTACATGAACAGGAAAACCTTAATTCAGTCTGCCCACCTCGGTAAGCAAATCGCTTTTTTCATTGGGCTCTTTGTCGGGGCAAATTATGACCTCGATTGTAATTCAGTTTGTTCGCCTAGTTGCTTCGTTCACCTCTTTAGAAAAAGTAGTGAACTACAACAGGAAGGTTATCTGCCAAAAACGATTCTGTTGCGTTCTTGATTGTTTGGGGCGCTTGGAAGCCGCTATTTGTCTCCTCGTGATAAGATTTCATCGATTGTGTTCGTGATCAAAATGCTCCACAGCTGATAACTGGTAGGGCTCATGGAACGACAGAGCTGCCAAAATGAGAGAACCTTGTCCAACTTTTCTGGGAAAAAAAAGTGTAATGATGAATTCCGGGGTGTCTATTTTTTGACAATATGTGAAAAAACTTTAAATGAATTCTCGTACTCGTAGTCGTTTTAGTCCTCGAATATAAAGGTCTCTAATAACGACCACACGCAAAATTAAGTGTCGCGCGAGACGTTCCATCGCACCACCGGTGGATTATGGTAAGTCGAGCAAGCGCGTCTTAATTATAACTATATTACGTAACAATTAATGGAAAAGCAATTCAGAATAATTTTCTTCGAGGAAAATGGTGGAAAAAGAGGATAAGATATGAAGTCTCATTGCATATTTCTTATCGCGTTTACGTTTGCATTCCTTGCGCAAGGTGAGTTTCTTCTCTGATGAATTGTTAGCTGAAGCTGAAAAGCGACAGGGTAACAAAACCATAAGTCGGTTTCGGAACCTAGCCTGATCTCGATTTCATAATTTCAAATAACGTCACCAGTCGAATATAATTTTTAGGCCTCCTTCTTTCGTATTATCTTTTGCGGCACTGCCAACAGTGAAAAAAATGTTCTTGCCCTTTTCCTTAAAGGACTTTTCCCATCGCAAATACAGTAAAACACCGCTTTGCAGACACGCGCCTCATACAGACATCTCATCATTACGGACAGTTTGCCTTGTACCAGGGCGAAGAAAGCCCTTACATTTTCTCTTAATTTAAACCGCTTAGTACTGACACCCCTTTAATACGGACACTATCTATGGCCCTCAGTGTCGTTTTTTTTTATTAACGGGGTTTGACTGAATTGGCAATTTGAACGCAGAAAACGTGCATATTCGAAAAGTGATGAGTATGATTAAATTGCCTCCCTTTCCCGTCTGAAGCTTTTTCCTTTACATTTCCGAGTCCCATAGACAAGTTCAATCCGTAAGTTTGTTTTGAGTCCAATGAAGAATTGCTGCGCTGGAAACGTTTAGGTGGAAACTGAAATCTTCTTAGTGGAAATAAAGTCTTCATCATTCGCGTTTGTGCGTTTGCAAAAGGTTGGGTTAGAAAACGTAAATAGGGTTTTTGTCTCCACTGATTCTGCTAAAACTTTTTAAACAATGCGTTTTCCTCACAGAACACCTGTTTTGGGCAGATTAACAGCTTCTGATGGTTTTTTCGAAGAAAGGTTGCTGTACTTCTAGGGCGTTCCGTTGTAATAAACTAACAACAGCTCAAACCGTCTCTGTGTGAAAAAAATTCTCTCGTATTATCAGGGCCGCTTGACGCTTGAGGTTGTTATGTCAAGATGACTACTTGCACTTCAACCTTTTTGATACATTTCTTTGCCGAATTCTCCTTTCAACGACAACGTGAATTTTTCCTCGCCAAACGTTTAAGAACATTTCCACACGACACAGACGTGAAGCGTCCTAATTCGACCTTGTTTTGCGGGAAGAAAAATAACGAAAAATGACGAAGAAAAAGTAAACAACGAATTGTTAACCAGGGAATACCGCCACTTCCTTTCCCTCCTAACCGCGGCTAAGGAACAATGGAGTTAAGCAACTTCAACGACGACAGGAGCGATAACGTCGCTAAAAAGATTATTATTACAGTTTTTTAATGTTTTTTTTTTAACTTTATTGCGCTTAGGTAGCCTCGCCCAATTAATCAAATGTAGGCAAGTTTTCCTTTGGTTTAATTCTTAAAAGGACCCATAATTTTGTATCTGCTATTTAAATCGCCTTCTGTACTATATAACGTTTGTAGAGATACAATATAAATCATATCCCGTAATTTCGGCTTACCGTAAATCCTCTATTAAACCCCGGGGTGGAGGAGTATTTCAAGCCCATTTGAGGGAAGGCTTAATAGAGCCGGGGGTGGGAGTTTGAGATGAGGGCATATTTAATTTAGAAAGACCTAGGTATCAGTCTCCAAAAAGAACTAGAAAACAAAGTGGAAAAGCTTAAGTACAAGGAGGTTGGAGGTCATGCAGCCGAGGATCAGAATCAAATCCAAACTTCCAGCTGGTAAATAATTCAACCCGGATCAGTCCACACGAATTCGAAGTTTTACAGTCATGAATGATTAGTGCAGTCTAGGGGGGAAAGGAGGCTTATTTGAGAGGGGAGAGGGGAGCTTTACGGTAGTTTTATTTCGAAATAACTAGCTCTATGCTTACTTTTTTTATTTCTAGGTGATTCCAAGACATATGGTTTTAAAAAGGATGAAGACGACTTTGGTGCGTTGCCTTTAGAGTCGGGAGGGACCGATGGCAATGTTATTAGCGGACTAGTCCAGGGAAAATCCCCTTATTTCCCCCGGAGGGGCCGAGAAAAGTCTCAACCAAACACCAAAGATGGAGATATCTCAAATAAAATGAAGATTATCTCCAAGATCATCGGTGCGGGAAAGTCTCCTTTCGCTAAAATGGTTCAGTTATTGAATTCTCTGCCAGTTGCTTCAGGTAATCCTGGACACACTAGGACCAAAATGAGCACTCGAGAAAAAAAGGCTGAGAAGGTGGACAGGCCAGATGATGAGGATTTTCAACAAGAGCCACTGGCAGATGTCTTTCTCACACCCCTTGAAGGGAAGAGTGTACATTTGCTTGAAAAGGAACCCGGGTTTGCTTATGGCGAGACAAAATTACTTTCCCCAGAATCGGATGTTTCTTCAAATCGGAAACTAAATGTCAAAGGAGTTCCAATGGGTAAACATAAATTGGACCTTAACAATTTTGGCTCTGGAGAGTCTCAGGAATACGATGAAGATGATGGACAGCTGTCTGTAGGTGACACCTCCACGGGTGTAATTGGACTCGAGGACGAGACAAACAGCGATTCCGTGGAAAGGGTCTTTTCGGGGGAAGAACAATTTGCATCTGCACACGTAAGTAGATTTAAACGCTAAGATCCTGTCGGAGCAACAGAAAGGTGATTAATACCGATTTCTTAAGTAGGTGGAATATGGTCCTCTGGGTGAGTGTACGCCTGAACGAATAGATCTTTTTTTGACTATGATTGACGTTTTCACAAACTGTGTGGTCATCTTATTTTAGAGTCAAAGTGAATTGTACCACGTCAGTTGATGATAGCCCCCTTATATTCAGTCATTCACATGATAGTCATGTTAAATTTGATTAACAAAGCTATTCTTAGTCTTATTTCATTTTTTTCCAATAAGCAGTCTTTATCCATCGATTTACAGAAAGAGAATGATTATCCAAGACGAAAAAGAGCTGCACCAGAATACGAAAGCGCTCATCAAGCGAAAACCAAGAAAAACAGGAATAAATCCTTCACACTGCCAATTTCTGGTGGCCTCCGCTGGAAAGGTTTATCCATGGCTCATGTCCGAAGTCGTGATGGTGTGGATGTAAGGGAAAGGCGGGCTACACGCGAACAAGGAAAAGAGGATGGTGATGGTGTGGCGAGAACTCTAACCGTTGTTTTCATCCTTGGAGGAACAATGTTTGTTCTTTTGCTGGGTATCATTCTGTTATTCGCAATTTGGTAAGTTTCTAGAAAAAAATACTGAATTTTTACTGTATACCAAGAAAAAAGGCCGCTAGGGTAAATGTATTGAACTCGATGGTAACTGTTGCCTCTGTTCAGTATCTATAACAATTTGATGATGAGCAAAAAAAGCTTCATCAACCTCCAATATATAAAAATGGTGACGGCATCATCTATAATGCAATTGAAATCAATTTTATTAGGAATTATTTGATGGCTATTGTAGTATGTCTCCTTAAGTGTGGATTTCCATTGTCGCGTAATTTCGCTTAATTTAATTTTAGGCCCATAAATAAAAGCTTAAGGCAAAGTATGAAATTTAATTTGGACCTCGCTCAACTTTCACGTTTAGGCGTGACACTGTAACATTTCAGAGTTGTGCAGTGTTAGCGCCTTCTGTAAGTGACTACTCTGACTAATTAATTAACAAAGGCTGTTATTTCGTATGCTCACGATCAGGCTGGCACATTCATGATCATCGTCGTTGAAGAGGATAACGTTTTCCCCGAACAGACTTATGACAGCTTTGTAACCAACTGCTAACTTATTCTAATTATAAGCGGTAACTTTGGTTATTTTTCTAAAGAAAATTTTCATTTTCGTTTTTGGTCATTGTTACTTTTTCATAAAGGTAAAATTGTTACCTTTAAACGATGAAATATTGTCTCATCTTGAGGATTATGATTTAAGATAGGTGTAAGAATCTCGGGGACACTCCTTATGAGACTATTTTAGGTATCCACATGAGATTTTCGTCTTGCAGGCCAGTACGAAAATATTTCCAATATTTATTAAGTCGTACGGAGAAGCAGGACGTGGAGACTGGAGGGTGCGGAAATGAATTGACAAGTATCAGGATTGATAGAAGCTATCCTTCTGAAAGGGCTTCCGACAGTGCTTCAATCCCTCAGTGGCCCAAATATGGACAACCCGCAGAGCAGTTTTATCAAACTCCAGGTTGCATTTTTGCAACCCTTACATTCTAACGTACTTTCAGTGCAGATTATCACGAATTTATTTCACGTTTAAATGGTTCTTTTGAGGTGCCCTCGCGGTAGGTTTATTAACGTAGCATGTACAATGGCCTGATTTTAAATGTTATTTTTCTACCCATAGGTGATCAGTCCAGTGGAATTCCAATGGATACCCAAGCAAAGAAATACCTTGATCCGAGCCAGAGGAGGTTGCGGGAAAGTATTATTGCTGAAGATAAGATGAGAGACAGTCGTAATGCCGAAAGAAGAAAGATCATTCAAAGACAAACTTCTGAAAAGAGGGAATCTCTTGTTGCTAACCTGTTGGTTGCAAAATCAGTCATCGATGACTGCGCAAAAAACAAGGAGTTTGAGAAGAAGGCTTCGGAGCGACGTCGCAAGATTAAGGAGTCAAGCTCGTTGCCTGCGACAACGAGCGGTCAGCGTAAAAGACGAAAATCTTTTGTGGAAGAGGTGCAATCCGCCTGTTCGGCAATAACACCAAACTGGGATGAAAATGAAAAGATGGAACAATCGAAGGATAATCGCCGCAGGATCAAGAATAGAATGGATAAATCACGAAGGTCGTCTCTTTTGGATGAAATTCAAGTCGCGAAGGACGTGATTGTTGGTGACGAGAAGGAGCATTAGCTTTGTTCTTTCATGTGTGTCTATCTGTTAAAGAGGTAATTTCAATGTCAAGGGTGCATTTACCATATTGGAGGTCGAAAGTTTTTGAAGAGCCCAAAACAGGTGCGACTGAACCAGGGTTCTCTCCTACTATTAGGATAGAATCCTGGGAACGAGGCTGTCACTTAGCGCGGGTCCAGTTCTCCGCAAATAGATTGCCGCTACCTAGCGCGCAAAACGTTCTTTCCACGTGCAATTTAAGGTGACGTCAACATCTTAGGGATATATTCCCGGATAATCATAAGCCAACCAAATACAGCGCATGCTTCCGTCTTAAGAATAGGACCCGTCACCAATTCCGACCTGATTTTTTTTCTCTAACATTAGTTTTTGTTTACTTAGGTTTAGTGATGACACCTCAAGTTTGGAAAACACTGAATACCTTGATTATCAAGACATATACGTGAATTATTATTTTCCTCCATCTTCACCATTATCACTGTAACCTCTTTTGCCTGTATGAACTTTTTCTGCACTTATAATTCCTTTCTAAAATCTTGTCCAAACGTTTTCACAGATAAGTGCAAATATATTTATGTTGTCGTTGTCTTCTGTTTTATTTTTGCGTTGATACACAATGTCTCATGTTTATCTATTTCCTTTATACGTAATTTAAATATTTGAACCCTCTATAAGCTTTATATCATAGAAGGAAATTGGAAAGGCGTAGAAGCTATCTCTCCCAAAAAGTGCAAGATCAGGACGGATCTAAACGTCAGTCATTCTCCGGATATCTTGTTACGTTAATTAGGTTTAAAAAGCTGCAAAAAAAAAACAAGTACAATACTAAACCATCTACAAACTCCAATTGTCAGATAACGTTAACATAGAGTGGGTGGCTCAAAGTACCTTATCAAACTCATCAACAATTTCCAAAAAATCAAAAAAAGACGGAAAGTCTGAGGTGGTTAAGAGTGTAACTTCCTTTTATTACCTCCTAAATCTCTATCGAACTGTGGCTTTTAATTATCATATATTCTATTTAAAACATACGTCCAACCTGTCCATCAGGCCCGACCGAAATTCCCTTGTTCACACACTTCTATCACAATGTTAATCAGATCGCTTGGCATGTTGTACTTTTTTACTACTATCACAAAATAATTTTAAGCTTTTTTTTTTACAGAACTCATCATAATTATTATAAACTATATACCGCCCATATGTCAAGCACTGACTGTGAAAGAGAACGTTAATTCATGAACTTGATTATAACTTTCCCATCACCTTTGTTAACAGCCGATATGTTCAGCTGTTCTGTACCGTTGTTATATGATCCCCCTCCCCCTGCAGTGCCTTTTGTTAGATTTCCGAGAACTCCCCCACCAGAATATCCACCCCCACCGCCTCCAAGTACCGTGGCATAACCGCCTCCACCGAATCCTCCCCTGGCTGACGGACCTATCCCACCGGTTCCCCCGTTTATAAAACTCTGGGCGGCTATTAAAATTCCTGTACCACCCTTTGCCCCGTCTCCATTTAACCCTGCTCCTCCTCCAGACTTTAGACTTAAATCAATGCTCCCTGTGTCAGCATTACAAACTTGTCCTCCAGCGCCCTCCCTTCCCCCACACTGGGTCCCATCCCCTGTTGCCTGACCCGGATCTCCATTCGTAAACTGATCACGTGCAGTTCCTCCTCCCCCTCCCCCACCGGCAATTATTAAGGGAGTGCTATGTAACAGCGTGACAAAACTTCCACCACCACCTCCCCCTGGCGAATCGCCTGCACTTGAAGAATTTCCACCCTCTTGTCCTACCAGGATTTTAAGTATCGTTCTTTCCTTAAGTTGGAATGTTCCTCTGATCTTCGCTCCCAAGCCACCAAGTCTCTGCCGATCGGACTGAATTTGACGGGGGCTGTCTCCCCCAGAGGCACCCAGAGCTTCAATGACGTAACTTCCGGTTGTGGGAACGGACCAAATTTGGATTCCTCTGTATAAAATGACATTACCTTCCAGTGATGTTCCGACATAACCGGAAACACTTCTTGGTCCAGTTTCTTCCCTTGCATCGAGGGTGGTGAATACATAACTAGGGCCTGGAAACAAAAGACAGAAAGCTAATCCCATGTTAACACGGCTTTAAGTTTGAACCTGTGCGTAATATTAAATACGTTTTTATTGTGACGTAGTTTTTGAACCAGTCAAAACTATGACAGGATTCTTTAATCTGATTGGCTATCAGCAGCTTAAGTTTGAACATTAATAGGAACTGAGCAGAATATAGCAGTGTAATAGAACAGTAGACACCATTGCACGCGTTGTAATAGAACCAAAGGCATTTCAATGGGTTCTTGTAGTTTGCTTCCAGCAAAAAATCTCGCCTGGTGATGTCGTGTTTAAATTAAGCAAAATTTATAATTATTATAATTGTTATCTTAATAATACTAATCATACTCTTTCATAATTATAACTTTATAATCATACTCGGTGGTGATTAATTAAGTCAGACTTTCGTCACGTGGTGCAATTTAGTTTAACAATCAAAGGATTACAGGCCGATTTGGACTCCACTCAGTCCTGTTACGATTATTAATAAAAAAAGATTTACAACGGGTATGTTTGATCAGCTTTCCGAAAACTGACGCGTATTTATTTTTTTAAAATAAAGTTTATTGACTGTTCATAATTAATAACCACGCACGCAATAAGTGTCTCACCTTGTTCTTCAACAGTTGAAGCCGATTCTTTTCCCTGCAAGAACAACAGGGTAGACTTGTTCTCGATCAAAAGATTCAGTTTGCAAATAATTAAGACGGGGCCACCACAAAATTATATATGTCTCAGTTTGAATCTCAGGACTCAGTTCTGGCGCTTCATATAATTGTTTATTTAGCCCACTAATATTGTTTATTTAGGCCACTAAAATAATTATAGAGACTTTCCGATACGTCGACGCGATGGCAAAGAGAACGTCAAAAAATCACTAGGTTTTGAAGGTAAAACAACTTTGCACGTGCATCGCACTATTTGTACCTTTCTTTGCCGTTTTTGCAGGACTACTACGTGAAATTGCCTAATTTTACATGTTATGGAGGACTCAAACAAGCGACGACGAAATTTTATTTCTCTTTTTAAACATGGATAGGCATCCTAGAAATAGACCTCGACACGGTTTTTGACGCCGTCTGAAAGAGTAGGCAAACTGTGAGAAATTACAGTGTTTGTATGGGAAGCTAAGGCAGAATAATTTCAGTAAAACGGCTGTTCTGAAAAAAAATATGACTTGTAAACTAAAGCTACAAAACAAAGGATTGTACCAAAAAAATTTGGGGGGGGGGGGGGGGAGCGGTGGGTTACCGGTGCTTAATCTTCTCCAGAGGCTTGCTTTAGATTTTACTGATATATTTGTTTGTAATTTTCCGTCGGACTTTCATACAGACAAATGTAAAGAAAATTTTTAAAAGTGGTTTTAGGTCTTCTAGCGCATGTAACGCCCTCTATTTTTTTCAGTAGATTCCTTAGGAGTGAAGCTTTAGTTTACAATTAATATTTTTTTCAGAACAGCTATTCTACGGAAATAATTCGACATTAGATTCTCAAACAAACACTGTAATTTCTCACGCGTTTGCCCACTCGTCAAGATGGCGTCGAAAACCGCGACAAGGTCTATTGAACTCCCGGGGGGATTTGCCTATTTTTAATAAATTAAGTGGGCAGGAATGATCGCAGTAAAGACTGGAAGAACGCAAATACACTTTTAAGCAACGTTTTCGCTACCGTCGCGTCGCCGGATCGTACAGTCCCTAAATATTTTATGAGGCGCTTTCTGATCATTCATATTATTATACATTGTACTCACTATCTGTCTTCTCATTGACTAAGACCCTACAGGTAATTATGGAAATCAACGCAACGGACAGATTAGTTAGTTATCTGCTAGCAGATAACTCACTAATCTGTAGGTTGCGCGTGCAATGCATGATTTCCAATAACAATATCAATTCAGGTTCATTGCGACGGTGTGTTTGTCGTTACTTTCTTCAAAACAATGTATAATAAAATAAATATTAGATTCGGTTTTTGTGATATCGTAAATAATCAAGGTCCCGGTAAGTGTTATCAGCCGAAGCGAAGGCCAAGGTTGATAACACTTACCTCGACTTTATTATTCCGAATATGAAGAAAAAACCTCATACAATAAATGTTTATTAGTTGTGAATGGGTCATTCAGAAACAAAAACGTGATCACCTTCCAACAACGCAGGAACCCTGGCTGTGTACCACCAGAAATTCTCCACATTTTAAATTTTGCAAGTGCCACAATTCTTTGTTGAAACCCTAGACTGAATATGACCTCGTAAAAAAGAATCGGATTCCTAAGCGGAGTCCGGCATAAGCACTAAGGAAAAGAACTCGCAAGAATCTTTCCCTGTTTGTTCTACTCCGTTTATGATTCCTTCGTTTACGATACTTTAAATTTTAAACTAGTTTGTCGGTGTCGCAAGCTTCAGCGGAATGGACTATTCACAATTAACAACCAGGGTTTATTTTCCGCGTACATAGTTAATTCTTTCGCTTCTCTTTGCGACTCCGATGATCGTCAACGTCGAAGTCATAAGCGGCGTCGTTTGTTTAAATTTCACAAATCATAACTGTCTCTGGGCTTCTGATTACGGCACTCTGTCTCCGACTTTACTGTGAGTAAAACCAGACTTAAAACAGTGGAAACAGGCCAAATGAACGCCCTTAATCCCCCATTCTACCAAAACAGGAAGTAAATTACACCGTCAGGTACCTGCAGGATGTAAATGGATTCTAGCAGAGTATAAGTTTGTAATCGTAATTATCAAACTCTCTTCTCTTTTACTTAAGTTACTATCACCTGTAAAGAGATATTCACCTTCAAAATCATCGAAAAAGTCGCTCCGGGCTGATCAATAAGATCGACGTCTTCGATAGGGGTGTCATTGTGCTTGTTAAGTTCGCAAAATCCCTTTTCCTCGTTCCCTTCAGAATACTTATTGAAGTTTGTAGACGTACACCACGAATTTTGTAGGCAAGAATAGCTACATGAAAAAAAGCTGAAAGAGTCAAATTTCTCGACAGCATAGCCAACCAGCTCCTTGTTTTCTCGGGTTATGAAGTATGCTGATCGAGGGTTTTCCGCAACAGCTTTCAAGACAGTTACATCAGCTAAAATCCCTTGTAAAAGTGTGACTGAGCTGAAGAACCAAATCATATTAACTCCCTTTCCGTAACTGTTTATACACTTAGTAATTCTTCAGAGCTGAAAACAAGACAAGCCGTTACAAAATTGCCGGAAGCCAAAACTTGGAAATTGTTATATCTTCATAACTGGATGAGAGTTGAGGCTGTTAATTACAAAGCAAACTCACCGTTTGCACAAGAAAATTTAAAACGATTTCCTATTCACCATTAAGATTTGTGTGTTGTATACGAAAGATGTTCTTCTACTGAATCACCTGCATAATTACTTCCAGTTTAAGAGAGCAAACGAATTATTACTTATTGGTATACCTTGCAGTTTACGGGACATTTCCTTTTTAACAATTTACTTCATTATGCCTTCGAATATCTTCCAATTTACCTGTCATTCCCACTTTATGAATTTACTTTAACTGACGAGTGTCATTTTGAATTGCGTAGATAGAGGTCAATTTGTAAACACATCAAACCTTTATCTGGCTATAATGTGTTCCTTCCACCGACTCGAGACAACCTGCGCGAACGGAAATTATGTTATAGTTATTGCATGTGCAGAGAAAACAAAACAACTACCAATCCGCAGCAGAACTGTGATCTTCGAAATTTAACAACTGACAACTTTTTACAAAAGAAAGCGTGCTGTTTTGTATTTGACTGCCTTTTCTATTATATATAAGAAATAGTTTTCAACGATTGCATCATAACGTTTTAAATAATGGAAACATTGGGAAAACAGCGAAACTGCCAAACACCAAACTGTATTTTGTGCGCCGTGCAGTTTTTATTTTTATGAGCCTGGATTTTTAATTAATTGCCTTAAAGTTTAATTAAGAAACATTAATTCTAGAGTTTTATTTAGGCAAGCCTTGGACGATTCAGATTACTTGTAATTTCTACCGTAGTTTTATAAGGCTTTTAGCTTAGTGCGTGTTTGTTTTTTTGAATATGTATTTTATTTCATAATATTTTAGTAATTCTTATTTATTAGTTTTTATTCTTAGTCAGCAGGAAACCGTTGAAAACAATACTTTCTACTGAAGGGTAATCCTGGATAGATATTCTATTATTATTATCATTATTATAATTATTATAATTATTATTATTATTATTATTATTATTATTATTATTATTATTATTGCATAATAATATTTAGCGGTTAGGAGACAACTCTGTGGCTGATGCCGTTATGAATATGAACGGGATAAAATAAAGTGGTCGCTCTAGTGGAATAATAATAATAATAATAATAATAATAATAATAATAATAACAATCCGCCTAGAAACCTCTTCACAATAACGCTAAATACGAAAGCAGACGAAGTCAAAATGATGTACTCATTGCATAGATGTACCTATCTGATATGCGACTCTCCAGATCAGCGTAGCGCATGCAGCTTCGTCCGTCAAAGAAATTGCGCCGAAATCACCCCTCCGGATTAGTTATGTGTGAACAAAAGCCTGGCTGGTATGGTTTTCCTGCTGGCGCACTGAATGTTATCCGGTATAGATCGGTATAGTTTGATCATAGCCTAGTGTGCATGATTTCCTAGCTAAGCACCTTTTCTTGTTTCGTCAACGGTCAAACCGCAGTGGGTCAGAGATATTTCATCACTTCCAAAAAAACTGTTTTTATCAGTAAATGTTTTTACAACAACGGAGAAGCTGCTGGGCTTAAATTGTAGTGTCAAGCCTTTCTTCATTTTTTTGTGTTTGGGCCAAATCATCAGTGTAGCGTCGAACCTTTCCGGCTTCATTCTTTTGCGTTGGGCAAGCAATCTCTTAGCATTAGCGATCGATCTAACAAATTTTTCTTATGGTCCTAAGAGGTTAGCAAAATGCCGTGTACGGAAATGCAGCTATTCTTTTCAGGCCTAAATAATGTTACAAGGTTATTTTCTCCGAGAGGAACGGTTTTATCATTATGATTTGGAAAGTTTATCATACGCTGCCGCCTCAAACCAGCCTCTTTTACACTGTTCGTGAAATCTGACAACAGTGCCGGCGGATCCAGACTTTGAGATAAGGAAGGGGGAGGGGGGGGGGATTGGGGGGCGGTCATTTAGACCCTTTGATAAGGGAGGGGCCCGGTCTCCTCAGTTTCGTCCAAAATTAAGGGGGGGCATTGCATCCGGGAAAAACGTAGCCTCCCGCGCAGTGGGGCGGATCTAGGGGGGGAGTGCAGGGGGTGCGCACCCCCCCCTGCGGTTTTCTAATACAACTGGTATTCTGCAAAAAAAAAACTATGTGGTTTATTGGTGTTGAAGTAGAGCAAGAGACGAGTGCACCCCCTCCTGAAAAAAATCCTGGATCCGCCCCTGTTATTAACAGTCAAAGATCGCGCTGCTGTTGCCACTCGGCAACTTCTGTTGACATGTCTTTGAGATCTTTCCCTGCCAAACTTTACAATTTGATGGATTTTATATAATTATACAGAATCAATTGCACCCCACAATGTTTAACAGAGGAGCGAGCAGTTTTGATGGAGTAGAGAAGAAAGCTTTCCGACTGCGCGACTTCGCCTCAGAAACGTATTCATTCTTGAATGGTTCTGCATCATATAGAGCCCATCAAGGTGTCAATTCATTAAAAAACTTGTGAAAAACCAACTTTGTCGAGCGGCAGCCGTAAGAGCGACCTGCACTGTAATCTTATGTTAATTTATTTTCGGTACTAAAATAAGTTCGTTCTATGATTCGGTCTTTACAAATAGTTGTAGCCCGTGTAGCACTCCAAAAATGGAATTTTTACTTTTGATGAATCTGACCCTGATTTAATGTTTTCAACTCCTAGCTCTGAGTACTATTCCATAACTAATGCTAGTAGCCTTTAAGCTGATACAGATAACGATTCCATCTTTCTCTTTCGTTGTGGTATTAGAAGTCTACCAAAAAACGTCGAACTCTTACATGACCTTTTATATTGCTTTGATAATATACCTCATGTAATTGCTGTAATTGAAACTAGAATTAATTGTACCGAATTGTAAGTTATCAGCAAACATAGATTTTCCTAACTGCAAATTTTACAGTACCGATTCTAAACCATTGGCTGGTGGTGTTGGTATCTACATCTCATCCTCCATAAATGCAATTCATAGGTCAGATTTAAGCTTTAATTCTGTTGAGGCAGAATCCTGCTGGATTGAAATCTTACAGGAACACAAACCTAGTATAATTGTGAGATGTACTCACTCCTCGTCTAATATTGATAATTTTTTTTTCTCAGCTAGAAAACCTCGTCAGTCCCTTAAACTAATCCAAGCATCAAGTCTTTATCCTAGGGGACATGAATGAATAAGTAGGTACACATTCCAAAACTGAAGACAACCTTGATATGCTATACAGTAGTAACCTCCTCCCAGTCATAACAAAACCTACTAGGATCACAAGCCATACCGACACTGTTATTGATAATTTTACACAAACGCTTCTACTGAGCAAATCATACCTGGTATTGTAACCACGGACATATCAGACCACCTGCCCACCTTCTGTTTCATTAGAAGACAGATAGCAGGGCTAAAACCAAAGAGATCTTTCAGGGACTATTCAAATTTTGACTCTGAGACCTATCTGAATGACATAAAATCAGCTGACTGGAGTAGCATCCTGAATGACCCAACTGACATCTACACTAACGCCAGCAGCTTTGTCGAAAAACTTAAAGTGTTTCAAAACTACCTCGTAAAGGTGTCTGATATCCACGCTCACACAATACCAGCTGTGCCTCAAATCTTAACTTTCATGTACCACGTGTAAGGTCAAATTACGGCGAACACACATTTAAGGCACCCATAACCAAAACTTGGGAAGAGATTCCTACTAAGATAAAAACACTTAGCTACCATAAGTTCAAAAAAGAATACAAGCGAATTCTAGTTAACTCTCAAAGGTAACAATGTAATATGACTGTTTCACATAAAATGACTACTGACATAATCGTCCATAGTTACCATGGCACCAAGCGCACATTAATTATGTATTTCCACTCATAATATAGCGGTGGTTAGCTCGAAAGCTAAGCTCCTCTAACCACCGTACACTTCTACCCAAGCCATTAATTTTCTTTTTTCCTTCTTCTTTCCCTTTATTAGTGTATTCCTACCTTACTATATCTAGCCGAATTTTTGAAAACATACCTCAAAACGGGCCAGAATATTCGTACAGGAATCTGGCGATAGCCAGGTTTCTGGTCACTGCGGTGAGAAAAAACATAGGGGGCTCGCTGTCCTGGTTGGTCTCATTGTCAAACTCAGTCCCTGAGCTAACTCGCCATGGGTTGGAAAGGGGCCTCCATGTCAATCCCTAGGGGGGGAGGGTGCTGCAAAAGCGTGGTACCTTGCGTTAGTCTTGCTCTGGGAGAGTCAGTGCACTGGCCATGTCTGCCTTTAGTTTGTCATGTCAAATTCTTGTAATGTTTGAGGCCCATTGGCCAATGAAGGTATTCCCCTCAAGCACATGATAGGCTGGGGGGTGGAGGAAGTCAGAGGAGGGGGGGGGGGTGATTTAACCTTGAATTCTCTGCTTAGAACTTGGTTAAGTCTCAAGCATCCTCCGTCATTTAGCGCCTTTAAGCAGCTATAGTGTATGGCCAAGTCCAGAGTGTTTTTTTGATGGACTTGAATGTTTCTTTTGCTAATCAGGAACCAAGAAGACAGTCACCTTAAGAGAACCATGGGTAAGAGCTGAGTTTCTTGGCGATATTTTCTTTAGTTGAGTCAGTTTAAGGTGTGTGGGCTCCAGGAGTCCGATGGTACGGTTTTCATAAATCCGGCTAGATATATAATGTAAATATTTTATAAGAGTGTCAATAAAATTTGAATTGAATTGAATTGATTGAAACTTTTAAACAGTTCAATCTTCAAAGAGAAAAGAAACGTAACAATCACCATCTTCGCAGCCTCCTTTTTAGTTTAGATTAAAGTAAGACAAGCTTAACTAAAGAAAAAGTCACTCTTTTTCGGTAAAGGAAACGTAACCATCACCACCTTCACAGCCTCCTTTTATCACTTCCCATACGCTGTCGGCCTTATATGACCCACCTCCCCCTGCCACCTTGTCAGGTGCTACTCCACCCCCTGAATATCCACCTCCTCCCCCAGGGAAGGTACCACAAGCTCCTCCTCCACCAAACCCACCATCACAATTCGTAGCACCTTCTCCACCTTGACCCAAAGAAATTCCCCCTTTACTGCAATGCAATGCCCCGCAAAGCTTTCCTCTTTCAATGCAGCCCCCGTTATCAAGATAACCAGCCCCAGCCCCAGAGTCTGGTATATAGGTTGCATCTCGGCAAACCTTACCACCATCCCCGTTAGTGCCTCTCGTGTCATCTGAACCACTGCCATCCGGTGAATCATTCCCAGGTAGACCATCCTTTTTTCCTCCACCACCTCCTCCACCAGCCGCAATAATTATATTAAATTTACTCGGCGAACGATAAAGAAACGTTCCACCACCTCCACTTCCGAGGTGACTTCTATCCTGAGTTGATCCCTTTTGTCCCACCAGTATGGCTAACTTCTCTCCCTCTGACAGTGTTATTACGCCTCTGACTTTTGCTCCTTTGCCTCCTTTCTTGACCAAAATTCCGTCCCCTCCTGATGCTCCGCAAGCTTCTACATCGTACTTTCCTGTGATTGGCACCTGCCACTCCTGGACACCGTTCGTGACTTGTACCTCCTGGAGTGGAGTGCCTTTATATCCTTCAGCACTAACTGGACCATTTTTTCCTGTGGCCCCCAGCGTCGTGAAGTTGTACCACCCTAGTTATGAACCAAAACTGTCAAAACTTGGATTACTGTGCTTTTCAAAAAAACGCGAACTCTGAAATTTAAAAGCCGCCTTCACAACTGCGTTTTTCGCTGCCGTCAATCATAGTTTTCACCACAAACAACGAACCTTGAAACACTGAAACACACAAAACGGATCGAAATCCACCAAAAACAAATCACAAACCATGACCTTTTGAACCCTTTGAAGTAAAATTCTGTTTTCTAAGAGGTCAGTTTAAGATGATTGACGGCAGCGAAAGTGAAAAACGCAAACGTCAGTTGGCTTTTGAACTTCAGAATGCGCGTGCGAGTTAATGAAAAGCGAAGTAGGATGATTTCGGGGGATGAGGTGGAAGAATTCACATTTGTGATTTGTAATGCATTGAAGTATGCAACGCGAAAGGCTACATCAAGATGTAACCAGCTAATTATTTTTAATAAAAGGCGACATGAATTAAGGGTGTATTGGTTTCAACACTTTTTCAAGTTACAATTTTTTAGAGGATTAAGCCGTTACCATTATAAAGTTAAAAGGGATAACCGAATACAAGATATTGGTAATTGAGAGCCTTTACCCAATCAGCAGTCTCTGATTTATGATTTTATTCGAGGTGTTTTTGAGGGCAAAGAAAAAGAAACAGTTTAATGTTCAATCAATCGAATTTCTCTTCCCGTTATGAAATAAAAACAAATGAAGCTACAAAACAACGCAAAACATGTTTCAAAACAGGAGCCTATTTCGTGTCGCAGCTACTTTGAACCCAGGATCCCTCTTGCCTAGTTGTGTGTTATGTTACGCTTTCCCATTCCTTGAGAATAGTAAAGTGATCGTTAAGTAGTCCATTCGTTCGAAATTCAGTGCCTTACATTTTCCATGAATTTTTGTTTGTTTTTTTTCTCCTTTGAAGCCAAAGAAAATCATTTCAATAGTAGCTTTTTGAATGGTAAATGCAACACGAAATTCGTGTAAGAATGTCACCTCTATAAGGGCAACCTAATACAACACCATCAATTTACTTAATTCTTCGGTAAAACGATGTCTTTGTTTTTTTGTTTGTTTGTGTTTTTTTCGGAAAAACAAGGAATATTCTTCAAAGGTAACCGCCCTGCCTTTTAAGACATAAACCCCAGCATTCAAAATTAATGGAAAATGTGAGTCTAAGGCGAGTAACGTTTCTTGTTCTTTCAATGATAACCCGTTTCATTTTCATGCACCTTTCCCGAGTAAAGTTGTAAATAAAAACTGCAACGAAACAGGAATGAAATGCTTGCCAGACGGGACTTCATTTGAAAATAATGCCGGAGATCAAAGAGATTTAGACTCACGTTTACGGTAAACGTGAATTTGTACCAAGAGACCAAGTTTTACCTTAACTTGTACTTTTTGTGTTAATTAGTTTCACCCCAAAATTCGTAGCTTCACGTTAGTTTTATTTAGAGCAATTGTTTTGGACTGTTTTTAGCTGCACGTTTTCTATTTTAAGAAATTTACCACTTGAATCTGACGTTTGTCGTTTGCCGTAAACGTAACTCTAAATCTCTCTAATGTAAGATCCCGCGCCGTCAAGCTGTGAAAGAACCTTCGCTAGCTCGTAAACGATTTTGAAATGAAGAGCTTGCACGCAGGCTAAGGATAAATAACGCTAATTATACTCACTGTTTTTTGTTTCGCAAAATTTTCCAATCCACTGGACACCACACTCGCAGGTATATTCTTCGTTTATTTTTACACAAGCACCATTGTTGTGGCATCCAATCCATCGACATGAGTCATCCTAAGATAAAATTTGGAGATACACTGAAAAGTGCGTTTAATTAGATAGGAAGCGTTTAAAAGATGGAGGGGTTTATTCCCAAAACTGTAAAAAGCACAGCAGAGGTAATATGCTTTCGGAAAAAATATCAAGAGAGCTTAGCTTTAAAATAGCGGAATATCCACTCCATCAATTGTTACGTCTAGGCCGTCAAGAGATCCATATCGCTCTTTCAAATCCCAACACCGATGTCAGAATCCTCGCTCAGGGTTTTTGTGTTGCCATCGTTAGACTATCCTTACTTTGAACTCGACATTGAACAATAAGACGAAATACACAAAGCCTTGTAATCAAGCAAGAAGCTGAATGTATATTTCTGTAAAAGTGTACAACTGATTGAGTATAAAATGAAATAAACTGAATGCAGGGCTGGCACTACGGCAAACGGCTGATTTATTATAAGCCAATATTTAGGCTAACAAAATTAGCCTTTCTCAGGGCCAGAGCTCGGTAGTGCCAGTCCTGAATTCAGTTTGTTTCATTTTCCACATAAAGTGACGTCTGGCTATAGCATCTCTTTAAGTAGAGATCCGGCAAGAGGATCCAGTCAGTTAAATTTACGCGTTGCGTGGACCTCTGCATTCAAACAGTTTTTTCGATAGAGTATAGTTATCTATTTTACTCCAAAGACTCCCTGAAGCTAACAAAAAGCAGATACACTAAAGTGTATAATTTACTTTCAGCTCTTGTTGGCCGAGGGAAAAGTTAGAAGCTTTGTGAAAATTTATGTACTCTTCTGATTCGAGTCATTATAACTGGACAAAATAATACAGAGATCAATTGCAGAAAAACAGTACAATAGAGCTTGTTCACGGTACTGCGCTTTATAATCCAGTAGCCGAGGTCGGAAAATTGTCGATTTTCCCACGATTTGTCCTTGTGCGAGTTACGCGATCAATTACTCGAGAATATAATAATGCGGATCTTTTTTTCTTATATGGAACACTGGGTAAAAGTTATCCTTTTTTAGCTACTTTTTTAAAAAAAAAAAAAAACAAAAAAACAAAGAATTGGAAAGTAAAAGGTGATTCAGGTTCCAGCCTCTTTTTCATGCTGGACTGTAATTTGTGTGATAGAAAAACGTCGTTTACTCGAAACCGTTACCACAAATCGACCTTACATATCATTAGACAATAATCAGAAGGCTTTATTCTACCAAAATCCGGTATCAAACCTTTTCTGACCCGTGGGTTGAACGAAACAACAATTTTCCGACCTTGCAAGCTAATGGACTATTAGGATTGATGTGGTAAAAGCAAAAAATTAGTTCATCATGTTCGTGTATTCATGACTCACACTCCGAGATGATTTTAGCAGTTCGCCTTCCACGGAAAGCGCCTTCAATTTAACCTGAGAGCGCGGGCTTCTGGGCAGTTGAACGTTATCACGATTCAAAGGGGCAGTCGGGACACTTTCCAGCCATACATACTATTTCTTTTACTAAGAATTCTTTAACAACAACAACAATAATAATGATAAAAATTCACAGCAAAGGGGGCCGCGGTCCCCTCGTTTAACCCCTAAATCTGCGAAGGAATGGCAACAACAGTTATTATGTTAGTAACAATGATGTGATGTATTCATGATCACCTTAAAAAGCATGGAAAAAGTCGATTCCAGTTGATCAACAAGCTTGATATCTTCAAAAGAAATGTTTTTGTGCTGGTTGAGTTCACAAATTCCATTTTCTTCTCCTTTAGAATACTTCTTGAAGTTTGTAGACGCACACCACGAGTTTTGTAAGCAAGAATGGCTGCACGTAAGAATGCTGGAAGGGTTAAATTTCTTGACAGCATGGCCCACCAGTTTCTTGTTTTCCCGGGTTATGACGAATGCTGATCGACGGCTTTTTTCAGTGCCGGTTAAGGCCATTACACAAAAGAAAAACCCTTGTAACAATGATAAAGAGATGAACGAACAAGTCATGGTTAAATCTTCTTCCAGCTGTACTGTGCTGTCACAGTGAGTGTGCATAAACTTAACATGTTCATAAAAGGAGGAAAGCAACCATTAGCGGTGAGGGATCGACAAACTGTCACAAGGATGACAAAAAATACCGCAATAACGCCTTAAAAAGAAGGTGTAATTAGAAATTAGAAAGGTTTCATAAGGCTTTGTGCCCTGAAAAACTTATACCAGAATTCACCAGATGATAGGCATGGGGCCATTAACTTACAACGCAATATTTCTGTTTCACTATTAAGATTTGAGTATTATTTGACAGGCATCCTCTCAAATACCAGCTGCGCTTTATAACTTCCCAGTAAGGAAGTTAAAACGTTTTTACGCCTTTATGTATCTTCCCGTCATTCCCAATTTATGCATTTACTTAATATGATGAGCGTCATTTAGAAATGCGTCGAGATAGGTCACATCTCATACGATGTTTTGCTGCTTTGCTTAAAACAGGGGTGGCGAATGGTAAAATCCGAGACTCGCCGAGACGCCGAGATCCTAGTTAGAAATCCGAGCTCGAGACTCTTTGGTGAAAAGTTTCGAGACTCAAAAAAAGTAAAAGCAAACCATGAAAAAACGAGACTTCGAGACTTATCAAAAACGCTTCCGAGATTTCGAGATCCTACCAAAATTTTCCGAGACCCACGTTTTTCGAGGTACCATTCGCCACCCCTTAAAACGTTTAACAGGACACAACACGCGCAAGCGAAAAATTAATGAAAGTGACATAAAAAGCCACAACAATGTTTACCTGTCAGTATGCAAGTCTGCGGTCTGCGTTTGTCCTCACCGCGTAGACATGAGTACTATGAGAACGCCCGGCTTTTTTCTAACTTTTTCATTTCGAAATGAAAATAAGATGTTTGCTAACGGCCTGGCGTTCTCAGAGCCCTCTGCGATCTTTATTTTTATGTTAAGTAAAAAAAAGACGATTAGACGGCCGGTCGTTCTCACAGGCTTTTCATTTTCGATTTCATTTTTTCTTTTTATGAGAACGACAATCGGCCGGTCGTTTCCATTGCTTTTTGATGAGAATCCTCGGCCACCATACATGTAACCTCATTTTGGAATACTTCAGCAGTTAATCTAACGCCTCCCTCCTTAATGATCCTCAAGCGTTTCTCTACCTGTTTTTCCTCTTTCTTAAAACCAAAAATCCTGGTGAATTCGTCCCACGACTTAGATGAATTAGTCATCTGACGGATTATTAGTCTGCCAAGGGTAGATAATCCGCCTTTGGTTTAAATTCGGCCAGTGACGGAGCCATGGGTGAGCGCTTAGAGCGGTGGGAGGCCCCGAGTCAAAGTCCCGCTCTGGCCGCCAGCTGGGTTTGTTGACGGTCCTTCGAGATCAAATCCTTGACCACGCTTGCAGATTGTCTCTGACCATGGCTAGCTGGGATTCTTAACCTTGTTACGTTTGATGTGAAAGACTCATGTAAATAGCGTGTATTGGACTTCTCTGGCCCAATATTTGTCATACCGAGTGTACGCTATCCCAAGAATTGGAGAAAAAAAGGTACCAGTGTCCTAAAGACAAAACTGAGCAAAAAGCTGTCTTTGTCAGTTCCGTCTACATATATATTTACAAACTAACTACAAGAGAACCCAACGGGAAATTTTGAGAAAAAGACCTACAAACAACAACAAAGCATGAATTGAGATTTCTGAAGCCATTTTAAGCATTTTGGGAGATTGCTGGGAAAAATTTATCTGTCCCTCACTCTCAGCAAGACTGATGGAAGGGTTCCCTGCCTGCAAGGTGTACCTAGAACCAGCAATCTGACTTACTGGGAAGTTTCCCAGCAGACGTATGTCCAGACATTGCTAGCCAGCCTAGTTTGGGTGGGGTCATAGAGCAAGATTCAGTTCCTAAGTGGGGGTGGGGGCAGCTACTCTAGACATAAAATCCACTATTATCTTTTTCCCAGCAACACGTTCCAACCAAGGACATATCATTTCTTCAAAATCTTCTATCCAGTAGAAATTGGCCTGAAGTACAGATATTATAAGGAATAGATAAATGGGTCCGGTGGAACTAACCGTCTCAGATGAATCATCCGCCTGTCAGCACACCTATAAGACGGGCTGACAGACGAATAAACCGAAGACGAATTTTGGCCCAAAATTCGACTGAACACTGGATTTATACCAAGACGAATTACACCTATCAGGGGGATAATTCGTCTCTAGTATTAATTCTGTCACTAAGCTGCCGGGTTACTTACATCGAACAACGGAATACAATAAGAATGGAATTTATCTATACGCGCGAAACGCGGTAAGAAAACTTCGTGGCGACCGGTGTTCTTTAAACATCTTGACGTATTCTGTATCTCTAATTGAACATAAGCACACAAATGGGATAGTACATTGGAACCCACTGAGACGGAAGTAAATATTTGAGAGTGAGGACTGGGATTTACGGCCCCAAACCCTCTCGGCCAACCGTTTGATGTGTGTGAATAACTTGTGCCGCAATGGGCCGTTGTTACTTACACTTTACCGGCTGAAGTTTTGGTGGAGCCACAAAAACCTATCCGGTGCAGTTTGAACATAGCGTAAATGTCACTTTTTAATAAAAGAACCCACGACTCCTATGTTAGCTCTCCAGTAAATCTGTACGATCAAAACCGTGAAACGTCCTCTAAATTCAATTTATAATTAACCTATTCACAAAATGGCCCTACGCTGGCCTATCACGGTCTACCGTGTAATTCAATCACACGCCCAATCCTTCTTCGCACTTGATTGCCTTAATTATTTACCATCATTTTAATGTTCCTTCTATACATCGTAGAAAAATAAATGTTATTTATTCAAAAGAGTACTTCTGTTTTGGTTCACAACCACCACAAATTAACAAAAAAAAGTTCTATATTTTCAATTTATTGTTACCTTATAACGTAACTTTTCTTCTGCCACTGATCTATTACGATTTACTATAAATATCATTGAACACATTCAGTTTTATTTCGCACTGATGGTATTTTATGGTACCTCTGGTTTTAAAATGAAAATCATGGTGGCTGACCAGACATTTGGTTTACTGTACCGAAGATCCAAACTTAAAGCAACAAGTGTTCCAATAATTGTATTTCTGTATTTTTCCGGAGTGGCAGAGACTGAGAATAAATATTTTACGATTTATAGGCATATCATTTACTAACTCCGTTAACGAGTCAATTAAAATATTTTTACGACCTTGGACATTAGTTTTCCCGGCTTCGCATAAAAGATCCTGCGCATGGAAGGATAGTTTTCTCACTGACCGAAGATTTGTGTCCTTTACGCCATTTATTTGCCTCCACTCAGTTCCTTAGAAGTTTTTTGGTTTGTTTGTTTCGTTCACTTGTCACCAGCTAATTGTCATAACATAATCGCTCAAAAACTCACTATTCTGCTCAAGGCACAAAAAGCACGATGACTAAATATCACGTGGGCTTCAGGGTTGCAAGATATGCAAGGGCTGTTACAAGAGTCGTGAGACAGTACCCTTCTTCCCCCATAAGATACCTGGAAATCAAAAAACAAAAAGAATTACGCCAAAAAATAACATGAGTGTAGTATCATTACTAATAAATTCGAATCGTGAGGACTGCATTTGCTTTTTAACCAACCACCGATAGATTTTCTTTTTTTTTTTCCTGATTTATTGAGCCATTTGACCTCTTGCAAGTTCGTTGCTCGCACACTTTGATTTAAGACTTATTCTTAGCAAATCTACTGAGCGCAGGGCTTAAAAACAGGAACTGAATCTAATACAATCTGGTGAGACTTAAAAGTTTAAAAGTCCTAATAATTTCAACGCAAGTATCTACGATATCAGGATGTTGTAGATAACTATACAGTTGACCTCCAATCTTAACAAGCAGACAGCTCTACTTGAACGGTTGCCCTGACAAAAACAGACCGTTTGAACTCCCATAGATACAAAATAAACTCTGCAATTTTACAATCTCATAGGTGCCCACTTTTGTAAGTGGAGGCGGAAACTTTAAACGTAAACAGCTTTTACTTTTCTTTTGCTTACTACCGGTGGCCTACGTGAGCACACAGGCAATTCTAGCACTTTCGGGAAGTTGTTAGTACGAAATGTACACACTAATACTAAGACGTATGATATCTAGGACAATATTTTATTTCTAGTGTGCGTTATGATGCGGTGTTATCGAGAGAAAACTTTTGTGTCTCAAGCGCCCGTGAAATGACCATTTGAATGAAACTACATGGCAGTACTTTTTCACATGGTACTATCTATTTGCTTTTTTTTACTTGAATTTTGAGTTATGATTTTTGCCAGCCTGCTTACAGCTCATTCCGTTTGCGAAAGCAGCCGTTATTTATCTCGTCACGCAACGTTCAAATAGGGCGTCCGCGTAACACATACGTGTCCATATGGAGAGGTGTGGAGAGGATAAACCGAAAATGAAGAATCAATAATACCCCTCGGTACAACACTCGTCACGCAACGCTCAATAAGGACGACTGCGTTATAACTACTGTAGGTGTTCTTATAAATAGGTGTGGAAAGGTTAGACTGTTTTTACTGAATATAAAGATTCATACTTACCCCTCGGGTATAAACTCCTCCATAGCATCACACTCGGAAACTAACTGTGCCATCCCACTCCGGATAATAACAAAACTCAGTATCGGCAATAAATCATCGCAGCCACTATCAAAAGATAATTTTAAAAAAATACTTGTTTAAATGTTTTTCTTTTCCCTCCGATGTAATACTGCGTCGAACGCAATGAGTGCATGCAAGTCAAGGTTACATATGCTATTGTAGCGCCGATTGTACTAAAAGACCTAAATTTAACATTCCTAAGATTTCAAGTTCAAGAACTTCTCTTCAGAATGTAGTATTCTTGTAGTACTCTTTGATTTGCTACCTCTTGCCAGAGCTAAAATATAGTGACAATCAGCAAAAAATATTATTGGCCAATTTGTAAACACTAATGTGGACTTACATGGCAGTCTCTGGGCTATGGCGGGGCTTTCCTTTACTCTCCCAATAATCTTCCACACACTGACAGATACAGCGTGACGTGCGCACTGTAGAATGAATGGAAAGGACAGTGAACCATAGTCTTAGGCAGATTTGCTTTTTAAAAAGGACAGGCAGGATTGAACTAGAAAGAAAAATACGACACAAAAGGCGCGCGTACAGGCTGATTTTCACAATCTGTTTCACACTTGATTAGTCAGGAAAGAAAATAGGGAACATTTTGAAGTCCAGCTCGAAGCAAACAAAACCACTTTGTTTTTTTCTCTCTTCTTCATTACTACACACAGCCTCACAACAGTGAATCGCGAAGCAAAAATTCCAGCTGAAATACTAGATCGATCAAGTGGCATAACCGACGTATCCTCCGTTCTAATTCCCAACAAAAGCTAGTTATTTACTTCAAAAGCATGGGAACATTGCAGCAAAATCATAACTCGTCATAACAAGGTACCTAAGCATTCCAGTTTTTCCAGTGGACAAAACATTGTCACTAATTTATGAAGTTCTTCAACAGCCATCTGATATGGATACTTGTTTTCAGTGGAGTTTAGAACCTCCTGGTAAAAAAATACAATGGGTGATCAGTGACACAGTGAACTCGTCAATTAAGAGAATGTAATAATATTAAGAGTGGTTAAGTTTTATGTTTGTGTTTCAGTTATTACACTAAAACGGGGAAAGGTTTGAATCCAGGAGTCATTTGGAGGTGGGACATGATCGTCCGGGTGAAGCCTTTAAAGTACCTTCTCCTTTGTTATTAATAATGCACACACCTGATCCTCCATACAGAGTCGTTGAGGCACGCCCATATCAAAAGGACCTTTACTGATGTTAGCAGCCATAACATCAGCTAAACAAACTTCCTTCTGAAAATTTACTTGTCTGTTGGGAAAAGGACCATGAAAGCATGTCATCATTTTGTAAGCTTGTGCATAGGGTGCTCTCACATTCGATTAGATAACAATAAATTAATAGATTGCTTCTTTGTACTTATCGACGCGTGAAGTGTTTTTTCTCTGGTGAACATGCTTTCTCGGGGCTTTCTCTCGGGCATCTGGGACAGTCGGACATTTCGAACATTTTTCGAAGATCCGAGCAGCTCCTGAAGAATTCTCCGTTTCAGAGCTCGCCGAACTGACTGTTGCTTACGGTAAATTTTGAAATGGCCGACAAAGAAAAGACACTCCACCCATCGATGAAGGTACGTTATCTATTCATTTATTATAATCCAAACGGATGGCAGGGCTCCCGTGCTTGTGTCCTATCTAGACAGTCTATACAAAAACAATGGAGCCGTTATTTAAGAAAAATTGGCGCTTTCGTTATCACTACAGCGATTGCTATGGAACTGCTTCTTCTACTACTACTACTGCTGCTGCTGCTGCTGCTGCTGCTCTTACCACAACTACTACTTCTGCTGCTGCTACTACCGCTCTTAGTACAACTACTACTGCAGCTACTGCTACTGTTACTGCTACCGGTAGTACTACTGCTAGTACTACTAGTGCTACTACTGCTGCCGCTGCCGCTACGGCTACCACTACCACTACTACTACTACTGTTCCTGCTGCTGCTGCTACTGAAGATGATCCCGTTACTACTCCACTGTCATCACTACTGTATTGACATGGCCACTACCACTACTATTCTGTTCCTATTGTAATCACTACACGATAGGGTGCGACTTGCAACTCTCTTGTAAATGAGTTTTATTTCAATACCTGAGGACCGCTAACAGCATAGGCCACAAAGGCTTAAAGAATGGAAACTCCACGCAGGAATAACACGCGTCTCGACCAGCTGGTGTGTCAAGCGGCTGGTAAGCAAGGACCAACAACTTCTGAAGTTTTTCTGAAATGAGGCATTAAATATATTCTTAGACCATTTAACAACAAACAAAGAAGATGACAATAGCTTTCCAGGCTATGGTTAATTAGCAGCCTTGGGATGATTAACATCTACACGAACCACCCAGATGGAAATCTTGTACATAAACATAAAACTATAGAATTTGACGTGGTGGGGAAACGACCTTTTAAAAGTCAGCTAAATAGACTTTAAAAAGTGGAAATATTGCTTCACCTCAAATAACAGCCATATTTTCTGAAGCTTCCCAAACGAAATGCCGCGAACCATTTCATTTTCCAGCCGGAATTTCCGGTTTTCCATTGTAAATGGTATCCATGGAAACTATTTGATGGCGAAGTTTCAAAGCAAGCTCAGAGTGTGGACATATTAGAATATACAAAAAATAGCTGCTAAATCAACCGTACTGGAAAAGGCAACCAACCACCCAAGTGTGATGAAATTAGAAATAGATATAAAGTACAACTAAGAAATGCCCAAAAAAAATCCGAGCCCCCAGCAGGAATCGAACCCGCGCATTGGTAAAGGCGATGGAAATAAAAATGATACAAACATACGTAGTAAAAAAAAACACAGTTTAGCCTTAGATTATGTTCACATTTGGTGCGCGAGTATTAGTACTTAGGTGCTGGCCCAGAATGGTGTTGTCGTTACGGTGTACAGATTGGGGGGCTCAATTAACAACGGTTTTGAGCGACGCAAGCCAGCCAGAGGGAACGTTTTGCATTTTTGGGTAGCAATTTTGTCTCTGCTAGTGTCAAGATACTTAGTAATACAAACTTGGTAGCGTCAAGGCATAATGAAAAGGGAAAAGGTATCACTAGCAGGGAGTTGTAAGTATACAAAGCAGTGAAACTGCCTTGGAAGTGAAAGAAAAGGTATGCCTACTGGGTCCCGGTACCCCGTTTCGAGACAGAGACCTTGCACCCGGACACCAGCACCACGCGCGAATTCTGGTGTGGGTACTTGAAAAACGGTTGTGTTCACATTAGTTCCGTTCTTGGCCAAAAAGTGAGAACGATGCCTTAAACACACTTTTTGTTGACCTTGTTTTATTCTTATATTCGTTTATAAATAGGCGTCTTCGTTTTCCTGCGCGAAGTAAAGGAAATGGAGGACGTGTGCGCACGCAATTTCATCGTCGTACTGAATCAGCAACACACCTTACTGAGGCAAGAGCTTGGTGCAAGCGTCTAAGCGAAACTACATGTCAGGGCTCAAAATGAATTTGGGACTGTTGCCGGTCGTGTTGACCGCCAAAGAAATTGTAGCTCAGACACGTCTCTCATCTGACAGGTCAAAATGCTAAAACATTTCCCGATCGTAACTTAAACGACCTAGCCCAACAAGCATAGTTTTTTTCTGATCGTTTGTCTCAAATTCTACAAAGAGAAAAGAAAACCCGGCAATACAAAGTAAATATCTTTGCAAGAAATAACAAGTTGACAGGATCACGCCCAGCTTCCGACGCTCTACTTTAAGCCAGAGATAATAACTAAATTAAAAGCAGTTGCGATATATATTATTAATAACTGGAAAGTGCACCTACCGAGGAAAAATCTCACATCCAACAAAATGTCCTTCAACTGTTCCCTCACTTCATCGGCTTGCGGAAAAGTATCCCTTAGTACAGGGCCACTTTTAATTTCACCATCACTTTCCTCAACCAAAGATAATTTGGGCATGTGTGCGTCTCCTTCACTATCAATCTCCTTTGAATCCTCCGTCTCCTCATGTGGTGATTCTGCTGTACTGAGTGCTTCTGGGGCTGCTTCGTTGCTACCTATAGTGTCATCTGTCAGGGGCTCCGTTTGTATGGTTTCTTCTTCATCTCTAACATCGCTACAAATTGTCTGACCTTGCCTGCGTTGTTCCCCCTGCTTAGAAATGCACTGATTCGAGTCCGATTTGTTGGAATTATGTGTCAGTTGATTGCTTTGATCTACACCACCGTTTGGGGTTTCAATTTCGTTCCCATTTCGAGAGACGTTTTGACCAGATCCGCGTGTATCATTCTCGTTGTCCATGCTAGAAACAACCTGATTTGCGTCTAATGCAGAGTCATTACTCTTCGCTTGATCGCTATGATCGGAGTCGACGTTTTCAGGTTCTATTTCGTTCTTTCTCAGAGCCTCATCAGATCCATGTGTCTCTTCCTCGTCGACTTTGTCAGATAAATTGTCCTTTTCTTCTTTCACCAAAGAATCTAACTCACTAGAAGATTTTTCGTCGTTTAAGGCAGTTGGTTCTACACGATCGTCACTTTTATCCACTTGGATCTGTGTATCACTAGCTTCTTTATTTTCACAAATATTTTCCTCACTAGTTATTTCATGCGATTCCTTTATGACATCAGTAGTTTCCTCAACATCGTCATCTTCGTTGCTTTCCCAGTCAAACATATCATCCTCAAGCTCTTCAAAATAACTCTTCAAATTCTCAGATTCATCAGTTCCCTCAACAGTTAAAGAACCTTGTGAATCACCAAGCTGTCCATCCTCCGAGGGACCCTCAAGCGGAGCTCCATCTTCAAGAAAGCTCTTAAGTTTCTTTAAATCAGTATTCAAACTTTTTCCTTCGTTACAAACGTGGATAGCATCGTTTTTGTCACCTTTATATTCTTCTCCAACGTTTTCGTCTGCCAAGTATTTACCTATCTCACTTTCATCCTGCTGAAGGGTAGCTTTTGAGTTTTCATCAGTGTCTAACTCGGTCGCCAAATTTTCCCCACCATCTGTAGCCCTTAAAGAACCCGTATTGACTTCCGTATTTTCCATCTCATCCGCCTCCACATGGCCAGTTTCAATTGTTTCAGCAGGTATCTGTTCCGGTTGACTGTCACTTGAAGTAATATCAGTTCCCTCGCAGGTAGCTTTGTGTCCGCTTTTCACGTCCTTGAAGCCCACATCTTTTACCAACGGGGCCAGTTTCCGGTACACGTGATATTGGTACTGGAAAAGGAACTGGGTCAGTGGATGATCATTCGAACTGCATGATGGGAGATAAAAAGACACATATTGTATTGTACAGCAAAAACCACTGTCGTGTTTATCACATCTAAATAAGACACTGATTAAACATTTCTAACTTATTTATGACTCAGTAGATTTTAAAGGTTATTTTAAACGCAGTTAGAAAAAAAAAAGACAGATTAAATAGGATGAACGGTGAAAATATGTAAGCAACATTTAACAAACTTCTAGAGATATAACGCACTCAGGTAAGAAACAAGAATATTACGATACGCAAGCGATTCTGTGGAAACGATTACGAATACTTAATTTTTAACAAGGGAATACTCCTAGAATTATCCCTATTTCGAGGAGGGCTAAAAAGTTCTAGATAACCGTTCCACTGACATACAAAATTCGAAGCTTATCTAATATATTCCCTACGATTTTCTTTTAACCCACATTAAGCTATTTCTCGAAGAAAAAGGAAACCTAATATTTTCGGATTCAAAAGTGTGATGGAGAGAGAAATCAAAAAAAATCTTATTTTCGTAAGACTTCAATATGCATCTAAATTTTCGGGAAAATACTGCTGAAGCCCTTGTAATTTCGATAAGACTCAACTTCCCCTAAGATGACTGAACAAGATACAAATTTTGTAGTGCCCCTTACAAAGCATTTCTAGAGATCTAAAAGTACTCTGGATAGCCTAAAAAGTGTTTTCAATGCATTTAGGAGGAAATCGTCGTTGAGTGCCCTTGAATCATGGAAATGGTGGGCATACATTGTATTGTCTAGTCTAAACTTAAGAATGAACTTTAATCCGCTAAAGGAGGAGCTCTATTGAACAAAGTATACCTCTAAAACTACTACACTAAAGAACAACCCACACAGGTCTCGGTAGTTTATCAAGAGGACAAGAAACTCCTAACAGACAAAAGACAGCGAAAATACGTTGTCAAGGGGACTGCTGACAGCCATCTTCACTTAACATAATTACGTGTATATCTCTGTTCCGAAAGCCAAGCTCAGGTTTACAATCCAAACAGAACTGAGCATGTGTAAGATAAAGCCTAAAATGACAGTAAATACTATTCAATACTGAGAGTGATTAACCTTACCAAAAAATCTTGGTTATAATATCTTTGATCAACTTGGTGTCCGTTGGCATTAGTTTCAACTTTTCACGTAAATGCTTTGGCCACACCTTGAAATAAAACGAAAAAAAATTATAAACGTGAGATCAATACTTGCAGTACTGGTCAAGGCTTTTGATGGACAAGTGGTAATTCTACATTATTCATTTCAGTGTTCATTTATACTTTCTGTTTGTTATTGCTCAAGTGCCATTTCCAAAAGAGTCAGCGGCAAGACTGGTCATCTTCAAAGTGAAATGGGCTTTTTAGGAGAGTTTTCGCTAACAGCTCAACACTGCTGCGCACAGTATTTACGAATAGACTTAATTGGCTAGACAGATATTAGTGGCATTCTCTTCACCAATGAGTAGGTCTGGCCTACAATTTCTGACAAATGGTGGGCACCCTTAGAGAGAGTTAACAGTGCAGAGCATTTTTATTTTATGGACTTACTGTCTCCTGTTCAAATTCCAGAATCTTGGTGTACAATGAACGTTGTTCTTGTTCTTCTCTTGTGTACAACACTGCAGGTCCAAAGCGCCTAAATAACACATAATTTTGTTAATAACCCCAGATCCTTCCTTAATGACGAAAAATGGTTATCAATGTCAATCTGCAAAATTTGTTCTGACCATTTTCATTGCCGTGTGAATTCCCATAACTGTAAAAAGCAAAGTAGTTTCATGCCTTTGCAATACGCCCCGAAAAACAAAACTGGAAGATCGTTTTTTTTTTCAGTTTTCTTGGGTTTATACTACTACATGAAAAATTACTGCAATTTGATTGGCTTAGAACAGTGGTATTTCAGCTTAATTTGAAATACCTACATGTGAAAATTACAAAGCGTTTGCGGGTAGTAGTATAAACAAATAATAGCATGATTTGTACGTGATATTTGGCATAAATACCACTCGTGATATTTCAAAATTGTCTCAAATTTCACTCGCCTAACGGCTCGTGAAATTACGTTAACAATTTCGATATATCACTCGTGGTATTTATGCCAAACATCACTACAATCACTAAAAAAAAATTAATCATGCTATTACCTATACTAATAGTATAATTTACCCTTTAAGTCCCAAAAGTGATTAAAATCAATTTTCTCCTTAAAATATCAATGCAATATTAGTGAAATGATCACTTTATGAGGGATATGCTTTAATCTGCTATCAAATTCTCTCAACTTAACTAGACCACTTATATTTCTATTTGTATATATTTTTCTTATAATTATGTTAATTAGTGGGGACATCCCTAGTATGGCGCATTGGTGCTTTTGGTTGTCTCCTTCTCCACAACTTTTTTTTCTTTTTTTCTTATCGTAGTGTTAGCTTATTTCATTATTTGCTTGTAATGTAGTGGAGTGATTCTGTAATAAATAATAAATAAATATTTAAATAAATAAACTTGTTCTAGGAGTTTCGTTTCAAGACGGACGCTGGACGCAACTCTGGTTGTTCTACATTTAGCGCCCGGTAGCTCAAACGCGAAATAATTATTTTTTCAAGTGTGAAAATCGTTTCTTCTTTTTTTTCAATTTATTAATCAACTACAAAATTGAAAAACTGCAGAGCAACAATTATATTGCCAAATAAACATCATTTTTTGGGAGTATTTCTTATGCCTTAAAAGACCTTCTCTCACAAATTACACATACAGGATATATCTACAAATTATACAAATGTTCAGATCGATTAATCAATCTTTGCATCCTACGGGATGCATGCCATGAATTATTTTGCGTCTTTGGGCACTTCTATGCATCAGGGAAGCAGGACACAGAGGTAACAAGGTCACTGCACCAAGGTTCAGCATAAAAAACAGAAGATGACATCACCCTATATAACCCATTCACTCCCAGAGTCAATGGTGAACTTATGCAAAAGACACCCATCTATGATGTCATCGGTGTTAATTTACTCCTGCATTCCTTACTGAGTTTCCTGCCCAGAAAAAGCGCCTAAACAATTGGCCACTGTACTACAATACGAGCTACACGCAGTACTAAAAATCGGTTAAAATCATTGGTAGAAGCTGTTTTTCATTCTTAGACCTAGCCTGAAAATGGGGAAGGAAGGTATGCTAAGAACGTCTGCATGAGCTGCTATACAAGACCTTTCTTAAAGAAGGTACGATGTACAAGGAAATAATTAAAGACTATCAACGTTCACTCTTGATTTTGGAAAATGAACAATAATTTAAATCATAACAAATTTTTTCTCAAAGGTGCAGTATTCTTTCAAGTAATGTCAACCCTTCAACAAGATGTCAACAATTTTTGTTGCATAACCTCATTTTTTAACACTTTTTGTCACCATTTTTTGTTGCATAACCTCATTTCAGTTACTATGTGATGAGTCTCATTTGGCCAACCCCATTTACAAAATGAAAGTAAGTGAGATACGCTTGAAAGAAGACCTTTGAGACTAAAAATGTTATTTAAATTGCTGGAAATAATTATTGTAAGAAATTTACCTATTAGTCTCTTCTTGAAGCCTTTGTTGTCGTTCAAGAAGTTTTTTCTTTATCTTTGTGTTGAGTTAAGAAATGTTTAATCAAATTGTGTATACTGAGTCAAAAATTAATTAATACGTATATACATAGATACATACTTTATTGTTACCTCCCCAAAGGGACTTTTCAGGAACATTGATTATTGTTCAAAAAAGGGGATTTTTTCGTGTAAACCAACTTTATTAGTGACTTAGGGAAAAAAATAATCTTAGATACTTTGTACAATACATGTGAACAATAATAGAAATATGCTAATTACACTGTGCACAGTGAAGTAAAAAGGAAGCCCCCAAGAAACAAGCAAAACAAAAAAAAAAGAACATTTACATGTTGTTATTGTGCAAACAGAAAATGGTATTAATTGCTAAAGTGTATATTAAAGGTTTTACTGAATAGAGAAAAAGGGGATGGAAACAGGGGTCTCTAAACCAACTACCTCACACATCTTGCATTCCCAGCACCCACCATGTTTTTCGTGGCTTTCTCCCTTAAGCCCCTATTTTGATTGCAAAATAATGGCATTCTTGCATAATTTCCCCCTATTTTTCCTGTTGATTCACAGGGAAAGTGTTTGTGGAGGACAATGGAATAGTCTAGCAGGGTTGTCACCAAGATTTCAAGTTGCCAGGTAAATACAACAAGTAGGTGGGGAATCAAATGGCTACAGATTTCTTTTGGTTCTATTTTTCTTCTATTTACCATTAAAAAACGATTAGTTTGATTGACGGGTGAAAATTCATGCGTGAACACGAAGCCGTAAACAGTGGATGCGCAAAAGTTAGATCTTTACAGTATCTTCAAACATGGCAAATGATAGTTTTAATCCTTTTGTATCGAGTTTTGTAAGCTGTAGCATCAACGGTTTAAAAGAAAACGCCGAAAATTTAAATTACTACCTAATTCTGAGAAGAAAAGTATCTAGAGCTTTATTTGTTTCTGTCAACTCACCGTGAATGAGAAAGTTTTCTTCGTCGCTTCTTGCAAATGCTGTCAACAGCGGCTGCGATCAAGGTGAGCGTTGTTTATCTCCAAAGTTCTTTGCCTTGTTAACTTGCTGGCACGTACAATTTTCGAAAATATTTGCCTTCCTCTCTTCTCCATAAATTAACTTCTATTTATAGGCAAAATTGGTCTTGCGAGAAAATCCCGAAATCACAAAACAGTGACAAAGCGACCTCGTTTTCCTCTGAAGTGGTAAACATAGCTTCGAGCGTACAAAAAGTCAGCTAAAGTAAACCACTTCACAATAAATCACGCTGTTTAAACACCATGAAGTCCTTTCTTGCCTTCAAAGTCATCAGCACTTGGATATTCGTGTATTTTCAAAAAGGTTTGACTTTGAAACTTTGGCAAAACACCCAGTTCACGACAGCGATTTTGTTCGGCTTTATATTCACCGCCTAGCGCGGTGAATATAACGTCATAGTCCGAGATAGCTAACCAATCAGATTGCTTGAATTACCAAGATCACTGAGTGTGTATATACTAAAATCATATATTGAACTGGATAAGGACTCAGTATTTCCTTGCCAGCTACTCTATAGTTGCTTGCATTAAAGACATAAATTATATGTGAAAGAATTCTATTGACAACTATCAACAGATTTACTATAAATAAAAAAAAGGATACAGCATCCTCCCTGGCTTTAGCAATGACAAGATTCTCAGACATTCTTCTCATTAAACTGAGATTCTGTTAAAGTTTAGAGAAATTTGGTGTTATAAAATCAATAATAATATTTTAATATTATCATCATGTTTTGACAAAAGAAGCTACATTGCTAATATAAAATTGAAATAACAATCTTGCTTTTTTTGTGGATAGGGCTTAATTCTCTCTTCAGGGTCTTGCTTACTCTGGACCCAAAAAACACTCAATATGAACATGCAATTTTATTTAACATTAGAGGATGCTGCTGCTGCTTTCAACAGAACAGATGGCCTGCAAGGGGGCTATTCAGTTAAGTTGCCTTCAGCATCAAGCAAATAACTCTTACTCCCTACAATACGCATACTCCTTACAAACAAACAAAACGTATTTACAAATTAGGATAACAAATTTAAACTAGTTTCCTACATGTAGAGGAAAAGACGATAATCAGTCATAAAACATAAAAAAAATCTATATATATCATGAATAACGTCGTCACCTTTGATATTACATCCTGATTGCGCCTTCCTTTCGTTGAACTTTGCATTCTTGTCCTGTATGCTACTAATAAATTCTTGTTTTCGTGATATGCTTTCTCTAAAGGATCGTAACTACCAGTTCTAAGGTAAGCAGATGATTCACAAAGAAGGGAAAGTTTCAGGAATTAATACAATAATACAACATTTAATGTATTTTACTTTTATTTAATAAGTTACTGTGCAAAGAAAGGTTGTATTATTCAACTGTTGTAATTTGCCTTATCTCTTATTTTGGCAATGTCACAAACTCGGCAGGTTTTTCTGGCCTCTTTGAAAAAATTGTAATGAAGAATTTATTATGACAATGGCTTATGCATCACAAACAGGAAAATTAGTGAATTTTTTTTGGCTTGAGGGCTCAGAGGAAGTGCAATATCACTCAAATGTATTTCAATGTAGATTTTCTTGACTATTTTGTTTCTGTCAATAGAAGATTCTTTTGCCCTGACTTGACCTTTCCCAATACTATAACCATGTTTAGAAATGCTACAGGGGATACACTCACAGTGGATAAAAGTTTACAGATGAAATATTATCACATTTGTTTGTACCTATTAGATACTAATAATGGAAAAATTAATTTTAATGTGACACCAGGATTAGTTATTGTTGTTTTTTTATCTTACATTGTATAATAATACTGTAAGCTCCATAGAAATTTTTGAGCCACATGGCATGAGATGAGACGAAGGAAGCAAAGAACACACACACACAAACACACATGAAAATTATCAAAGATACCCAAGCATGAATTTCGAGACATAATTTTCTGGTACCTTCGATGATGTGGCATTGGGGAACCAGGCGGTGACGGCAGGTGAAGATAATCATCATTGGAAGGTGTTGACAGTCTTGACCCTGGTGCAGTTGTATCAGACAGCTTATGAGATGATTGGCTCTGAGGTGGCAAGCGTGACTGATCTGAATGCCTGCCATCAGCTTCGGAACTGTCAGAATATCTCTTTTGTATGCCATCCGATGGAGGCTGGAGATGCTGCGTGGACTTATCAGCCTCAGGTTTCAACACAGATGATGATTCACTTGCTGAAGTAAAAACAGAATAAAGCTAAGTACACCCCAATAAACACTGTAGCAGCTAACAGACCCTTAGCAGCTGTAGTCAAGCTTTCTTATACCAGAATTATAAGATATAACTTGCAAAATACCTGAGTTGAAAATTGTATTTTAACATAGTGGCTCTTCTGTTAAATTTGTAGGTATCCAACTCTTAACAGTGAGGTTTTATCGTGGTGTGACTGATTTGTGCAAAAAATAATATCATGATAATTATTTTTTTATTGCTCAATAGAAAAAGTAGTTGGACCATGTCACACACCTCGAAAACCAGCCATTAGATCTGTCACGAGGGCATGTGGCTTAGGTTCCCTCTCCTCCCCAACTAAATTAACCCACCCCTACTATGGGCATGACCCCTAGCTACTTTTAACCCTTTAAGCCCCAATATCCACATACAAATTCTCCAAACTAATCTCTATACATTTCCTTTAAGAATTAGTTAAGAGAATTTGATAAAAGATCAAAGTATTTTCTCTTCGGTGATCATTTTATTAATTCTCATAACCTCATCTCATGACATTGTAGCGGAGCTCCACCCGCGCGCGAAGCGCGCGCGTGGACGGAGCCCCATAGCTAAGGAAATGTGGTAATCTACCCATCCGAGAAAATTTGGTAATCACGTGACCGTACGCCCGACCGTCCGTCCACACCACAGGGGAACCAATGTTTACTCTCACACTTTCTAGCTAGTTTGGGAGCCCAATAGAAAACTTATTGCACATCAATATTGTGATCAATTGACAGCTGTCAAAACAGGACATCCGCTGACCAGTATCACCTGACCGTACCGCGGGCTCAAGTGTCGACCATCGAGGTCCATTACTTGTTTGAAGTTATCCGCTGACAAATTACCAGTTTCGCAGGCTCAAGTCTATTTTCTCAAGTCAATGATTCATATGAAATATGTTGTGTTTATGTCACTATGGCCCCGCACTGTCAAGATTTTGATTTCAAACTGACCTCGGACGCGAAAATTCAGCCACTTTTTTAAAAATAAAGGCGGGGAAGACCTTTTCTTACCATGGTCACGCGTTGGTCACGCTCTACGTCCAATTTTTGTACTCTGATTGGTCAAAATGTGACAGGTGAGTTCATGCGGAAAATTTATGCAGCATCTTGAAAGTTGTTTACTTTGACAGCAAAAGCTGACAGAGTTTTGTGTCAACTTGTGATGTTTTTAACTGTCTAGACTAAATCTTTTTCCACTGGATGTACAAAATGAAATACAGCTGCTATCAAGAGTCTTCTGTTATCCATGGCTGGTTTGTTTATTGGGTTTTTGGTTGAGAAATGCGTCGCTTGTCAAAATTGGGTAATCCGATTTCGGATGGCATCGTTTTCGTCTTTCACCTTGCTCAATGCGTAAGAGGGTTTAAAAGTCTCAAGTAACTATGGCCTTCCTTGATATCTTTCAGGAACTGAATCTCGAATGGTAAGCTTGAGTAATTATTGTATTTGATGTTTGTTTTTGTTATATGTTATTTCATGAAGTCGAACACAGTTTATGCGGCGAGTTTTTGCACGTTTGTTGAGATTTGAGTCAATGATCTGATCTAGTATCAGGTTTGATATAAGCTTACAGAACTTTAAATGGCCTTCAGATATATTTTCTCACGGCAAATAGAAAAAAAAAACGTTCCGAAGAATATTTAGTTATAAATTTGGCTGTAGAAAGAAAACTTTGAGTGATTTTCTTGTTTCGAGGAGTTCATCTTTGAAAAAAAAAACAAGCACCGGGAGGCCGGCTGAAAGTAAAACAAAATAAACTTAAGCTTAAGCTTTAAGCTTAAACACTCAGGATTTTTAGAGACACTTTAATACTTATCTTCGTGAATGAAAATTGTTGTCTCTGTAAATGTTTTATCGAATTATATTTCTCTTGTTGATTGTTAGTAGTCTCTCTTGCAATTTTAATCGCTTGTCTGTGGTGTTTGTTTTCATCGTTCACTGAACATCGCTTGCAGGAGTACTTAGAAATGTCGCGCTTATCAAACGCTTTATAAGATTACACATCGTTATAACTGGAATCATTAAATAACAAAAAATAATGACGATAAATTCGTTATTATGTTGAAGCGTATCTCCATTAAAGTTCATTCAAACACTCGACCACACTGACAGCTCGCACTAAAAATGAGAACCGGCTGGCCGTATGAGTGATTTTGGAAATTTTTTGAACGGTTTCGCTAAAAGCCCACGATTGATCGTCCTGAACATTGAAAAATTGTGAAATGCCGTATTCTGTCCGAGGTGTGTACGATAAAAAGTACTGTTTCACCTCAGATGTGATGTATAAAAAGTTGGTTCACACACCCTAAGATTTGTTGGCAAGAATTTGTAAAGTAAACCTGTCGAACGCAAAAAAATGCGGCCTGATTTGTTTTCCAAGAATTTGTTTTCGAGGCCTAATCTACTGTGATCAAGAGCCAATATGGCTCTTGAATGTGATAGAAGATGTTTGCTATTTTTTGGGTGTACGTATATTTAGGCTATCAACTCGATGTAAGATGTTTCACTCTAAAATAACTTATCCTTTCCCTCAAAAGTCACATGAATGTTCCCTTAAGCTAACTGATTTGTGGATTACAAGTTTATTGTTTGATTTAAAATATAGATTTATTAATGGGAGCTACGCTTTTAGCCCTGGCTAAATCTATATATTATGGATATTGTTAGGAGAAAATTGATGTTGGTCACTATTGGGACTTAAAGGGTTAAAGGAAAATAAATCCAAATTCCACAGCTCTGCAATTCCCTACTCACCAATAGACCGTTTTATGTATTGAATTATTTTATTAGATTTAAGGAGTATTATGGGGTGCCCAGGGGACACTCCCTCAGTATTTACACCCACTTTTCACACAAAAAGAGAACTTCATTGTATATTTCTTGGGAAAAAGGCGATTATTGCTACATCCAAACAGTCATGGCACAATAATCTTTTTTTCCCATTGTGTACTTCCAGAAAATATCCATACCCACCACAAGGATGGTCCTAGGAAATTCCAAAGGGGAAGAGGTCTTAAAGGACAAAATTTTTTAAAGGAAGGTATGAAACTAAACTGGAATTTCCAAACCAAAATACCATCCTTGGGGTAGTGTGGATATTTTCTGGAACAATATTACAATCTTTTTCTAGGAAAACTTAAATAAAAATCGGCCTGAAAAGTGCGCATAAATACTGAGCGAATATATCAGATCATGTTCATGCCCCCTTGGCATCCCATAATAATCCTTAAATTATCTAACAAATTCAATATGGCCACCGTAGCGGTAAGAAGGTCTATTGCATAAACCCAGCAACTTGAAATCTTAGCAACAGCCCTGCAGCAATTTTTTCCACGTCGAACCCTTACAGTTTTACAGACATTCTAACACAGGTAAAATCTAAGTATTAATTTTTTTATTATTCACCCTGAAATAGACCGTAGTTAATTTTTATTTCTCATGCATCTACATGTAACTTTGTTTCAAAACATCAGCCCTACAACCTTGGGATTTTTATTTTTTTTGTAATGTAAGTGTGCAGCATTCCTGGTCTGACCAAATTCTTATGTGCTGCCGACCAAGCTCACTGAAAGTTACATACCAAGTGTAGAAACAATCGTCAGAGCTCTTTCCTGGCACTGTTGAAGTAATCGAAATAACTTGGCCGTATCACTGTTATACACCTGCCTCAAATCTAAGAAGAATAACAATTTAAACATCAAGTAAATATTATATTCTTGAAATGCACATTGCCCAAGACATTACACTGTAAGTGTACCAGTGTATGAGAAAAATTTGTTGCGCCTTTGTACCAGCATTTCACTAATATATAATCATTTTTCTGATTTATTTTAAGGCAAAGAATTGTATCGTAGAAAAAAAAAAATTATAAACTACTTATAACCTTCAAAATCTCAGCATGGAAGGTAACATAAAAATATGACTTCTTGTTTAGTGACAAAGGATTAAAGATCATACCTTTATCCCAAGCATCATCTTTTAGGACTTGTGAAATGTACATCATAGAACTCAGGTACTGGCAGTATGCTTCCTGGTTCAGGAAATGAGCAAAAGTTTAATTGATTTTTTCTCCATTTAACCTAGAGAGTTTCTATGTTCTCAGGTTAAGCAAGTATCGGTACATGTATTCAATATAGTTTGATTAAGAACTTCCTCTGTTTCCTAGCCCTAATAAATATTATTGTTTGTCTCCTATTGTTCATAGGAGACAAAGGAAATTCTAGTTTAATCTGAGAATGAATGTTAACTACAACAACGATATGTAATCGCCTGTATTAGTGTGCCCACTATGATACATTTAATTGACAATTGTTAAGTTTAATTAATTAATCAATTCCTGGAAGAAAAAAAAAATACACAAGAACAGTCAAAGCCGGGGGCTTAAATGGCCTGAGGTCAGCAAAAAAAAGATGTGAAGAATTTACAGGAATAGAAGAAGGCTTTAACAAAAACAATTACAATACAATTAGATCAAGAAAGAAAAGGTCAGTTAGAAAAACTTACAACTAAAATACAATACTTGGCAACTAATTTCAAATATTTAAACAACTAAAAATTCCTATAAACCTATTATTATTCCTAATAATTCCTATAAACCACACAAACAACTAATAATTCCTATAAACCACACAAACAACTACAAACAAATACACCTAGTATAGTCCCATAAGGTGTACAGATTATGCGTAGGCTAATTAACTACTCAGAAAAATACAGTCTTAAGTATTTTTTAAAGTTACTTACTGTGAGATTATTACGCACAGTTAACGGAATATCATTCCAGATAATAGGAGCTTGCCAAGTGATAGCAAATTGGTACTTATGACAGGTTTTATGCAGATTAAAACGTGAACGAGTCATATTATCATGATATTCAGAATTAAAATGAAGGATCGAGGAAACCGGAGTAGGTAAAAGGCTATTAAAATGTGAGAATACAAAACAAGCAACATGGAATTTATAGATAGAGTAGAGTGAAAGAATATTATGCTTAGAAAAAAGGGGCTTAGAGGATGTGCTCGGAGGAGAAAAAGTAATTACACGAACAGCTTTCTTTTGAAGTACATAAAGGGGTTTAAGGTAAGAAGCATAAGTAAAAACTGCAATAATTGATGTAAGGTAAGAAAAGAGAATTATATAAAGTTTTCAAAGTATTCAAGGGTAAGTATCGCCTCGACTTGCATAAGACTCCTATTACTTTAGAGACTTTATCACAGACAGCAGAGATATGCGGTTTCCAAGATAAATTTTCATGAATGATAATCCCAAGAAATTTGTCTTCCTGCACACGTGTGATGAGAGAATTATTTATAAATATGTTTATATCTGAGGAGTTAATTTGTTTACGTCGCGGGTGAAAAATGATGAATGCATGTGATTTTTGAACTTGCACTCACAACGATAGATTCCATTTTATTAAAGGAAGTTTATTTCAAAACACCTGGGTCAAAAAATACACATGTGACGTCATTCATTCAGCAACTTATAAAACTTTACTGTCCATTAGCTAAGATCGCGATAGAACGATGCGACATTTTACAATTATAGTTGCTTATACGCACATGTAGCTGATTAGAATGATCTGAGTTCAAAGGAATAGATCTTTAAACTAAACTTTTACTATACCTTTAAACAATGTAAATTAGTTTATTTTTATTAACCTTGTCATATAAAGAGATCAAGCTTAAGCCTAATAAAGCGTGCTCTTTATCAGTGCAAGAATTAATTAATGTCAAACCTTTGTCCTGTTTTCCGAATCATGCCTTATGGCATCTCCAACAGATCGCAGTGCTAAAGGCATGCAATCAGCAATCCCTTCAGCCATTTTCTTGGGAAGGTTATCCGCGAGAACCTCGTTTGGTCTCTCGAAAACTCTTATACCCCTCCTCCTACGTCGGCCATATTGAATCGGCCCGCAAAGATGTCTGGGATTTGTTGCTATGCATTTATAATCGCTACAGTGATTGGTCAATGTTTTAGAGCCAATCAGAGAAGTTCTTATAACTCCTAACGTTCCCGGATGTTGCTTCACGCGGTTCAAAATTCAAGATGGCGGAGCGTGAAATAATGATCGGTGGTCGAAGGCTTTCCCAGCTCAAGGTCGATGAACTCAAAGTGGAGCTGGAAAGGCGAGGCCTCAGAAAAAGTGGTAACAAAGGAATCCTTATTGAAAGACTACAAGAGGTAGTTTTATTTGTGTTATGTACTAGATCGCTAAGTAACTGGTACTGTTGACTGAACGGTTTTCTTTGTTGTATAATTTTGCATTTTGTGTTTGTTCATTGTTTGTGTGTTTATCAGATTCCAGTTAAACAACTGTTTGTATGGCTAGAAACCAGCTATCTCTTCTAACATTCATATTTTAACGTTGTAACTAGCTAGTTTGATCGGCTGTCTTAATTGAAGTAAACCGGTTTGATTTGAAAGCTTTATTAATGTCTTCACTGCCATGCTGGCAGAAGTGCTTTGGGTAAGGTCTCCGCTCAGCCCATTAAATGTTTCGACACTTCTCACTCTAATCTATTTGTGTGAAATATTAGATTGATTCATGCATAATAGATGTATGGGGCTGTACGGAAATTTTACCTTTTTTGTATAGCATTATTTTGTGCAATTAGAGTTTAAAAGTTTAGAATAGAGTTGATCCTTTATCCCGAGATCCAGATCTGTTAGCACAAATGATATTTTAAACTCATCAACAAAGCAAACAGATCATTATACGTTTCTAGAAAACTACCCACCTAAGTACCCCTCCCCTAAAACAACATTTTTCCCTAAGTGAGAAGTAATTGTTATTGTTGGCTTAGGAGGGGGGAGGGGGTAGGTGGGCTGTTTCCCTGAAATGTATAATGATCCAGATAAGCTTGGGGAAGGTGCTGGAGAGGCTCGTGTAATTAAGAACTGCAGCTGAGTGCAGCATGTAACTATGACAACTGTTTGAGTGGCATCTGCCCAGGTACTATCTACTTACGTAAGGGAGGGTGCAATAGTGAGCAGAACTAATCATGAACACAAGCATTAAAAATCAATGCAAATCTTATGGCCAAACCTCAAGAGAGATCCTGTAAATTCCTAAAAGCCCTTGCAAAGATATTTGAGTACCCTGGGTAATCTCAGATGAAAGACTGACAATCAGCAATCTCTTGAGTCCAACATTTTACCAATCTATATTGATGATTATAGTTTTTAATCCTGGGTCAGGACTAATCAGTCTTTAAGGACCTGGGTGTAGATCATAGAGTGAGTTTCTTTGGTATGATCCAGATCAGGATCAGAGATCCTAGATCATTCGGATCATGGTACATGAACTAAACCAGTGAATCCTTTTTTACGGTGGATTTGTAGATTCCTGCCATATTCTGTGATCCAAGTGATCTAACAAATAGTTATGGTGAGTCCTGGGACTCATCTTGTGAAAAATCATGAGTCCCAGTTAAAAAACATGAGTCCCTGGGTCTTTATGTAACTACTCAGTTAATCCAAAGACGCCGACTCCAAAAACTCTGTATTACTGAATACAGTTTACTGAAATAAAAATATACTCCTTCTGTTGTCAAGCACAACAAAGACTAAAAGAAATATGTGCCATTTAACAACAGCCACAGAACACGATATTCTACAAAATCATCTTCAGATTGATCACTTGATCTTTGCATCCTACGGGACACATGTCACAAATTATTTTGGGAGATTTTTATGTGTCAGAGACTCACGTTGCAGAGGTAACAAAATCACTGAGATGAGCTGATCCTGATCCGGATCATTCCAAAGGAACACACCAATACAGCCTCTAGAGTTGATAATGATCAATATTTCATGTTTAATAATAATGGTATAGTGTACATGATGTAATTATAAGTTATTATCTAATCAAGGCAAAATTGGGTGTCTATACACTTATGGTGGTAGCTTGCTTCTTTCAAAACTGATGAAAAACACTTGTGATGTACATTGCAGCACTTGTATTTTTCGCTTTTATTTTCAGGCCATTGACAAGGAGCTGGAGCAGAAAGAAGATTATGAGAGTTTTTCTGTTCCACAGCAAACACACCAGCAGCCAGTGGCAAATGCTTGGCCACATGCTCTGATGCAGCAGCAGCAAAAACAACAACGCCCAGGTATGTTATTTACGTTGCATTATTTTGGAAAAGCTATTGCTTTTGCATAACCTACTATTAACAAAATAATGTAGTTGTTCAAAAGCTGGATAGCCCTATATATCCTAAACCACTATCCACTGGTTATTTACAGTACAACTCAAAAGTAAGTTGACAGTCACTCGTGTTTTGATTAAGACTCGATACTTGAGTTGCAGAAATTGTGAGTCAACCCAAGAAATACAATGTATAATGAGCTTGTCACTGTACTCTTTTCGGCGCGTCAATGAACTCACTGGCTTAAACTTAAAAGTAGCTCCATGGAATGACAGGTTTCTATATCCAACGTAGATTTTTTCCAGTAGAGTTCGCTGGCACATCTGTTTGTCCAAAAGAAGCCAAAAGGTATGACAGCACTTTTGGAAGCATTGCCGATCAGTCTATGATTCATTTCAGCTTGAAACGTTTAACAAAACCTGCAGGCAGTTACAAGCAAAGCTATCATCTCAAAGTTTTTTAAAAACAGGTAGTTTTCAATGTGGTGCAGTGGATGAAGTGACTTTATTAAAAGCATGTTTTACATAAATATGGAAATATCGATCCTTCAGAAAGCGAATTTTAATTCGCAACAGTCTACAGGTCACCGAGGTAATAATTTGTTCGCTTGTTTTTCACGGTAAAGCTTTACCACTGATTCTTGAAATCGCCCAAGAATTTTTTTTTTTCAACCACACTCTTGTGCAAGGTGCCAGCAGGTATCCACCGAAAGATAGTGATTTTGTCAGGTCCTGGCATGCTCCAGTATTATTATTATTATTATTATTATTATTATTATTATTATTATTATTATTATTATTATTATTACGATGATGATGATGATGATGATGATGATGATGATGATGATGATGATGATGATGGACAATACAATGGTACAACATGTTTCTGGAATAACTTAAACAGTCCCAAAATATCATGTTATTGGTACCCATGGTCTCAGACTCTTCAACCATGCAGCTGTACATGTGAAATCTCATTATGAAATAAAGTAAAATTAAGTTTAATCTGTTAAGGAAACCAGGGAACGAAACGAAAAACCACGATGTAAACTTCAAAGTGAGGGTGTTTCAAATAATTTTCTATCCTCCTCATTAATTGATTAAATTAAAAAGTTAATAATTTATTTAAACTTACATGTATAATATTAATTTGTGGCCTGCAACTTTTTAAGATGGCTTCCAAGTGCAATCAATGGGAATTCAGCAGCAAAGTTTATTAAACCAACCACAAGGAATGCATAATCAGCCACATGTTATGATGAATCAACATCAATTGATGATCAACCAGCAACAGGTATGATGCTGCTGCTTACGGTGTTAGCATGGACAAAAATATTGGACTTTAAAAAAAACTATGTTTTCTCCTACTAAGAATTTTTCTTTCAAACATCTTCATTCAATCCATGGAGCTACATGTATTTAGTCATTCGGGCCATGGAGCTACATGGTCGAGCTATCCAAGCCACTTGCAGCTTGTGTAGTTCTCTACCCTGAGTATTAGTTCAGTGAAGAAGACCAAACTTGTAAGTGAAGTCAAGTTACATAGGCAAAGACAATCCCTGCATTTCTTAGTTAATTCTTTACCCTGTGTATTGTCTTGGCACAGAGCACCAAATTCACAAGCTAAGTCAAGCTATCTACCAACTGAGCTAGTCCTGCTACAATTTTGCATGTCATCAATAAAAAGGTCCACCTTGGTTTTTGTTTGTATCTTTACGGTTGTGTTCTTCTTACCTTGCAGCAAATTACCTCTCCAGTGCAAGTTAAGGAATTCAGAGAGCAGTGGCCCCAAGCCCAAATGCCACAAACCCAATTGCATGGAACACAATCCCAGATTCCTCAAGCCCAAGTACTACATTCCCAGGTGCCACAGCCCCAAATGCCGCCAGTTCAAATGTTGCAATCCCAAGTGCAGCAAGCCCAAATGCCGCCAAGCCAGATACCACAGCCTCAAATGCTGTATCACCAGCCACAAGAACACCAAAGACTTATAAATCAAATGACTTCAATTCCTGAACCTGCACCTCTGACACATCCACCCAGTGAAGAAACTCAATCACATGTTGAACCCGAGGCAGAGTCACCAAGCTCATCAGCCTCAGACTCGGCACAACAGTCGTCAAGTTCGTCAAGTGCGGACACAGATGATCATGAACAGGAACAACGAAAATCATTGTTAAATGATGAATTTCCGGTAGAACAAAAACCTGCAATTAAGAAAAAGAATACAGAAGAATCTCCACAGAATGTGGAGAGACAAGAAGATAGTACAGAAAAGACAACACTAGAAAATGAAGCTGAGGAGAACTCAGCTGTAGAAAAGACATCGGTAGAGGAGGACATAAGACCACTGGTTGAAAGCAAAGAGGAAGAAGGGGAAGTAAAAGAAGAGGATGAAGAAGAAAACACCTTACCAGAGGAAAAAGGAAAGGAGGCTGAGGATGAGAAGGAGAATGAACCACCTGAAGAGGCAATGCAACAACAACCATCACCAGATGAGGAAAATACATTTGAAGTGGAGCCGAGTGAGGAGGACAAAGCAGTTGTAGAGGAACCTAAAGTCCCCTCGCCACCAGTGAGTTAATTTTTGTCAAAATACTTACAAGTAGTGTCTAAACTTGTCTCTTTTATCTTATAATTCGTGAACAAAAAGTTAAGGAATCACTTCTGAGCATGAGGATTACATGTGGATGATTTTACAGTAAATTTTGCAAAATGTTTACTTATAGTGTCGAGTCTTAAAGGCCCATGTTCACCCTAGATGCATTGCGCGCCCTGTACTCCAGAAAAAACATTTCGCGTAGTTGAAAATCGCTGCCTTTAGTGTGTAAAGTCAATCTTTGTTAATCTTCTACAGTTTGCTAAATCTGGTTTAAAAGAAAGTCTCAACAAGTTCTTTTGGTATTTTTCTTTACATCTTTTTGGATATTTTGGAATGGTATCGAGCCTTTTTGTTTCTGGGAGTGTTTGTTTCACTGCAGCACTTTCGATGGTGGCTCCATCGAAACAAACGGTTGGAAGCATGGTTGGAAGACCGCGTCAACGGGGGTCGCCGAAGTACATTCGTCTCCGTGAATCCGTTTTTTTAATCCCTGGAGAGATGGGAAAGAAACTCTTGGCTGTAAATTCTACAGACAGCGTGTTTGCCGAGTTCCTCTACATCGAATGTTTAATTGTAAACAAAGGTCCCGTTGAAATCAGTTGAAAGCAAAACAAGCGAGTCAATCTAACATGAACAATGCTTTATTTAATTTAACCTATGAAGCGAGTGATATCCTTAACGTAAACTTATCGTCTGGCGTATCACGATTAAAGCCGGCTCTAAAGTAGCAAGAACTCTTATTAGCAAACCAATCCTTAGCAAAACCTAAAGAAAGTGTAATACAGCGATTACAGCGATTACAGACTGTATGCAGTGCTGATTCGGCGCTTTGCAAACACAACTTCTCGCTTATTCTTTCGAGAACACATACCTAAAAGCTTCAGAATTAACACAAAATAATAGATTGAGGAATCAAAACATTTCACAGTCGAATCGGGCTTCAGGAAAACCTCACCTGGCGCTTAGACGTTTCGTAATTTATGACCTTCATTGTGTTCATCGGACTCAACAAGGCATCCATATGCATTCACTACCAGTTTAAATTTTGGGGTGCTTTCTGCGGTGACATTTAACGAAGTCGGCGATATATCTTCCTCCATTTGGAAAAGAATTAAAAGTCTTACTGGCCTCTTTGATACTGTCTCTCTAAGCTTCGGTCAAGCGTGAAAAAAGCTGCAATTGTAGTCTCCCTCGCAGTCGTTTTTTAGTATCGTCACACAACGCTCCTCAAAGTGGAAGCCAATCAAAACACTGCATTTGACAAAAGAATTGTTTCAAAACAAAAACACAAGCGCGCAAAGCCGTTTGGGTGAACATGGGCCTTTAACAAAAGTGCTGTCCAATAGCCTGGAACTACATTGTAGTGGAGTAACCCTTTACTGTAGTGTCAGAAGTTGCCCAACAGGCAAGCAACATTTGCCAAGAAAGAGTAAATGACTTGTTTAAGTGAAAAGGGGTATTGACAGGCCTGCTTCATGATATGACTGCTCCACACTAGTGAACTTCAGCAGCAGCTAGGCAAGCAATGTTAATAATGAGCTAAAGAAATGAATTAACCATAATGCATACATTCATAATTTTATAATACCATGCGTGGACAGAGATGTGGTTTCTCATGACTGTTTCAAGTGGTTAAGTTAGTAATGTCTAAAACATGAGATGTGCAGTGTAAGTCTGGTGCCTTGCTTGGCAAAGACAGGTTTCTTTGTAAACAGTCACAATGTGCTGCATTTCACGGTTGTTAGCGTGAATTAAGCCTCACCGTGAAAACTCATAAGCCCGGTTTTCCCGTGGAGAGTCACACATGTAAGGTGTGTTTCAAGTGCATTTTTTACTTAATCTATACATATTGATTCATTGTAACAAAAGCCATTCACTTTTTTATAGAAATCAACTTCTCCTATTGTTACCAAGAAAAGGAAAATATCTATTCCACGTAAGTCATTACATTCATTCTAAGGAGTAGCTCAATGGCATCCTAAGTAAGTCCCTTTAAAGTCAGTCCTTGAATTTCAGTCTGGAGCAAGGCTGCTCCCTAATGGGTGCCCGGTCACCAGAGACTCCTATGATATGCTCTCGGGCAACTAAAATTTTAAACAAGGAGCCAGCACAGACACCTAAAACTTATGATTGTTATGGCAATAGCCTGTATGCTTACTTCCAATGAAGGACCGACAGAGTTCCATGCTCATTTTGCGCTTTTGAAATGAAAACGTAAAACGTGCGTTTGTTGACTGTAGGCAAAAAATTCCCGCTGATAAAGGTAAACAAACAAGCACTTTTCTAGAAATTCGAAACTCGAACGAATCAAGTTTCGAGACGCGTGAATTTAGTTTCGAGCGTCTGCCTCCTTATTTAAGGTTATCTATCAGTGGGCTCCTAGACATGGCTCAGGCTCCTAACTTTTTGTTTTAAGGGCCCTAAAAAAAATTTACTAAGCAGCAGCCTTGTATAGAATTTGTAAATAGTGTATGTGGATGATGTTTAGGTTTTAAGGGTTTAGAGAGAGTTGACTGTGAATTATTTATCTGTGAGACACTGACAAACAATTAATTAATATACATGAATCATTCAGTCAGTACTGTACAGTGTACATGTATGTTTGCTTTGTTTTAAAATTTGTATGGGTAATAGCATGATTTGTAGTGGTATTTGGTATGAATACCACAAGTGATATTTCAGAATTGTTATATGTAATTTCACGAGCCGTTAGGCAAGTGTAATTTGAGACAATTTTGAAATATTATCACAAGTGGTATTTATGCCAAATATCACATACCAATCATGCTATTATTTGTTTATACTACCACCCACAAAAGGTTTGTAATAATATTTTCACATGTAGGTATTTCAAATTAAGCAGAAATACCATTGCTCTAAGCCAGTCCAATTGCAGAAATTTCTCATGTTGTGTTATAACTCAGGGAATCATGTAGCCAATACACTTGTCTCTCTCAAAGTTGGTAATTAAAAGTAGATAGATATCTCAGTGCCTTTCATCTAAAGTGGACTTAACGATGACTTACTGCTGCACTGTGTTGTTGTGTATCAAGGAACATCCTTACCAAGCACACCAACTTCTGATGGACCACCAGGATCAAGGAAAAGAAGATGGGGTTCATCTTCAAGCAAGAAGAAAACATCCCTTTCTATAAGTACAGATTCTTTAAAGGTAAAAACATTCTACAACAATACGTTTCTTTGTTGGGTTGGCAAGTTTTTTTTTTTTGTTTTGTTTTGTTTTTGTTTGTTTGTTTGTTTGTTTGTTTCTTTTGTTGTTGGTTTTTTTTTCCATCCAAGACAAGTAGCCTACCGGGGACAAAAAGATACATTGTAATATTTGAAAAAGTGGTTCTTCAGGGACTGGAATTTGGAAATGTCTTGCTCTTAGCCACATAGTAGCCACAGATAGACCAGATGTTGTTTAAAGATGGCTTTGTCGTGGTGAAAGAAAGAAATTGTTTTGTTATGGCAGACATTTTTTAAGTCACAAAAGAATCTGCCAGGAAAGTGGATGTTTTTCACATAATGGATTTCTGCCAACTAAAGAGGAAATCATTAAGAGAATTTTCAACAGTATGTTTCCTTTCTGCAAAAAAAGCCCCACAGAACAGGTTAACAAGGTTGAATTTTGCCTTTTACTGGCTACCCATGTGCAAACCACTTGAAATCCACATTGGCATCTCCCAGCTGAGTTACCATCTATCTACGTAACCATGTCGTTGCCACAAAAGAATTTAGACAGTCAAGGTGTTCATACTTCATTGGTTAAATTTTCAACCATGCTTGGTGAAAATTTGACCTTGATTTTAGGGTTCAAATCTTTCAAAGGCTAAGCATGCTAAGCATGGTTTCATATGATTGGAGGACCTAAACACATGAATTTTCAACTAGTCAAAACTTTGTCTTGTAACCTGTCAAGGTAGCCTTTGTTCAGTTGTGTTTGTTAATTCTCTAGGACCTCATTCCAGGAGTACAGGTGCACAGCACTCCAGCACTGGAAGCAGTCATGGATCTTGGAGGAGATGATGATGATGAGAAGGAGATAGAGGATGAAGAGAAAAAGATGGAAGAGAAAGCAGAGGAGGAGAAAGATCCGGTGCCTGTAAAGACACCTGAAACCACAGAGCCTGAGAACAAAAAGCGCAAGGAAAGGATTGTGAAAGTGGAGGAAAAGAAGACCATAAAGCTACAGAGAAAACCTATTGTAATTGAAAAGGAACAGGAAACTATCAAAATGGAGGTTGAAGAAGGTACTGTTGTACACAGCTGGAATAATTTGTTGTGTTTGTATTATTTTACTCAACTACTTCTTTTTTGCCGTTACTGCTTGTTGATGTGTGTGTGTGAATTAATGACATTATTAATCATAATTTTGACTTTCAAATGACCTTCTACAGCTGTACATCCTACCAAATCGACAAGTTCACGTGGCTGTGAAATGTGCCTTCCTTGCATTTCTGTAAACAAAGTCATTAACTTGCGGTTTGGAAAAGGGTTGGCAAGATACAATGACTTATGTAAACCTGGAGCTTGTTTTTTTTAGCGCAGCTCACAAGAGATGAAATGTAGGGAAGGCCTTCAGATCATTGCCATTCATTCAGAGCACCTTAACTGTAGCCGCAGTTTACGTTGCAGTTGGCAATGGCCTAATTACCATCAGAATAATGTAGAGGAGACTTCTTATTAAGTTCATTGCTGGCATGTTTCTTATTAATCTTTCATGTATTTTGAAATAATAAATATGTGCAGTAGCAGATTTGCATCTCTTTTGTTAGATCACCACTGTCAATTTCAAGGGTGAAAAATAAGAAGAATCCTGATTTGAATTTTGAGCAGACTAAAATCAATAATAATAATTACCACACAAAAGGTCTATCCAAGAGGTTTCGTTTGAAAGGCCACACTGCAAGATTCTGTTCATGGACTCAAAAGTTAAAATGATATCAAATGTGTACACCATAACTCTAAAATTTATGAAGGTGATAGCTTGATCTTAAAGTCTCCTCCTGCAACGTGCACTGCAGCTAAAGTATAAACTTATTGTGCAAGGTCATTTGATAGTTATCTAACAACAGTTGTCTTTTCTCTGAGCATCCTTGTTTTATATCTAACCTTGTGCACACAGCAGCAGCCGTAGCAGCTACAAGTGTAAAGTTCCTTATGAGCTCTCTCTCCCTGTACATGATGATCCCTTTTCTGTGCTGACGGCATGCGGTATGGGAGGTTTTCTATGGGTTACACCCAGCTGGGTGGTCTGATTTGAAAATATGGAAAGATGCAATGTGGACAATGCTATGATCAGATGGCAAATGAGTTTTGAAAGACCAAAGAGTAATGAGATATGTTTATGACAACCTGTTCATGCGTGGTGGGTTTGCCAAACTAGAAGATTTCTTTTAGCAAAGAACATCTGTCAACTCTTGAAACTGGGTTTTGTGACCAAAAACAAAGCAAAGGGTCTTTAAACCCAGGACACTGTCTTGTCTCAGATGACTCACTTAACTGGGGTATAAATGAACGCCACTGAAAACATCAATGAACTGACCTAGGACTCACTGACACACAACAGAAAACAGAGTGAGAGTATCCTGAGAGTAATACACTGACTTGAATTTGAACTGCAACAAAGCAAAGAGAAGGAAGACATAACCAAGAAAAGAAAGAAGAAAAGTTCTTCCAGAACAGCATGTTGTTCCTAATTCAATGGCATTCTTGTATTGAGAGTGAGCACAGGAAAAGAGTGAAGGATCGTGATGTAGTAACCAACCAAGAAGTGGCGAGACTGTTTTATTGCCTGGCCACTGTTTTATGAGGCCAAACATTGAAAATACCACATACATTGTATTTGCTTGTTATACAATGTGTTTTACACCTCCGGACTGTGACAGTGCTGCAGCAACTCACTGTGCGGACTTATTAAAAGAAAGCTTTGTGAATGCAACAATACTGAACAAAGTTATATCTTACAGAACTGCAATGTCTGTCTACCCTGCCTGAAGTGCAACCACAGCTACACTGTTGCTGTGTTTGCTGATGGAAATACCAAAAAAAGACGATTGTTTTGCTGCCTTGGAATGGGAAGATGAATATACTTGTATTCTTTATTCCAGAAATTTGCTGGTAAATGATTAGCCAAGAGACAGGAATGATTTATAGCACACCTTTGATATCACTGGTATCGTACCATCTTGGGAAAACACAGTGAAAACTTGAAGTGGAAAGGAACAGCTCTGATTTTGATCTACATTTGCAGCATTCATGAAGATTCGAGTTCTTACATGTACGTTTCCAACATTGAAAGAGTCTTTAAATCAAGGAAAATGTGAACCCTTTAAGACGTCTTCAGAAAAAACTGACACTGCTGAACCAGAAAATATTCGGATGATGTGGAATGAAAAGTATTGATAAATCTACTGGACAAGAAAAGGTTGTGATTATTGTCTGAGGGATTTAATTACAGAGCAACTTTTACACCTGTACTTTCGGTCACGTGCAAGAACATGAGTGGAGTAAGAATTGACAAGCAACCACACAAAACTACTTTGAAAGAGACTTGCTAGTGTCAACCTTGTCACAAGCAAATTGAAGTCCATCCAAATACTGCACTGTTAAGATCAGGACACTGTGAGAACAATATCATTGTGTCATATAAATGACTCGAGGGCTGCATAGAGTTCAAAGTTGATTATTCCTGAAATATGATAATCATTAGAGGTGACCAAGAGACGCTTGTATGCTATTGACTCAGTGGCTGAATGTTAGCCTGCGATTTGCTGTTGGTGATGATATTGAAATTTACTTGATGATGTTCAGAAGCCATCGGGGTCATCTGTGGCTGTGCGTACCACATCTTTTCCTGTGTTTGAGCCGCAAACCATTTGACAGTGTTGTACTAGCTAGCGCTGTATGCAGAGGAGTATTTTACATGCAGTGATTTTTATTGCCAGTAAACATCGCAATTTCAGCAAAGTTTCCTTGTTGGTCAAATTTTGGTGCAAAAAGTTAATTTCACTGTCAAATACACAAGGAAGGCCTTTTGCAAATCATTCAGCCAACAAGGAAGCGTGACTGAAAATTAAAGTCGTATTTATGTTATTTGATTTGATTTTTTTTTTTTCGAATGTGTTTTTATAACTCTACTATGTCTCAACCAGAGTTGTTCTAATATAAGGATGTGTTGACGACTGGTCTAATCTTTTACAAGCAATTGGCATTATCACTACGTTGAATTCAACATATTTATATCAAGTGTTGTAGTCTCTATTTCCTCATTTGTTGATATTGCAACCATTACCAATGTGATCTAACGTCCGGTTTTCTTTCGCCCCATAATTAAGTTTACTTTGTAAAACCAAGTTAACTGTCAACAAAATAGGCACAACAGTTGGCAGTTACATGTACATTGTCTGTGCTCGGTGACGATTAAGGAGAAAAAAATGTGATATCTAAAATTCTCGGAGGTTTTGATAACCACTCGTTAAATTTGAATTACTGGCTAAACGAGCTTTAAACTTTTTGTCAATGTTAAGCTAACTGTGTAATTGTTTTCATTTCAACACTAAGACAGTTACAGTATCTTCCAAAATTGCTGAATGAAAAAAATTGTCAAGTGAAAGTATTGGAGTCCTCAGCACTGTACTAGAACAACTGTGGGGTAGAGTTTTGTGTTTCTCCTTCTGTTTGCCGTAAAACCTTTACAGGTTAATTCTAACGCGACTAAACTGTTGTGTGTCCTTCTTTTTCTTCTATACCGTCCTCAGTTTTTGACTGCCTTTTACGTGTATGTTTGCTATGTTTAGAAGCTGAAACTCCAATAAGTGATAATCCTCATCCACGACGAACATCAGAACCTCTTCGAGAAACTTCACCCATACGAGCTGAACGATCACCATCACCCTCAAGACACCCGGAGAGCGAGGTACTACACGTGAAGAACCTTGTGCGACCGTTCACCCTGAACCAGCTTAAAGAGCTCTTGGGAAAATATGGAACACTGGCCGAGGATGGATTTTGGATTGACAAGATTAAGTCACATTGCTACGTCGTGGTAAGAAGTGTGCGAAAAAAAAGCCTTACATGGGCTGATATTTTCATTTCTACATATTGTTTGTTCTCACCTCTCCACAATAATAGACCCGTCCACGGTTTTTTCAAGTTTTGAATGGAACCAGTGATAGCGAAAATCCGTCGAAAGGTTGAAAGAAGCCAGAATCTTGATTTTGTTCCAGCTGAATTTCAGTCTTCACGCCAGACCTTTTAGCGACTCGGGCACTAATGTACGTAACATCGTCACCAGTTTTGCTGTTGGTGGCTAGAAGCTCAATTCCAAAAATGCTGGAAAATTCTTCATCATTTTCTTCGGCTACAGGAGACTAATTGAGAAAAACAGACGGAAATGCGAGTTTCATGGACAAAACTGTACACGTCATCTTATTTATTTATATATATATACGCACGGGCTTGCATAAATATTTAACATTTTTTCCACGAGTGCGCGTTGGGTATGAGTTGGCTATAATCATCTCATATCCAACAAGCGCCAGTGGAATAATTGTTTTATTTAAAAAAGGGCCACAAAATATCGGGAACTCTCTTCGACATTATTTGTAAAAACAAACGATTTTCATCTTGTTTTTAATTTTGCTTAGACGCGTACAGTTACCATATTTGGAGAGCATGGTATAACGGCTCATATACCATGCTGGCTATGCCAATCAGGGCACTAGAATTGCATTATCCAATGATTTAGTTTTAAAAGATTTCTTTTTTTTATAGCGGTTTAATTGGACTTTTATAGGGCAAGCACGCGCGCTATGTTACAAATCCCATTTTTCAGTTCCTGGATTTATGTCTCATGTAGACACATATGAGCCTGTCCTGATGGGATGTGCCAAAATATCTAAAACGATGCCATTGTGTTCGACGATGCCATTGTGTTCGAATGGCAAACATTTTTCGCAGGGGCTCTTGTAGTATTAAATGTGTAAGGTAAAAGCTAAAGTCGCACACGAAGCAAAGGCCCAAACGACCAGAACTTATCCCGGTTTCCTTAGCATGAAGCATGCCTAGGAGTATTGCTACTCCCCCCTGGACGGGATGCTAGTCCATTGCAGGGTTATCCCCCAGCAGTATGTCGCCGGTAGCCATTTATACACCTGGGTGAAGAAAGACAAAGTTAAGTAAAGTTCCTTGTCTAAGGAAACAACGCGACGGGCGAGGCTCGAACTCCGGACGTTAACCGCTCGGCTACACACGCCTTTATGTTACTTCAATTAAAAAAAATTACGTTATGGGCACTTAAAATTGTGCCGGTTGTTGTTGATTAATAGGCACCTTAATCATTTTGTCTTTCTCACAGTACAACAGTGTTGAAGAGGCTGCCGCTAGCAGACAAGCTCTACATGGTATCAAGTGGCCAACAACAAGTCCAAAGATTCTCGCAGTTGATTTTGCTGATAATGACGAGGTTAGTACATGTTCACGCATAACTCTTGTGTTCTTCTTGAGGCGCGTTTGGTTGACCGTATATTCCGGAATAAGAATGAATCATGGAATAATTTCTAGAAATCACTTGTTCGTTCCTGTGGTACGAACTGTGCAAGTCCGCCCGCTGAACCTCTGCATATAGTAGTTCTAAACACCACCGAAAACCCTGATCTGTAACCAACTTTCCCTGTGTTCTTATTTCGTAACACGGTCAATCAAACGTACCCTTGTTAACCAACTGTGGGGAAAACGGGAAATTAGGCCTAGTTCAATCTTCGAATTTTCCAGCTCTTCAATTAAGTACATGAAAAGATCGACGTTTGAATCAGTTATGTCCGACATGTCTGATTTGGCTCGACCCATTAATAAAGTTCGAGTGACCCACATGGAAATTTTTAGGCTGCGTGGTAGGCGTCGAAAGAGAGATGGGGAGGAAGGAAAAAAGGGAGGGGAATTGGGGAGAGAGGGGAAGGGACCCCTTCCCTTTTCCCCTCTTTCGCGCTTTTCTCCCTCTCCCCTCCCCCTCCCCCTCCCTTTTTTTCGCCTACCACGCAGGCTAGGGAATTTCGACTACGGGGCTTCTTCGTTTCAGTCGTTGAACTTTTCATGTGCCAAGTCTAATGCATAAATTACTATAAATTATTTTGTCTGGTTAAGTATTTTAGATCATTGTACATCGTGAAAATGAATTGAGTCCGACTAACTAAGCTCAACGTTTGAATTGACCGTGGAAATATATTATCATTTGGGTGGATCCAAATAGGTATTAAGTTCGGTGCATAAAAAGTTTGACGTTTGAACTGGACCTCAAACTCCTAACTATGGGAAAACGCTGCCCGCTGCCCTTTCAAAGGAACTTGCATGCAAAATGAATGCGAGTCACTATATAATACACTACGCAATATCGCAACAATGTTGCTAAAAATCGTCGTTGCGAATTGCCCCTTGTAACATCACCTTTAAACTCCCTATTAACCTGGTTCACCCGTTCAGCAAGATTGTGAGAAATGGCACGAAACTGAGAAGGGAGGGTCCAAAATTGGAAGCTAGTGAAAGAGGAGAGAGTTCTTTCTATGCCTTCCTCTCTTAACCTCTATTAACTATGTCTTCTCCTCTGGCATCTCTTTACGCCGTCCCCACTATCGGAACGCCTGGAGTAGGCTAGCGAACTATATTTGAGTCGCTGTGTCGTTCATTTTCTGTATATAAATTTTTTATTTTGTTATTTAAGCGACTATTTTTGGCTTAATTTTTTTTCTATTTACATATATCATTGTAACATGTCATCATTTTGACGTATTTATTGGTTTAGGTAATTGGTTATTGTCACTGAAAAGCCATTTTTTGGGAGTGCTATTAGATTCTGTATTGTATTTGTTTCAAAAATGTTCAAACGGCTTCGACCGACACTGAAACCATGTGATAAAGCAAGGGTTGGCCCAAACATCGAGGCGAACTTCAGAAGTGTTCAAGATACGCATCAACTCATTCCAGCAAAGAAAAACGGATTTTGGATGGGGGCGGGGGGGGGGGGGGGAGCGTGTTACATAGTAGATTAGCTTCCACGGTTAAAGACAAAACAAGCCCGTCTGCAAAGTAAAATCCTCAAAGATAGGTGCCTGATGTTTTGTTACGAACTTAGTTTTCGTTCTCCAACTCTGTATATCTACAGATGGCGAGAGATACTGAGGGAGCCCTGGGCAAAACCAAGGGAAAGGAACGAGAGTCGAAACTTGAGAAAGTTGTGAAGAAGGATCGACCAGGTATGATATGAGAAACAAACACTAACACAGGGATTGTTTGTGACCTAGAAATGATTCTTAACGTGCGTACGACAAACTAACTTGCAGCATCTGTTTTGATTGGTTGATACAGTGGAGGGAGACGGTGAGCTTAAAGACCTATTGTGTTGTGTCACGCACTCCTTCCTAACGAGTCTTGGAGACAACTGCGTGACAAGCTTTAAGAGGGTCTCCTGCTAAATCTGTGATATAACGTATTTTTATCCCCCGCGCTAACAGCTACTTTACCTTGAATATTATTTTGCCACTGTTTCATAGAGCTTAAATTTGAATTTGTCCAATTTATCCATGTATTTTTTGTTTGCTCCTCACTAAAGAACTGCCCTTCAGTGTTACGTCCTTGTATGTGTGCGGTTTATAGGCTCGCTTATAATCAGTTTATAGGCTCGCTTTCCGCGGCTTCCTCGGTTCCTGTCTTTTTCTGGGGGGAATCGCAGGCGGCCGCTCATTTTTTGAACAGCGGCAGGTTCTGTAGTCTGCTGTACAGCCGTTCTTTGTGTCGTCACGCAACGCTCCTCCCAACGAAGACGACACAAAGAAGACGCAAAAACGGCTGTGTAGCGGACTAACTGGTTATGGAGCCAAATCGGATCATGTGGTAGGTGGTCAAATGATGCGACTATTCTTTTGAATAAAGTCGTGTTCTTGTGTCTTTTTTCCAAAGTTGTCGAAGAGAAGCCGGCGGCAGAAGTTGAGGAAGAAGAAGAAGATCAAAAGAACGCTGGTAATTTGCTGGATAATCTGTTCAGAAAAACGAAAACCACGCCCTGTTTATACTGGTTACCGCTCAGCGACGAACAGGTACGTTTTAGTATAAAGTGTGCCCTTTCAAAGTGTGCCCGGTTGATCAGGATGAGGTTGTGGTATTTTCGTCGATTCTGCTTTTAAAAGCAAGATCTTTATTGACTGAATCATGGCTGCATACATGTATCAAAGCATTATGAACACTCTTCACTTAAGTTACTTGAAAGCAATCTGTTATTGTATTCGTTTAATTTTTGAATCTGACAGTTTTGCCCGTCCATGCCTCCTGTTGGCCTTTCTGTATCTCTTCCATCCTCTGTCTCAGTTAAGTTTAAAGAGGACGGTAAATTGTTTTTGTTCAAAATATCTAAAAGTCCTAACTGCTCATCAGTAGGATGCCTTAAATGTGTGCAATTCCACAATTGGTTTTTCGGCGCCATTAACTTCTATAACAAATGTAGAACATTTCAGGAGGAGCCACCCACAATGTGAGAACAGTTACTGGCAAGGCCAATGAGTACGAAAACAGTCTAAAGGAAACGTAATGCGTTAAATAAAAAACTAAATACATACGTCAATTAAATAAGTAAATAAAGCTCGCGCGCATTAAAATTCAATTGGTTATTTTTGATGCCTCATTCAATTCCCGGCGACCAGTTATTGGGTGTCAAAATCCCCCAAAATAAACTATTTCCGAGTTGCCCAAGCCTCTGTTTCTAAGCGAGGCTAAGTGCGAAGCTATTGTTATAAAAATGATTTTTGATGAACTTGCAAATAAAAGTACCTTGCGAGCAGTGGTTTCTCCAGGCCGGACGCTACGGGAGAGGTTTCTCTCCCGTAGCGTCCGGCCTGGAGAATCCACTGCTCACAGGGTAAAATAAAAGTCACTTTCACAAGAAAGGTCTTGCACTTACAGCCTCGTTTTGAAAGTGAGTTTTTGGACCTATTTTCCTTAGCCCCTCAGAGCCCCACTTGTGTATGGTCCCTACTTACAGTCAATGCTTCTGTCTTGTTTTCAGATTGCAACACGGGAACGCGAAAGAGAAGAAAGACGCAAAGCGCGACAGGAGGAAATAGAAAAGGAAAACAAAGAGCGAAAAGAACGACAAGAGCAACGTGAGAAAGAACGTGAAAAAGAAAAACGAGAGCGCGAACAGCAGAAACAGCGGTCACGCTCACCGAGAAACACAAGAAGAGAGCGAAGTCGAAGCAAAAGTAGAAGCAGAAGCCCACGTGGGCCGAGAAGGCGATGAAATATATCAAAGAGCCAACTAAACTTTTTATTGTTTTAGATATTCTGTTCACTTCTTTGAACTGTCCGAGAGCTTTTCCGCAGCGGATATTGATTATTTGTTTGGTTTGACTTTTAATCCGATATATAGCCTAGGATAGCCGAAATGTCTCACCTAGTTTTAGTCGTACTATTTGTACAAAAACAAACAGCCTGACTTTCATGCAGAGAGATGTACTGCTCAGTGACTTTCACTTGGATTTTGCGCTGTAAGATTTTAACCTCCAACAAACATGACCGTTATCTAGTTTTACCATACGCCGCGAAATGATCATCAATCCTGGTTATAGAGCGGTTTTCATTTGAGTGTCGAAAAGTAATTGGTTTTGCACTTTCTACACGATGCGATTGGCTTAAAAGATTCGCGCCACCTTTTCATCCAATCAGAAGTAAAACCAAAGCCAATTGTGACGCGCTCGCATGCATTTTCCCGCGCTTTGCGTCAGCCACATGTAATTACTTCGAGTTTTGATTGGTTCAATGTATTGTCTGTGTCCTATGTGATTGGCCAAAGTAATTACTTTGGTTTTGGTTTTACGACACTCAAACGAAAACCACTCTAACAGATTATTTACACCGTGTTTTTTTATAAATACATGGAAAAGCTTTTAATATTAAGTTTACCCAATCGAAGCAGTGGTTTGTTTGTTTTGTTTAGCCTTCACTCAGGTAAATTTTGTACATCTAAAAAAAGATGCTGTGCTCTTTATAGTTGCACTGTAAAACTTAAATATTTAGTTTTACCCATTGTAAGCAGTGATTTTTTGTTTTGTTTCGTTTTTTGTTTTTTGTCTTGTTTGGTTTTTTGTTTTGTTTGGCCTTCACTCAGCAAGGTAATTCTTCGGGCAGAAATTTTGTACATTATCAAAAATAAACCATCCAAAGGAAAGCCACTGATCTTAACTTCTGGTGTAAAGTAACCACTAGTAAGGAACTTTTTTCTCTATCTAGGCGACCTCTTTAAGGAGCAGATGTCCCAAGAGTGCAGGGATCTTTCTGAAACGGAGAACACCTCGCTTGTTTTACGGAAGGGTTTTTGTGTCCAAACATGCTTTCACATTCGTGTTTTTTTTTTTTTTTTTTCTGGCAACGTGGTTTAAGCTCTTTCTTTGCGAAAGTGGCCATAACCAGGAGCACTCTTCTTTCCTAACAGGGATTTTGTAAATAGTTTTAGTTCCACCTTTCCAGTGAAGGTTTCTGTTAAATTCCTTTAAATTGCTCCTGGTTTCTAGGCGCTGTGCGCGCTGTCCGTCTCTGTGGGAACCGCGTTTGACAAATATTTCGGGGTGAACACTCTTCTAAACGCTCTGTTACACCGTGTACCGAATGTATAATTGTCACGCAACGATGCCTGGGTGTCTCACCCTACCGGTAATTCGCCCACGATTTTGGAAAACTGAAAATATGTCTTGAAATTATAATTATGTTTTACCGTTTAACTGAAGTATTGCCTAAGATTTAACCGAATTTACCGTCAATAAAGAACTCTTAATGAAGCAACTGTGTAACATGAATTTACGAATACCAGTCACTTGCCTTTTGCAACAAAGGTTTTAGTTGTGTTTAAAAAGAGGGAATTCTTTCTCTGCCTTTTACACAGGAAAGGGCAAGTACATCAGCTGATATACAAGCATACATCCATACCCTGAAGAATGCGACACGTTTTTGTTTGTTGCTATGTTGTTTTTGTTTGATTTTTTGTTTGTCCTTTTGCCGTCATTAATGGTTGTAGAATGGAGTATGCATACTCCATACTGGCTGGCCCCAATTATTTCTTTTCTTTCATTTTTTTTTTTTTTGGCAATTATTTTTTGGCTCTATTGCGTTACCCCTGTATCTCCTATCACAGTACGAAGGGGGCCTCAAACGCCCCCCGGTCTGTCAAAAAGGTTGAAATTAGTAAAGTTGCCAAAGATGTAGCTCAACAAAGTTGCGAAAATTTGCAGAAGTTTGTATGGTGTTTTCAAGTTTGTGCCCGCATCAAACAAACGTCTCGGTAAAACTTACCGACTTTGAGGAGCTTTACCTTCGTTAGTTTTCAACTGATCACTTTCAGACTTGATAATTTTATTAATGTAAAGGCACTTTTTCTAGAGGAGTTGACGAGTTTCCCCTAACTTGTCCATGTCAAAAGTTGAAAAATCCGTGGAAGGGTTCATCATAAGACCCGGAGACGACAGTCAGTTGGTTATTTGTTTTTGGTGCACTTTATAGATTTGTTCCTTTTGTTTATATATAGATATGGAGCCTCTACCTGTCAAACGGTAACCAAACCTTCTAACAGTCCTGGTGCTAGGTGTTCAAATAATGTTGGATAACGCTATGCACTGGATAAATCACTACCCAGCGGATATGGATTAGGGAAACCAATGTTTTTCCACCATAAAGAGAGATAATACAGGTCGTCAACTATGATTTTTGGATCCTCACTCTCCTCTCCCATGTTTCACAAGTATCAGCTCTAGTGGATTTGATTTCTTTTAGCAGAATCAACTGAAGTATCTGTTGGTAGTTGGCGGGAGAAATATAGCGATTATGTGTCACTGGAATCGAACCAGGAGTGCTTTTTAAATTTTTCATAAGGGTAAGGGGATCTGTAACTGAAACAATATCGGCTAACCACATATTTTGAAAGATGTGAAATCATCAAGCATACCTTTATTTAGATAAACACATTTCTCATTATTTTACAAATACCACTTAGCAATGCAAAGAAGTCATGTTACAAAAAGCTTGTCCAATTAGTCTGGTGATTGCTACCACTTTTGTAATCTGCCACAATAATTGGCTTTCCTGTTTCTAGGTTGTTTTTGGTCGCCATGGTTCCGGTTGAGCTGCTCTTTTGCGTGCAAGTTCGTCTTGACGTAATCTTTCACGCTCCTCCTCCAACTGGCATTGATGATTTTCACGGCACAATCTATAGAACAAAAACAATCCACATTCATTAGGTATAGTGAATTACGCTCAGAAGAGTGTCAATTAGGGTCGAAATTGAATTGGCGTTTCTTGATTTAGCGGAAGGTTTTTTGTTTAGTTCAGTTGCGGTGTGGATTATTGTTCTCGGTATTTCGAAATCAGTTTTTTGGGAGATTTATACACCACACATCTGTAACTGCACAAGACGATTGCAGACATAAATGTTTAGAAAACCCAACTGACTCAGACTAGTTGGCCACATGCAAAACAGGGGCCTTGAGACATTGGCCTTGTTCCGATGATTTTATAAACAAGAGATCAGTCTCTCTAGCACAAAACTATAGCCCTCTACTGGGCACAGCATAAAAGGGTTGGACCATTGCCCAAACAGGGCCCAGTCTCCATGGACATGTGTAAGAAATCCACTTTATTTCTGCTATTTGGCGCTGATTTTTTTTATTGTCATATTAAGAACCGAGGCTCGTAGCATCTTTGCAAATTACATCCCTACGATCTGACCTTTACTGAAAGGGAATCGTAGACATTTTATTTGGTATTTTGAACTTGATGAAGGCAAAGTACCGTATACATCTCGTATATCGCACCGTGTACTGAACCTCGTTTTTTTTTCGGGGGAGGGGCGGGGGGCGCTTACTTGAAGAGGGCGCTTATTCCAAATTTTAAGCCTTAGGAGGGGTGCTAATTCGAAGCGGGGTGCTTATTTGAAGCTGGGCGCTAATTCGAGCATTTACGGTAAGTAGATGTTTTTTAAGTTATAATAGACTACAGGGAACAACTCCAGTACATAAATCCAAATCTGAGATTCGTAACACCATTCGTTTTTCAGATTTAAATTTTAATTGTCCAATTTTGAAGAAAAAACGAAAGAAGGCTGAACTTTTACCGTGAGGACGATTAGAAATTGGAACGAACAGTCTGCTGATCTAAAGAAAGTTAAAACTTTAAAAAGAAATTTAGTTTTTCCTTTTAAATAATTGTAATTACTAAGCAAAGAGAGACAGGAAATATAGAATGCCTTTTAAATAGTTAAGTAGGTAGTAAAATAAGTTAAATTTTATAAGACTCTGGATAGTTCCAAAATACTATTTTTGCTTGTTTTTAAATTGTGTCTACGACAGCTTTCATATATGTAAATTTTTATCTTTTTATAATGACGTTGTATTTTTTAAATACATTATTGATTTATATCAAGAGAGGGCCACAAGTTTATCAGTTTAGATCATAACTGTCAAGTGTTACCCTCTATAAATAGAGGCGTCACTTTCCTTCACAAGAAAGGAGAAGTATATTAGCTGCTGACTCGTCCCTTGTCGTCTCTCAGTGTACTATTAATTACGCGGTCAAGGGGAGAGCGAGGGGTGATGGGAAGGAGGAAAGAGGAGGTTTTCCTCCTTCCCATCACCTCTCGCGCTCCCTCTCCCTTCGGTCACGCGTGCGATATATAGAGACGACTGGCAGCTTCTGGCAGCTATAAAAGCGTTCAAAAAGGGGGTACTTTACCATGGGGAAGATTGTAATAGAGGGCCAAAAAATGACCCTCCAATACTCGAGCCCGAGTTTTTATTGGTCAATAGGTGACCTTACATGACGTACTTGCTGGGTTGTTTCTTGGTCGATCGCTTGTCAGTTGTCAACCGTCGCGTTGTAGGTGCTGTTGTACCATGCCAAAACGTTCTCCCGCAAAGAGAGATTTTAGAGATAACGGGGAGAGAAAAATAAAAAAGAGCAAAGAAGGTGCTTCTTCATCAACCAGCAAAGTGGATGAAGATTTGGTAAGATCTTTCTGTTTGTTTTCTGTTATGGCACCCCTTTTCACCTTTTCGCGTATCAGGGGTAAGCTCATATGATTTCTAGTTCAACTTTTTAATACTTCCTCAGATTTTCTGGAATGAAAAAAGCGTTTAATTCACAAGGAAGCTAACATATTTGTTATACTACTGAGTTGATCATCGTTAAAAAGGGAACGTGTTCTTTTTTCCATGATCGAGGGCAAGCTACTACGACATATGACATGAAGAGCTTTGTTTTTGTACTAGCAAGATTTGTAGTGATATTTGGCATAAATACCACGAGTGATATTTCGAAATTGTTATACGTAATTTTAAATTTGAGACAATTTTGAAATATCACGAGTGGTATTTATGCCAAATATCACGTACAAATCATGCTGTTATTTGTTTATACTACTACCTGCAAAAGGTTTGTAATTTTCACATGTAGGTATTTCAAATTAAGCTGAAATACCACTGCTCTAAGCCAATCAAATTGCAGTAATTTTTCATGTAGTAGTGTAAGGCGTCTAATCTGTCGATTTCCAGGGTTTACCTCGGTGTAACAACCTGTGAACTTTTTCTTTGTTTCGCACCTTTTGTTTTTCTGCGTTCTACTGCGTTGACTTCTTTGTTTCCTCCGTTTTACATCACTTGTGCGTTTAACAGGTTCTTACACCGAGGATGAGCCGATTTCCATTTATGGAAATCAAAAAGCAACCTTGAACTGTAGACCATAACAAATAAATATATGGCAGCACTCCTTCATACTTTATCTATCAATAGTTGGCACTACAGCTGCCCCCGCTCTGTATGTATCGTGGTCGGTCAATAGTCTTCTTGTTTGTGTGGCTCTTTAAAAAACATAGATTCATAATTGGATATTTTCACACATATTGCATACATAGATAAGAACACAAAACAAAAAGTTTCATGCAGTGATTCAGTTTGATTTTAAGCCAGCTCAGATCAAACCATTCTCAGTTTCAAGAATACTTTATTCTAAAATATAAGCAAAGATTTGATTAGAAGTTGTAATTCTTCACTATTTCTCTTTTACTTTTAATTTACAATGTTTGATCACATTGCTCTTGGGCGTTCTAGTCATTTAACTTTTAAGACTATGTTAATGAGAATTCGATGAAGAGAATTGTTTCATTATGATGGAAAGATATCTGTTGAAGAGCAGTATTCACCACTTTGCATTCCGCAAGAGATACTGAAAGCAAAGTTTATGCAACAATATTAGAAGGGGGCAGACAGACAAGGTGTGTTAGGGGATGCAAAAATAACAAATACTTGTCGTTATATAAATGTCACTTAAGATCTGAACAAGTTGAGTAATTCATAAGTTTTTTGGCAAGTCTTTCTTACATGTAGCTGAACCATACATTTATAACAAATATGGAAACCTTGGAGGTTTAGCTCTGTGGATTTGACCTTAAAGTGGAAATCAAAGTTCTATTGTAAGATGATACAAAATATTTTATTTCCTAAAATAAAAGCCATCCCTGTATTAACCACCTCCCTCAAATAAGAAATATTTTCTAGTAATAGTTGACAATACAGCTCCACCCCCTCTGTATATTGTCAGTCAATAGTATTCTTGGTCATTGTGTAGCTCTTTGAAATATTCCAATTCATGATCAAAGATTTTGACACATATTCTATACAGAAGGTGAGAGTAAAAACAGGAAACGAAAGGTTCCATGCACTGTTTCAGTTTGATTTACACAGCTATGATCTAAAAGCATTCTCTGTTTTGAGAATAGTTTATTTTAGACCATTACAAAAGATTTAATTATTAGAAGTTAAAGTTTTACAAACAGTTCATTTTATTTTCCTGAAATTAAGCCTTAGAAATTAAAAGGTTTGATCAATAATAATTGCTCACAGATGTCCTTCACGGGATTAAGTATTAGAAATGGCTAGAACATGCCAAAGAGATAGAGAAAGAGATCAAAGATCTGCGAACTTGTGTCTGGCAAACTATCCAAGTGTTTATATACACAGTCATACACACCTTATAACCTCATCTCCGCTTAACGATGTAACATTTCCCAAGCATTCGTTATATGGAGGTGTTCGATATAGCAAACCCTCCACTTAACTAACACATTTCCCCAGTCCCTTTGCATGTTAAATCGAGGTTCCACAATGTACTTAAATACTTTGATCACTAAAACTCCTTTTAAACTATATCATACAGCAGAGAAGTTGATAACGGATTTGTTGTTGTTCTTGTTGCAGGAAGACGGAAAGTGATTGATGAAAGAAGATCATTAAGAAAAATAAATATCAATCGTTTTTTTTAAAAAAATGGTGTATTCATTTGTAATAAAAAAAAAAACAACTTTTGAACGTCGTTTCTCCTCAGACAACAACTACTCGCACGTCCAAGCTCCTTACAGAGGCGTCTTCTCTATTTTCTAAACAACTATGTTTCGACTAGATTCTGTTTTTTAAGAGCAGGGGATTTTTAGATAAAACTTCATTGACAATCATTATCATTAACCTCTCTCATAATATTGGGAAAGGCTTTTCGTTGTGCGTGGTTTGTAGAATCTCGTTTTTGACTCTCTTTTACTATTCGTTGTAATTATTATTCTTTAAAAGTTCATATTTCAGTTTATTTGTTGCTTTGGTGCATGTATGTTCTTTTTATCCCCATATAACGGTGACGTGGGATCCTATTCACCACCGGTGAATTTTCTGTAAGCTAAAAATAAATTTAAGTAAAACCTTCATCCACCAAGAAGGGTGGCTTCAGAAAAGAATAAGGCCCGAGGATGATAATTGGTTATAGAAATGAATAGTCTGTTGAACGTTGTGCTTCCTCTTCGACAACAACTACTCAAACATTAGAGCTCGTTACAAAGCTTTCTCCTCTATTTTTATAAAAACCATTTTTCAATCACTATTGATTTTATTCACATTGAAATGTTGCGAGTTCTTAGGCTCAGTAAACCTTGTAACACACATTTCCTAAACTCCTTTTTGTTATTGGAAATGCTTTTCATTGCGCGTGTTGACTAGAATCTCGTTATTGACCCTCTTTTATCATTCATTGTTATTCTTTATTAGTAGTTAATTTGTTGTTATAACTTAAGAATCATCTTGTACATTCGTGACCTTGTACTCAAAACCGTGACGTAAAAAGGTTCACACTCAGCCTCTCTCCAACATCAATAGCACAGCATAAAAGGAAATTTAAGTCTTCGTTAAGTTTTACGACAAGTGATATTGTATACCTCAGGACCCAACCTAGACAGTACAGTGGGGGATCGAGGGGAGGGGCCTGGGCCATTATTTTTAGACCAGAATGAGGCTCGAAGAGCAGAAAATGTTGTTTTAGACTGGGTCCGCCACTGCAGTCACATCGAAAAGAATGTGGCAGTTTGAAAGTATCAGAAAAGTTCACGAATTTTATAGACGGTGTTCTCTTGAAAGGAATTTTCTTTCTTCGCAATGACCGAGTATTTTAAAGTCGATGATTACGAAAACTAACGTTTTGGAAGCCCATAACCACCGGATTGTAGCTTCCAGTAAGATTTAACTAAAAGACTAACGATTGCATGGATAAGAAAAGATTAAAAAAACCTTCATGACAACAAAATGGGTCGCTTCGGACGATCAGCCGAAGATGATAACAAGAAAAAAAGACCAGTCACTTGAATGCAGTTTTTCTAGTCAAACTGTTTAAACGAGTCAAACGTCTGAGCTCCTTACAAAGACATTTCTCCATTTTTAAATAAAACCGAATTTCGAGTAGCTTTTCTCTTTTTTTACGTTTAATGAATTCTTAGCAAATCTTTGAATCAAAATAACCCATTTAAATTTGTTACTAGTAACGGGAAAGGCTTTTCCATGGACATAGTTAGTAGAACATCGTTTATGATCCTCGTTTACCATTCGTTGAATTATTCTGCGTAAGGCAATCCATGTTTCAGTTTATTCGTTGTTACAAGGTCAACTATTCTCGAACTTGCTTTGGTGCGTGTAATTTTTTAGCCGTATATAACGGTGACGTGGGAGTGTCGACATTCTTTCCAGAATAAGAAACTACAAAAAGACATCTACCGATGAAAAGCAAAACGGACGATTTCGATGCCTAATCACCACCTGTGTTTTTCTTTCTGTATTCTTAAGCTTTTACCATTCTATGTTTTATTTTTTAGAACTTTATTTTTTAGCTTATTTGTTGCTATAACGTAAGAGTTATCTTGAGGGGGACATTGGGGGGTACCCAATACCGCATTACCGTGAGAAAAAATGGCAAATACCGAAATACCGCGTCGAAAATCGTCTAAATGCCGATACCGCATATTTTAATCACATTTATAATCGGTTGCGCATACTTATGGTTGCTTCCATCTAGCGCGTTTAATTATCTCAGGCATTTATGCACCTGGCCCCGGTTGCTCAAACGTTGGATAGCGCTATCCGACGTTTGAACAACCAGATCCAGATGTCCATGTTTTTTTTTAATATTTTGGTAGTTCGCAATTTTCCGCAAATTTTCACTGAAAAATAAACTACATTCGTTCAGCCTTTTGGTATTTCGACCCAACAACTAATTAACTCCAATAAAAATAACTCTTGAAAGCGCGAAAAACAAACCAACCAAAACCCTTTCCACGCACGTCTAGTGCGAGTTTTGATATAAAGTGAGTCTAGTCTAGCACGTCAGTCTCTCAGGGGTCAGATCACACGCCGCGCCATCCTCGGAGACCCAGGGGCAGATAGTGGGGACGAGGGAAAGTCTAAACGGGCGGAAAAATATATATGGAACGAAGAAAAGTAAAGAACGGCGAGAAGAGCCCCTGGGACAATGTCTTACCAGACCAGTTACAAACGGTCGCCGCCGTTCTGGCTTCTGATTGGTGCCAGAAAAACACAAGTTTTCTGGCACCAATCAGAACAGGACAGGCTGTGAAAGATCAATTTCCTAAACTCCTTTTTTATTAATGGGAAAGGCTTTTCGTTGCGCGCGGTACGTAGAGTCACCTTTTTTACCCTCTTTTACCATTCATCAAATTATTCTTAAATTTTTACCGTTGATTGTATTATTCTTTAGAACTTTACTTTTCAGCTTATTTGTTGCTTTAACGGAAAAGAGATATCTTGTGCTGCGTGGCCTTGGCATGAGCTGAAAACCGTGGTAAACGGGTCCACACTCTTTCCAACATCCATAGCACAGCTTAAAGGAAAATCAAAGTGTCTCCGTTAAGTTGAGGACAAGCAATATTGTACGCCGCTTTGACTAAAGCGGGATCCAACCTAGAGAGTACTAGCGACGAATTATAGCATGTCGCAGTTTGAAAGCTTATCAAAAAATGATGCCTTTACAAATGGTGTTCTCTGGAAAGAATTTCTTTTTTCGACATGACCGAGTATTTTGAAGTCAATGATTGAGAAAATTAACGTTTTGGAAAGTGACCTTTTTACCACCAGTTTTTAGCTTTCTGTTATCTTTAGCAGAAAGACTGTTGATTGCATGGTTGAGAATAAACATTAAAAATTCTTAATACATAAAGACGGTTTCCTTCGGAGAAGAATACGAACGGTCAAAATGATAACTAGTGGTAAAATAGAACAGTCGGCTGAATGCTGTTTTTCTATTCTACTCAAACATGTTTCAACGAGTCAAACGTCTGAACTCCTCCATTTTCTGAAAAACCGTGTTGCAAAAAGCATTTCCATTTTGTTTACGTTTGGTGAATTCTTAGCGAAATCTTTGAAAATAACCCATTTAAATTTGTTGCTAATAACGGAAAAGGCTTCTTAATGGACGTGGTTAGTAGAACCTCGTTTATGATCCTCCTTCACCATTCATTGAATTATTCTGTGTAAATCAATCCATATTTTAGTTTATTTGTCATTACAAGGTAAAAGAAGTTGAACTTGCTTTGATGCGTGTACTTTTTATCCGCATATATAACGGTGACGTGGGTGTGTGGACATTCTTTCCAGGATAAAAAACTGTGAAAAGAAATCTACTGATAAAAAGAAAAACTAACGATTTCGACACCTAATCACCTCCGATGTTTACCTTTCTGTAAGCTTGAAGTAAATTTAAATGAAAGCTTTATACACCAAGAAGGGTGGCTTCGGGAAAGAATAAGGCCCGAAGATGATACTCGGTGGTAGAAAAGAATAGTGACTGTCTGTTGAACGTTGTGCTTCCTTTGACAACAACGATTTAAACGTTCGAACTGCTTACAAACCTATCTTCTCGATTTTCATAAAAAAACATATTTCGACGAGAATTGACCTTGTTCAGGCATTCAAATGTAGCAATTTTTTAGGCTAAACTGTAAAAGATCAATTTCTTTTAAAACTCCTTTTCAATTAATGGGAAAGGCTTTTCGTGGAGCGCGGTACGTAGAGTCACCTTTTTTACCCTATTTTACCATTCATCAAATTATTCTCACGTTTTTACCATTCATTGTGTATTCTTTAGAACTTTAGTTTTGAGCTTATTTGTTGCTATAACGGAAGAGATATCTCGGGCATGCGTGACCTTGGCATCAGCTGAAAACCGTGGTTAACGGGTCCATACTCTTTTCAACATCAATAGCGCAGCATAAAGGGAAATCGAAGTGTCTCCGTTAAGTTAAGGACAGCAATATTGTACGCCGCTTTGACTAAAGCGGGATCCAACCAAGAGAGTACTAGCGATGATGAATAATAGCATGTCGCAGTTTGAAAGTATCAAAAAATGATGCCTTTGAAAATGGTGTTCTCTCGACAGTGACCGAGTATTTTGAAGTCAATGATTAAGAAAATTAACAGTTTGGAAAGTAACCTATTCACCATCAGTTTTTAGTTTTCTGTTATCTTTAACAGAAAGACTGTTGATTGCATGGTTGAGAATAAACAAAAATTCTTGATACACAAAGACGGTTTTCTTCAGAGAAGAATACGAACGGTCAAAGATGATAACTAGTGGTAAAATAGAACAGTCGGCTGAATGCTGTTTTTCTATTCTACTCAAACCGTTTCAACAAGTCAAACATCTGAACTCCTCCATTTTCTGAAAAACCGTGTTGGGAGAAGTATTTCTCTCTTGTATACGTTTGGTGAATTCTTAGCGAAATCTTTGAAAATAACCCATTTAAATTTGTTACTAATAACGGAAAAGGCTTCTTAATGGACGTGGTTAGTAGAACCTCGTTTATGATCCTCCTTCACCATTCATTGAATTATTCTGTGTAAATCAATCCATATCTTAGTATATTTGTCATTACAAGGTAAAAGAAGTTGAACTTGCTTTGATGCGTGTACTTTTTATCCGCATATATAACGGTGACGTGGGTGTGTGGACATTCTTTCCAGGATAAAAAACTGTGAAAAGAAATCTACTGATAAAAAGAAAAACTAACGATTTCGACACCTAATCACCTCCGATGTTTACCTTTCTGTAAGCTTGAAGTAAATTTAAATGAAAACTTTATACACCAAGAAGGGTGGCTTCGGGAGAGAATAAGGCCCGAAGATGATACTCGGTGGTAGAAAAGAATAGTGACTGTCTGTTGAACGTTGTGCTTCCTTCGACAACAACGATTTAAACATTCGAGCTGCTTACAAAGCTTTCTTCTCGATTTTCATAAAAAAACATATTTCGTCGAGAATTGACCTTATTTACATTCAAATGCAGCAATTTTTTAGGCTAACCTGTGAAAGATCTATTTCCTTTAAAACTCCTTTTTTATTAAGGGGAAAGGCTTTTCGTGGCGCGGTACGTAGAGTCACATTTTTGACCCTCTTTTACCATTCATCATACTATTCTCAGGTTAACATTCATTGTATTATTCTTTAGAACTTTATTTTTTAGCTCGTATTTGTTTCTATAACTTAACAGTTATCTTTTACATGCGTGACCTAGGTATCCGCTGAAAGCCGTGGTAAACGGGTCCTCACTCTGTCTAACATCATTAGCACAGCATAAAGTTATTAAAGTGTTTCCGTTAGGTTGAGGACAAGCAACATTGTACGCCGCTTTGACTAAAGCGGGATCCAACCTAGAGAGTACTAGAGACGAATCATAGCATGTCGCAGTTTGAAAGTGTCAAAAAATGATGCCTTTAAAAACGATTTTCTCTTGAAAGAATTTTTTTTTTGAAACGACCGAGTATTTTGAAGTCAATCATTAAGAAAACCAACATTTTAGAAAGAAACCTTTTTACCATCAGAGTTTTGCTCTATAACTAGAGTATAATACCATCAACTGACGTGATACAACTTACCTTGACTCTGGAGATGATCGCACAGGTTGTCGAAACATCAGTAAATGTCAATGTCAACAACAACAGTTCTATTCAGGACTACGGTTGCCCGGACGATGAAACTCAACCTACTTTTTGAAATGACTCCTGGATTTAAACCTTTCACATGATAATTAGTGGTAGAAAAGAATACAGTCGAACCTCTCGGTACGGACACCTCTCTAATACCGACTCCTCTATATTACGGACAGTTTCCAATGTCCCGAGAAATTCTCATATATTTTCTTTAAAAAACCTCCATAATACCGACTCTCTCTAATACGGACAACGGACACTAAATCTCGGCCCCAGAGAGTAATTTCATATAGGCTTAACCTCTTTATTACGGATACTACTGTGATCAGGTGCCGATCCCCAATCCCGATCAGGTGAATCTGCACAGGGTGAATCTCCTTTTTGACCTTCTTTTACCATTCTTTGTATTATTCTTTAAAACAATGTTTGTCAGCTTTTTTAACTTGAGAATCATCTTGTACATGTGTGACCTTGGTACCAACTTAAAATCGTGCCGTAAAAAAATAAAGGGTCGACAATCTTTCCAACATCACTAAAAGGAAATTAAATTGTATTTTATCAGTTTGATTACAAGTAATATTGTATGCCGATTCGACTTAAGCAGGACCCATTTTCTTTTTGAAGAATTATAGCATGTCTCATTTTGTTAGTATTAAAAGTTCATGTCTTTAAAAAAAGTGTTTTGAAAGAAAATCTATTTTTTGACATGATAGAGTAGGTTTAAGTCAATAATTAAGCACAACTAACGTTTTGGAAACCTGTTCACCACCGGAGTTTGGCTTTCTAAAGAGCTTTAACAGAACTGACTATCGATTGCATCGGTGATAACAAAATTCAAAACACCCTTCATAGAAGAGGGGTGGCTTCGGAGAAGAGTAAGTCCGGCCGAAGATGATAAGTGGTAGTAAAAAAGATTATAATAAGATTCCAACACCCTTTTATTTTTCATTTTTTCGATTAACTTTTACAAATATTTGAGGGTCTCAATGGGGTGGTAGCTTTTACGGTTATCGGCTAAAATTTTGGCTATTTTACGGCTATCGGTTAATTTTTTTTAGTTACGGTTAACAAAAAAGTTAAAAATTAACTTCCTTTGTTTCAAAAAGTTAAATATTAATTAACCTGTATTTTTTGTATCTTTAAATCGAAATAAGGTCTTCAGATCATCTCGGGATGAAACAAACTATTCTTTTGAAAAATTTTAACATTTGATAGATCATACTTTTTATGAAGTATTTTACTTCTAATATTATTTTATACGTAGAAATGTCAATAGTCAATTCAAAAATAATCTTTGTGAAAAAGCAAAAGCAGACACGCAAACGCCCAACTCAAGGCCAGGAAGCGACATTCATTATAACAGAAATGGCCGTTTTCACACTATAGACGGATTACTCGTGTGAGACGGGTTATCCGTTTGATGATTCGCGTCCGTGAGATAGGTAATACTTCGTAATTTGAAAATGGAATAGTTTTAATTTTGAATGAACAATCCGCCTGACTTTATCCGTCAATTTCGACGGACACTTTCAAGACGGGATTATCCGTTCCAGATAGCCTGTGGACAGCCGCCCCCTCCTCTCAGAAAAAATCGGAGAAGGGGTGTCTGTGGGGAGGGCGCTACTGTACACAGGCTAGTCTCAGACGGATAATCCATCTCTAGCTCTAGCGTGAAACGGCCAATAACAAAATTCCCGTGTCCAGTGTTTTTAATGATAGCGAAGGACTGTACGGAACGACTGTCTGCCGTTGCCTTGTTCGTAGGCCTCATCATTCCGCGTGGCTAATGCGTTTCGGCTCACGTGGTCGTAGCGAGTTCGCCACCGAAATGCCTTGACCGAGATTGCGTGTGAAGACGCCGTACAGGGACGGCAATGTCTACCGTAGCGTCAGAGAAAAACAGGGAGATGTGGTTTATCGGCAACGTGTTTTACAAACAGTGACATCTCTGCGTGTTGTTTCACTGGTGTTTTGAGGGCACGACCTCCTGAAAATCGCAAATATTAATCCCCAGCAAGAAGCCAAGACTAAGCCACACTTTCGCTATGGAAAAAATTAGTTCCCCGAGAGAGTAGAGGAAATGGAGCCTAGGTCTTGGTCAACACCTAAAAGGCTCTTCACCTAACGTACGTACGCAGTCACACTAGCCGGGAAATAAAAAACGCAACCATAAGTGAGTTTTGTACCTCCCTTAAAAGTGGCAAATCTAGGGAACAGTTTCTTTTACGGTTAACTCTTTTTTACTCTATTTACGGCTAACGGTTAAGATTTTTCAATTTTTACGGCTATCGACTAAATTTTTGGCCGTTTTACGGCTATCGGTTAACCCCATTAAGACCCTCATATTTGCGTGAACCTTTTTACCACATAAAACGAGAAGGTAAGACGTCCTTTTTTGGCTTCATAAGCCATTGGAAAAGTTGTTTTGGTCAGTTTGCCAACGGCAAGAAGATCTACATCGACTCAAGTTTGCACCCAAAATCAGATATTCATTATTTGAAAAAGGTTCTTTTGAAGGAAAGACTCCATCCATGACATCTACTAAGTTACTATGGGCATTTCACTTCACTCTGCTGCCTAAGTAAGTGACAGCGCTGTTTTATTTTTATTCGGTCATTGAGATCCGAGCCAACAGGCGTTAATAAGGCGGCGCAGTGAGTAGAAGGAGTCTTTATAACATCAGTGGCTTTCTTACGAGTGACTGCAAATAAAACCGTACAGAGATGGCGAAGACGGCTTAGGACACGTTTTGGTTACCTTTTTCTTTGGCCGAAAGTCGAGACAGCTGACTAAAACTGAGGAAAAGCGTAACAATCAAAATTAGCCCAGGTAATACTGAAAGCATCAACAGCTGTGGCACCAGGTTCTCGATGCCATGAAACTAAACTATCAGACTTGGCATTAAGCCTTGATGCAATAAAAAGTAGATTACATGAACGAAGGTCAAGCCTGCGTTAGGTCATTAACTTTTGAGACCACTCCAAGTAAGATGGATCAAGTAAAGTTTACGGCCAATGGTCTCAATCATCCATAAACCCGTCACAAAACCACTTTCTGATAAAAACAATGGGACCAAGAGGCAATTCTAAGGGATAAATCCAGATTGGTAACGGGAGAATGATTTTAGCCATTGCTGCACCATGGTGGTTCGGTGACAGATTTGCACATTAACTACACCACGGATACGAAATACTGCAAGATCACCATTCAGAAACTAAAAGAACAGCTCATATCTCTAAAAATTTTAGGTTTTTTCGTGTAATGCGTGATAAAATAGTTTGTGGGTCCTAGAGAGTCGATTATATACGATTTTAAAACGTGGTATTCCACAGTGCTATGAATTGCTCTCTATTACAACGTTCCCCATGGTATTGTACCCTATTTTGACTGCTTTCTTAAGTGCCGACTGCCGACGAATCAGCATTAGCTGGTGTACATTATCGCACCCTCCCCCCATCCGGATCCCCCGGGCCCACCGAGGAAATGTGACATGTTTCTGGTTGATTTCTGTTTTTGTTTTGATTTTTTCGTTTGCCTTAAGCTTTGTGCCGTCCTCAACAATGCCGGCCACCTTGACTAGTCCCCAATCATTCATAAAGTGACTGGGTTTTAGTTTCATTTTTTTTTTAGATTTTAGTATTTATTTAACGAAGAAATAAATTATGATAGTTGTAGTAGGGTGACGACATTGGTAATGGCCCATTCCATTCCTCAATAGCTCTCTGGGGGACCCTGGGGACGGGGAAGAAAGAAGGGGTTTCTCTCGTTCCCCGCCCTCAGAGCCTCAGGGGTCTCAGAGCCCCCTATATATAGCTTGCTCGCAGACTATCCTTCAATAGTCAAATAGAAGCGGATGTGAAAATTGGAAGAAAAATTCCCTCCCACTAAAAAAAAATGGATTTTCAGTTTGACAGAAACGACTCTAAAGTGAAAGTGCCATAGTATCTCCCTAATAGTTTTGATCAAACACAGAGCATGCTTAATTTACCAAAAGGGAAAAGTGAAAGGTATCTTTCAAAGCTGCTATGTTTTGCATTTGTCCTTTTCTGATATTGAAAGTCCACACTCCGATAAAATATAGAGCTAAATTAATTTCCTAACTTTACCTTGAAACCTCAGAAGAGCCACTTAGGGACAAGGTAATCATGCCAGTATTATAGTTCTGTAGCAACAACGCCAAAACGCATAGTTTCAAAACGCAAGTTTGAAAAATAAGCACCAATCAGAAGAGTCTGTACCGGCTCCTACATGAATACAAGGCCTGTAATTTGTTCGATCAAGATTTTTTTTTCTGGCCTTTGTGCCCGCCTGCCCCCTGTTTAAGTTATTTCACGTGCTAGGGAATCTAAAAAAAGCAGCTTAAAATTTCACAACATAGTTTGGTTGGTAAAAGTAAGCCTTGGAAAATGTAAGCAAGAGACAAAATTTACAGCAGAGCGAAAGGCAACTGATTATATTCAGTGTTCCTGAACCTTCTTTATTTAGCTTTTACAGAATAGATTTACATTACTCATTAGCTTCCTACGAACAGTTTAAGGCCTTATTTTTAACACTGGTTCAGTGGATCTGTTGACACGATCCTACTGCTGACCTTTTGGTACTTCTTCAATGAAGACGCGACTCACTGTAAATAGCCCACTGGTGTAGGCGTCAGCGCTGTTGTAGGATTTACACCTTCCAACCCAGAATCCCACTCGTACCTTTCCTTTTGGAATGTCATTGCAGTGACCTTCAATGTGTCGGTGACGAAGAATATTGTGGTTTTTTCCAGTCTGCATGTACAGCGCACCTTCAATGGTTGCAGGCGAACTGCACTCGTTTCCATTAAAAGTGAAATACCAGCGACTACAGCAGTGATTACATCTGTGAATCCTGAGGTTACCAGCAAAGTAGACATGGAGCGAAGTGTTCGCATAGTGTTTGACGAAGTTACAATCCTTAAAAGGAAATAGCAATAATTATTTACAAACTGGGCAAGATATTCAATTCATTTTAATGTTGATTTACACAACTAGTTTGATGATTTATTCAGTATTTATTGAGTTTACTTTTAATTAATATCAATGATTTTTTTTTTCGATTATAGAGAGTGTTTTCACTCACATATAACAATCCTGAATCTTTGCCGATTCCTCCTTTCCAGGTGCATTCCTTCCAGTTTTTGTGCGAAGACATCAGAGGATTTCCACTGTCGCCTTTGTCCCCCCGCTCTCCTTTTTGTCCATCACGACCAGGTGCCCCGGGGGCTCCTGGGACGCACGTCATGTATGTCCACATCCCGGTTTGTCCGCCATTATTACAAGATGGACAAGATGAAACAGGCTGCAAAGGAGAGGAATAGGCAATGAAAAGCTTCCTTTTTTATTTCTTTTGATTTAGTGTTTCAGAAGGGAAAGAACTTCAAGATTTTACTGAATTTTACATTTTTAATTCTTTTTGCTTCCTTAAACTTCGATTAGAATTCATTTTTCCAGCAAAATTTGTGAATGTTGATGGTTTTGATAATGGACGTTTTCTCGTTCTTCTTTCCTTCCTCTTCTTCTTCTTTTTTTTTCTGTTGTTGTACATACGATCATTTACCTTTAAGTTTTGAGTGATTTTTCTTACCAACAACCGGTGGCATTAAGTGAGCTCTCTATAAATTTTCTTCATTAAGATAAAATGAAGAGTAGAGTAGTGTGTAAAAGCCTGTGTCGCGGCAGTGATAGTTTATCAAATAAATGCACTCTTTTTACTTTACCTTGCTGTCTGGTATTGTTTTCTTCGCAGTAGAGCATAAAACGGCAGTAAGCGTTAAAATCAGTACCAACAACATGGTGGACAGTTGAAAGTTGATTCCTGATCGCACCAACAACGTTTTTAAACTTGTTCACTAAATGGTTGAGCAAAAATGAAATAATTTGATTAGTTCAAAGTGAAAACATTATTTAAGATAATTTCAGAATATTGTACTTTAAATCTGTAAGTTAAGATTCGTCTGGTGTAGAATGGTTAGCGTGAACGCTATGGAATACCGTAGAAAGAAATTGATCTCTTGGCTGGTTATATTCTAAGGAAAAAAGTAACTTACCTTTAGCCTACCTTCCCTCGGTGAATGTGAAAGCCAAATGATAACTTTCGTTATTGTCACAGTCATTAATCTCTCTCCCACAATGCCACTTCCCTTTTCGCGTTTGAACGAGTTTCAGAGCAAGCTCTGATCACGTGTCACTCGTAAAATACGTCAAGCATTTCGATTGATACTTTTGACAGTAAAAAGACTCGAAAATTAGCTTGCTCTGTGATTTCAGCAACTATGTTTTTTAATTGCACGTAGTTTTTGCAAGGTCCAAGAGATGTAATGACGCTTTTTCTAATAGTATTTTTCACTTATTTTATGAAAGACTTGTGTATAATGATAAAAGAATAGGGAAAATCCGCCAATAAAATCTTAACATTTTGTGAGAATGGATAAAGTTAAAAATGCTGTGTCCACAACATCAGCATTAAAAACGTAGGTAGACTGTGAGAGGCAAGACAAGAATTCCCGTTTAATGCATTCGCAAGGAAAGAATTCCAGATCAGGTCACAATTACAGTGCCTGCCTTCTTCGTTTTTTTTTTTAAGCTGAGAAGTACACAACTCTTCTTCACTTTTAAAGCACTGAGTCTGCCCAGAACCAAATTCAACAAAAACGCTAGAGTAAAACCGATGATGAGACAAATACTATCGTATCTTGAACCAATTGTGCAAATTTGCAGTTCTATTTCTTACAAAAATAGAATCGAGTTTTCCAAACTCAACCCAACTCAATTTTTTATTTCACTCTCACAAAATATGCACGATAATAATAATAATAATAATCATAATAATAATGTGCGTAATAATAATAATAATAATAATAATAATAATAATAATAATAATAATTTGCTGACCACCGTCTTATGTAACATGCAGAAAAGTCACATTCCATTTTTTTTCTCTTCTGTTTAACTAAACACAAAATTCTTGAGATTGAGAATATTATGTTGTTGATTTCGCAATATTTCTCTGCTTATTAGTATCGTAATAAATATTGTTTTTGATCATGATACTCAAAGGAGGTATGTACTAAAACACGCAAAATATACAGGAAGTCAACGTTCTACATATTCGGTGATTCGCTAACCTCTATTCTCGTCAAAATAAACCCAACAACAGACAATAATATTTTGTTTTGTACCTGGCCCTGTTTTTCTATATATATTCTATCTTGTTTTCGTTGAAAAAGCAATTTCAAGAAAAGTGAATACTCAGTTTCAAAGTCCCAGCAGAGTTAAATAAAAAATGAAAATGAAATAAGTTATTTAGCCATCCAACTAATTCTTTTAATAAATTTTTAATGGAAGAACATAGGACTATCTTTATTTCGAAATATGTATTAATAACGGCCGGGTTTACTATGCAATAGAACCTTAGTATATTAAGCAAATCGATTTGGGTTTTTTGCAGCAAACTTAAATTAGATTCACAGATTGACTTCTGTTAACGATGGGGACCATATAAAAGGCTATATAAAGCTGACATCAAAATAATGTACAAAAGCAATAAGGATAAAATCACAAAACTCACCTGCTTGAACCTAACGTGCAAGGAAGATCATTTTGGCTCACTAACAAAAACACGTCTTTGAAACACTAAAAAACACGTCTTTGAAACAACATCGACCCACACATCAATTATTTGACTTTCTACCAATGATTAGCCGCAAATTGCTTCAAAAGTCAAATGACATCTGATTTTTACTGATTTATACTGTTTGTTTCTTCTAACAGAGAAAAACATTTTACCTGACATTTTTTAAACGAATTCTTCAAATCGTTAACATTTCGAATCTTTTAAAAGAAAGCTACTAAGGATGGGCAACTGAATTATATACGAATTAAACATTTTAATGATCAAGAGCCCCTATTATTTTTGCGGTCCCTTTTGCCAGCCCTTAATTTATCGTTCTGGATATCAAGATTACAAGGCAATTTTAATGTTCATTTAGTTAAGATAGCATGCATGATCTGAATTTGTCATAATAAATATAAAAATAACTGCTGATGTTTTGGTTGGATTATGTACAAAAAGTTAGGGTCCAGACTGTTTAAAAAACACAAATAAGCTTTAGACTTTAAGCGATACAAATCTTAAAGTTTGCCTCTACACGAAATAATTATATGTTGTTGTGTTTGTTTTGAAAAAGATTTCAAGGATTGCAAGAAAATATCTTAGAAAGATTGCTTGATACAAGAAGATAAAAGAGAAAGGGATGAACCGAAAGAACAAGCCGTCGTAAACTTCGAAGGACTGAGCTTTTGATGCATGAGCTATAGCTACTCATCAACGCGGTGTTCCCTCGAGAAATTTTGTATTAAAAAATGATCACAGTTTTAATTCTAATACTAAGAATTTACCCAGCTACAAGCTTCAATAAGGTAGGACTGATCGATTAAAGCTTTAAACATGTAGTCCGTGATGGCGGGCATTTTCATGACATAGATTTTTGGGAAAAGATGTGCGTAAATATAATTTGCTTTTCACAGGGGCACCCAACGAAGGTTTCCAACTAAATACATTAAAAACTATCCAGGCAATCCAGCGTACTTTTACGTCTCTAGAAATGAATTCTAAGCGGTGCTATAAAGATTGTATCTGTTCGGTCAACCAAGGGAAACTTGAGTCTCTTCGAAATCACACAAGGTCTTCCGTGTTATTTTCCAGAAAATTTTAGATGCGATTTAGCGTCTTACGAAAGTGGGAATCCGATAATTTTAGGTTTCCTTTTTTTCTACGAAAAATAGACTCAATCTGGAGATTGAAATGTGAAAAATGAAACTTCAGAAAATGGTAGGGAATTTACGAGATAAGCGTCGAAAATTGTACATGAATGCTGGAACGGTCATCTAGAAATAGAAAATTAGTAATAGGAAATTCTAAGCAATATTTGCTTCTCCACACAACGATATTTTTTAAAATACGTTTTTGAAAGTGAAATATGTACCACTAACAAGTTTAGGCTCAAAAGATGGAAAATATATCAATTTAGTCCCAATTTAGCTTCACCTCCACAAATGTTA